>NW_005361573.1:404797-431585 GCF_000412655.1 Myotis brandtii
CCCTGCTTCCCACAGGAGCCTCTTGAAACAGAATTAGGATTCTGTTAGCATGGAAGAAGGAAGATGGAGGTAGGGGATGGGGGTTGGGGAGCTCCCATCAAGACTGTTTTAATGGCAAGGACTGGCGATTGGACTCAGGTTAATTCATATGAAGAAGTACAGGAAGAGGGAAGGACTGCACACGCAAGGAGACAGGCCCCCAGAAAAGGGGCGGCCACTACTCAGTTGTAGCTGATTTATTTTTTATTTATTTATTTTTTTTTGCATGATGGGATCTCCCAATTTTCAAGACAGGAATCTGGATTTTTATGTCAAATCTCCAAATTGTAGTAGATCGGGTCAAACATTTTTCAATGATGTGTGAGCCCGATGAAATTC
The DNA here is from genome assembly GCF_000412655.1 of Myotis brandtii. Classification (NCBI taxonomy): domain Eukaryota; kingdom Metazoa; phylum Chordata; class Mammalia; order Chiroptera; family Vespertilionidae; genus Myotis; species Myotis brandtii. The sequence continues at coordinate 405,176 of NW_005361573.1, forward strand.
ACTGCAGGCCAGGTTTGGTGAAGGGGCCGCCGTTGGCAGCCTCTGGCAGTGCCTCCTCGTGGTTGCTGCCTGTGCCTACCCTGCATATGGCTCCCACTCACCACGGCTCGGCTCTGCAAACATACCTGACCCAGCTGTTCAGTGTCCCACTTCCAAATCCTCAGGGGAGGAAGCCGATGGGTGCAGTTTAGTGTTTGCTATAGTCCCGGCCCAATTAAGATGGGTTGGGAAGACCGGGTCAAGAGGTACAAACATGGTGGCTTTGGCCTGCTCTGTCCGCACGGTGGCACAATTACTGGTATTTCTGGAACCCAGGCAGACACATATGTAACCTCTCCAGTCTGTTCATTGTCACTGCTGCGGATCGTGTGATGGCATGTGGTTGGCATGCATGGAGTCTCCACCATGCATCAAGCATGATGTTCAACACTGAGGATGCAAGAAAAGAATAAGACCTGGTCCTTACCTTCAAGCATTCAGGGTGCAGTGGTGGGTACAGGCCTAAACAGGTCACTGCGATGCAGTGTGATGTGGGCGCGAGTGGAGGGATGCAGGGTGTTGTGGGAGGCACACAAGATGCCAACCATGAAACTCTAGAAGGTTCCGAGGCCCCTTCTGCTCCTCGGAAACTCAGTGGTTTCAGCCAGATGTGAGCCACGGGTGGTGCTTTACTGTATTCTGATTCTTTGACATCTGAACATACCTCACCTATAATCCTTCTCAGTTAGTCAAGAATATTTGATGAGGAACTACTTCAAATGCCCCTACTCCCACCATGCCAGAGAACAGAGCGCTTTCTAGAGTCATCAGTAAGAGAACAATTCCACTCACAATAGCATCAAAAAGAACAAAACTCTTGGGAATACACTTAACAAAAGGAGTGCAAGGTTTTTACAAAGTACCAAGCATCGCTGGAAGAAGTAGAAGGTCTAAATAAATGGAGAGGCATGCCAGGCTCATGGCTCAGCAGACTTAAAATTGTTAAGATGTCAATCAATACTCCCCCAAATTGATCTATAAATTCAACACAATCCCTATCAAAACCCCAGCTGGCATTTCATGCAGAAATTGGCAAGTTGGTTGTAAAATTTATATGGAAACACAAAAGACCCAGAAATGCAAAAAAAAACACCAACATCTGGTGAAACAATTCAGGAAGAAACAGTAATGGCATGGACATAGCATGGTGTGGGCCAGTAGAGACCTCTTCTCAGCACACAGGGTGCCACTGATCCCAGATGCATGAAGACTTCTAGGCTCCAGTCTTTAAAAAAAACAAACAAACAACAAAACCAGACAGATGAAAATTCAACTTAAGAGACTGAGGCAGATAATTAGGGATGAAGATGCCAAGGTGGCTTCTAGGCTCATGTAAGGCTTTCAGAAACATCTGGAAGCCTGTTTGCCATCTCAGGGGGTACCAGCCACAAGGTAGAGAGATGCTGAGCAAACAAGGAGTGAGCTTGGTGAGTTTATTCTCTGTGAAGGGGTTCCTTGGGGGATGATCCTTCCCGTGGCCCCTTCTCAAGGATTACATGGTGTCCCTGGGGCCACGCAGTGGGCCGCTGATGCCATTTGGGATCCTGGATGTGAAACAGGCATCAAATGTTGGTAGTTTCATGCCTCATCTCTTCTGCCTCCTCTGTATTCCAGTTTGACATATAACTTCCTGTGAAATCTGTTACAGCATTCCCTCCGGTTCATTCTGTGGCATTAGGGCTGGGCAAACGGTTTCCATAGCCAGCTAGGTTTAGGAAGACAACATCAGATAGGTGTCTTCGCTGCAGGACTTTTCAGAACCTTTAATATGTTAATGCAACTTGTCATCGAGTTACTGAACCTCAACTACCTCATTTCCTTGCTTGCCTCTTTGATTTTCTGAAATTTCCTTTCTTCTGAGGACTCGTGGAGTAAGCTTTAGTAATGTCAGGCCCAGAGAGAGAGGTCAAAGTGCGCCCAGATAGGGCTGGACTCACCTCCAGGAATTGACCTTGTGATTCCCTCTCACCTCACGCTTCTTGTCCACAGGAGCCAGGGGTGGGGGGCAGGGGTAAGTGATGACTTACATAGTGGTTCTCAACCTTCTGGCCCTTTCAATACAGTTCCTCATGTTGTGACCCCCAACCATAAAATTATTTTTGTTGCTACTTCATAACTGTAATGTTGCTACTGTTCTGAATCGTCATGTAAATCTCTGATATGCAGGATGGTCTTAGGCGACCCCTGTGAAAGGGTCGTTTGACCGCCAAAGGGGTCGCGACCCACAGGTTGAGAACCGCTGACTTAGAGAGAAGCACATCGATTAGTTAGTTGGCCGAGGAAAGCGGGAAGTCCTTGTGGGGGGGCGGTGGTCATTGGCATCATCAGAGGTGAGATGGTGGCATCCTGAGCAACTTCCTTTCTTCCAAGACCTCGCCAAAGAGCTTGGCCGCCTCCAGGGCACAGCCCCAGTGGATGGTGAGCCCGTAGCCTCCATGGCCATAGTTGTGGATGACCTGGGAGAGGAAGAGAGGAGATGGCCTGGTCTGCCCTGAGAGATTCAGGAACTTTCTGAAGAGTCCTGGACAAAGCCAGAGGACACCGAAACTCTTCTCAGCACCCTGGCGGGAGGGTGGGGTCTCTGGGAGCAGCAGTAAGGGGGTTGTTTGGGGAACTGGAGGTTGACACCCTAGACTCCTCTTCTACTTAGGAGAGGAACCTGCTTTATACACTCAGCACAGGAAATGCAGAATCATCTAGAACTTGAAGTCAGAGGTTTTCACACACACACACACACACACACACACAAAATGGCTTGACGTTCTCTAAATCACCTTCCTCGTTCCCACCCTGCTCCGGATTGCTGAACCTCCTGTGTGAATAGATGACTCTTCTACCCACGTCGGGAGGAAAGAAAACCAGGGGCACCCTCAGAGCGGGGTCTGGGTAACGTGCTTATTCATCCTGGAGACAGAGGCAAGACCTTGGGGCGCTTTTCAAAGCTCAAACCGTTAGCCGGGACTTAAAAACTCCATGCGTGACTCTCCCGATTTTACACACATTCCCGGGATAAGGAAGGACGGTGACCTCGATGGGGAAGATTGCTTTCCTGATGGGAACCCAACCCCCACCCACTCAGGCCAGTGCCTTCAGCCCAGAACAGCACCTCCCGTCATTTCAATAAGCCCAGTTCCTGCCCTGGGAGAGAGGACATGAGAGGGGACCCCAGAGAGACAATGGAGCAGCCGCAAATGGACGCGTGGGAAAGGGGGCTGGAGTCACATTCAGATCGCATCCCAAGCCTGTCCCTCACCAGTGGTCTGATTTAGGGAGCGACTCCACCTGTTGGAGCCCCTGTTTGCTCATCTGAAGCTCAGAGAGGATAGTCCCCACCCCAAAGAGCTGGAGGGGAGGTTCCCTAAGGTCATTGGTGTCATGGGCACAAAGCAGATGTTCAATAAGGTGCCCATTTCCTTCTGCTTGACCACAGATCCCAGCAAACCAAGGCACTGCCCTCTATGTAACCTGGAGTGGGTCCTTCACCATCATGGAGCCTCATTTCTAGAGGAGGGGACATGAGCCAGCACTGCCAAGGGCCCTCTTAGGAGTGAGGAGGGCATTGCTTTCCATGCCAGGAAAGTGTACCTCTGTGTTTGAAGACCCGAAGCAAAGCTGTTCTCTCTCTAGCCGAATCTGGGGGCGTACTGGCCGGAAGCCAGTCAATTCAGCAACAATTTTGGCATCCTGGAAAGAAAAGTGTTAGTAATTCATCTCCCGATTATTTTTTTTCTGCTGCCATTTTTAGGGGATAGAGAGTTCACTTTTGGGACCTCGGTATCATTACCACCACCTTGGACACCATCACTGTCTGTTTTATTCATCCCCACTGCCATCATCACCACCTTTGTCAGCCACCAACATCATTACTATCACTCATTACCACCACTTCTATCAGCTTCTCCATCTTTATCAACCACCAGTCACCACCATGATATTGTCAACAGTCACCACCTCATCACCATCCTTATTACCAACCTCAGCATTTTCATCACCATCAATACCAACCACTACCTCCACCTGCTCATCACACCCTCTTCACCATCAGTGTTGTCATTGCCACTAACAGGCACATGAGAAAACTGAAATTTCTGCAACAAATATGTTTTGAAGATGTCACCTTAACAGAGAGTAAGTCTCAGTCATGGTCATATATGTTTCATCAGCCCATAGCAGGACTTCCCTGGGCATTATCAAATTCGGGTGTATTCCACAGGCCCTTGCTGGAATTAATTCGCCCAGTTATCCCGTGGTAGAATCTTCCCCTCCTCACATGTCCTCACGATCAAGCTGCCCGGAGCCTGGTCTAGGGACCGGATACCTCTCCCCCTTACCTTCAGTGTGGGCTCCAGTCTGCAGCAGCCTTCCCAGATGGTGTTGTGGTCTTCACTATTGTTCACCTCGCTCCAGTTCCCCAGCTGGAAGATGCCTCCAAGAGTCACTGCCTGGATCCTACATAAAAGTAAGGAGGGTCAAGGATGAAGGGAAATGAAGCCTTTGAGATGAGTGGGGGTCATCACCACGCTAACCCTTACCACCATCTCTACCTAACTCACTGCTACCATCAACATCCCTGCTCACAATACCACCAACACCACAGCCATTGCCATTGTCATCACCATCAACCACCACTTCCACCATCACCGTTATTGTCATCTCTTCATGTATACAGCATGGCAACTATAGTTAACAATACTGTATGAATACTTGAAAATTGCTAAGAGAATAGATTAAAAAAAAAAATACTTTCTGCCCTAACCGGTTTGGCTCAGTGGATAGAGCGTCGGCCTGTGGACTGAAGGGTCGCAGGTTCAATTCTGGTCAAGGGCATGTGCCTTGGTTGTGGGCACGTGCCCAGTGGGGAGTGTGCAGGAGGCAGCTGATTGATGATTCTCTCTCATCAATGTTTCTAACTATCTATCCCTCTCCCTTCATCTCTGTAAAAAATCAATAAAACTATATTTTAAAAAATATTTTCTATTGATTTCAGAGAGGAAGGGAGAGGTAGAGAGAGATAGAAACATTAATGATGACAAAGGCTCATTGATCGCTGCCTCCTGCACGCAACCTGGGTATGTGCCCTGACTGGGAACCGAATCCGGAACCTCTTGGTCCATGGGACGACGCTCAATCCACTGAGCCACCACGGCCAGACAAGAGAGTAGATTTTAAGTGTTCTCATCACACACAATGTCATTATGTGAGGTAATGAATATGTTAACTAACCTTATTGTGGTAATCATTTCATAATATATACATCTATCAAATCATATTATGCATCTCAAATGAGCACAGTGTTGTGTGTCAATTATATCTCAATAAACCTGGAAAAAATATTGTCATATCCATCAACAACACCATCTGCACTACTTCCTTCCTTGTTACCATTGAGATGTCGTCACCATCATCCCCAGCCACCATTTCCACCACCGTCATTAACCATGGATATTGTCATCTCCTGCTCACCATCGCCATCGCCATTGAGACCGTCAGCACAGCCACAGAGTTAACATGGCCTCTGAGACTGTCATCTCTGCCCCTCTGTTACCGTTATCATTGCTACTGTCATCTCCATGAGCACTGCCTATCCCCCCCACTCCCAGTCACCTCCAGCATTGACACTGATCTCCTCATCAATAGCAAGACTATCTTTACTGCCACTATTTCACTATCAACATGGTGGTCATCGCATCAATACCACCACCATATTCATTAACACCATCACCTCTGTCATTAATATCACCATCAGCTCCAATCACCATTCCCACCACCCTTCCTGCTGTTGCCATTCACACCACGTCTAGTGTCACTGCCATCACGTCCTTGTCTCCAGCATCACCTTTGTCTCTAGCATCACTCTCATCCGAAAGCATGTTCAAGCCTGGCCGGCAGGGCGTGGCTCAGTGGTTGGTGTTTCTATCTCTGTCGCCCTCTCCCAGGCATTTAATGACTCAACCACACTTTAAAAAAAAAACATTTGAAGAAAAAAGCTGAAGGGACTAAGCAACGGGCCTGGGGCAGGCAGCAGGAGCTTGAGGGCATAAAGATGGCCCCTCTTCTGCCTAGGATGCCAGCTTTTTACCCTGGGATGATGTACGGGGACTTGTAGATGCCTCTGTCTAGGTCATGGGTGATGATGAAGTGCTTCATCCAAGGGGCATCCACCTGTTGATAGAGGACGAAGAAGTCTCCTCAGGGGAGATGCATCAGCGGGCCCCCTGCCCTGCTCCCCTCCAAGACCACATGCTCTGATAAGAGTGGACAGTTCCCAGGAGCCCCTGCCACCGTCTGCACCTGGCTGCCTGCGCTTGCAGGAAGAGCACCCTGAATGAGAGCCAACCTGCCCCCTGAAGCATCGAATGTTTTCACCCACGTACCCACAGAAAAGCCCAGCACGTGTGTGCAAACACACACACACACACACACGACCACCTCAGGAATACACACGCCATCCCCACACACCTACACACCTACGAATGCACACGTGTACATTCACAAACAGGCACGCCTCACGCACATGTACACGTACACAGTGAGAGGTGGTGTGGACTGATGCTTATACCCAGGCTCTTCTCCAGGCTGCCTGGGTTCTAATCCCGGTTCCACCGCTTACTACTGCGTGAACTTGTGCATGTCCCTTAATTCCTTTGTGCCTCAGTTTCCCTATCTGAGATGGTGATGGTGATATGATAGACCCCATCTCAAAGGGTTGTGGTGAGGATTCAGCGATGGACACAACAAAGTCCTCTTTTCGTTATAATAATAGGCATGCTCGCACGCATATGCAGCTCCCATATATGCACAAGCATGTACTAGTATATAGACACGCATGCTATGCTATTAAGAAGAAATCTCAAAAAAGAACATTTGGGAGGGTTCGTGTTGCGTTGGTCTCTCTTGCTTCTTCGACATGCAATTCCTCTGGCAGATGTCCCTGACCCATCCTCTGTCTTTGGAGATGAGATAAGCAGGCAGCTACCATCTTCCTAACAACAAAGGCCGAGGTCTCATCCCTCACCTCCACACTCACCTTAATGATCTGCCCCCGGCCTGGCTGCAGCAGCGGGTCCGGCTGCAGCGCCCCGGCCCACACGCCGGTGCAGTTGATAATCACATCAGCGCCTCCTCTTGCCACCTGGCAGCAACCAACAGGGCAGGTAGGGTGGAAGGGGGTAAGGATCCTGGTACTCCTGCCCCCTCTTCTACCCTCCTTTCACCTCAAAGCTCTCAGCTCCCTGTGGCACAGCAGGGCGGAGGCTCAAGGAGGAATTCCTGGGCCTGGCTCCTAATGTCTGCTCTGCCCTTGACCTGCCGTGTGGCCTCAGAAATGTCCTGTCACCTCCTCTAGGCTCAGCTGCCTTAGCAATAAAATGGGGCTGGTAATGCACATTCGCAAGCCACTGTGAGGATCCAGTGTGGCTCTGGGTGTAAAAGTGCTTAGAAAGGAGTACCGTGGAAAAGGGGGGACCTTTCTGGAACCTTCCAGAAGTCAGAAAGCAAGCGGAGCTCGTTCTCTTCCTCTTTCTGACTCCCTTTCCTTTCATTCTCTTGCCTTCTCCTCTGCCGAGACATCTGCAGAAGGCACGTTGGAACCCCTAGTGCTGGGCATGGGTGGGATACTCGGTAGGTCCAGGATGTAGCCTGATGGGCACCCAGACTCCCAGCCCCCATGATGCACCTCAGAGGTCAGTCCTGGGGCATGCACATCGCAGGGCACTGTTACTGTTCATGAGCTAGCGTTTGCTACACTGGACTGTCATCTCTTTGGGAATGAGGGCTGCGTCTGAGTCAGCTATATTTCCCAAGGGCCCATCAGAGCTGGGTGTAGAGCGATGCTTACTATAGAACGCTAGTAGCTGCGGGGACTGAGCACCTTCCATGAGCCAAGCACTACCCTAGCTGCCGGGACTGAGTGAAGTCATAGAACAAAGCTCCTGGGGCAAGGCCAGCGCCTGATGGTAGCAGCTCCTGTCATGATGACCGGTGGTGGTGTTCCTCCGCCGGTGAGTCAGCTGGGGCCCGTGACTTTGCAGAAACATCAACCCAGAGGTCGGTAGGAGGCAATCCAAGTGTCTGGAACTTGGGGGTGGGGAGCAGCTGATATTGGGCTTTAATATAGATCAGCCCTCATGGCCGCCATTGTGCCCCTGTCCCTTCACTTCTGCCACCAATATCAAGGCAAAATGCCCGAGTCCTTCTGGGATTGACAGACGTTTGGAGTCTGGGATGGGCCTCAAAGGGATCCTGGAAGACTGAGGAGGGGGCCCCCAACTCAGCAACAGGAAGCAAAGGCTCGCCCCCTTCTCCTCCCCCCAACACCCAGCCCCTGCCAGCCCTGCAGCTCACCTCCTCGAAAGACTCCACCTTCTGCTGGAAGAACCTCACTCCCCGCTCGGTTAACCTGGGATGATCAGACACATGGAAAAGCTCATGACTCAACCCTCTCTCCCACCTCTCCACAAGGACAGCATGGGGACACGTCCCAAACACCCTCTGTCCCATGGGCTGCTCCTTGAGAAAACGGCTGTATAGCCAAACTGGTTGGTGCCCCAGGGGGCCATGAAATGTCCCTTGGGAAACCTGAGACTGTCCAAGATCCTCATCGGGCAGATGGAGATGGGAGAAGGGCCTTGCTGAAGGTCATATTGTGAGTCAATGACGGGGCTGGAGCTCACACTAAATGCAGGGTGGAGGGGGGACAGGGTTGGACCAATGCCACCCCTTTGTCAGAAGCAGAGCATGAGGAGGGAGGAGGGCTAGGGACACTCACCCCTCCCTCTAAATCTCTCAGCTGAAAAATATTTGTCACTATTAGAAATATAATAGAAACATCAAAAGAACAAAAAAATAAACTATATAAAGGCTGAAGCATAACCTCAGGACTATTTTATCTACATAGTTTCCTCAAGGTAGAAAAACTTGGAGCATTTGTTTCAGGAAGAGCCTAGACGGGAGTCGTTAAGTGTCCCAAGGTTAGAAGAAATAACCGGGTTTTAGTGCAATAGTTCGTAAACCTGGCTGATCATTAGAATCACCCAGGGAATTTCCTAAAATACAAATTTCTGAGCCCCATCCCAGAGGTTTTGGTTCAGTAGATATGAAGCAGGGTCCTGAAAGCTACGTTTTTAAAAACTTCCCAGGTCACTTGATAAAAGCCACCATCTATTCTATATTTTTAAAAATCATAATGAAATAGTAATAGGTAGGAAGTATATGGAATCTTTCTTAATGTGAAGGCACGTGAATACAAATACAAATGTATCTCTCAAGCTAATGTTTGCTAATGTAGAACACTTCAAGATTCCTATCAACATCAAGAACAAGACAGGGACGTCTACTATCACCTGTATTATTTAACATTGTTCTGGAGGTACTGGCCATAGCAGTTAGACAAGAAAAAAAAAAGATGAGGTATAAAAATAAAAGGCAACGCATGTTTTGTAGATGATGTAAATAGACCTGGAAAACTTAAGAGAATCCATTTAAAGCTACTACACAAATGTTATGGATTTTAGTGAGGTCGATAATAGACATCACATGTAAAGAGTTGCCCAGCCAGATGGAACCACTGCACAGTGGTTAACTCCCACCACACCTAAAGGTTAACATTTGGGGTTGGTCGATACAAAGACGAATACCATGAACAACCATCTACTACAACCCTGGTCCCTGGGAGGGCTTTCCTGAAGCTAAAGTTGAACATCTCACCTTTCAGTCAGCCACTGCAGATACCTCCTCCCCTCCAGAGTCAGGCTTGTGTTGAACCAGCCGTAGCTAGAGTCACAGCAGGCAAAGGTGGGAATAAAGGATCAGAATCAGAAGGCTATCCAATGGAGATGGGAGCAGTGTTGGGTGGTTGTTGTGTTTTTTTGGAGGGGCGGTGGAAGGGGGGTGGTGGTGGTGTGGGCCCAAGGGTCGAGACAGGACCATTATTGGGAGAAGTTCAAGTGGAAGTGGTTTTTAGCTCAATGCAAGGAAATTTGTTCTGTCAGACAAAGCCATCCCCGACATGGGGATGTGCAAGTGGAGACTGGATGTGCCTTTGGAGAGGGGATTCAAGCATTGGGTGGGTGAGGAGAGGACCGGAAAGACACTGGGCTGTAGGGAAAAGAACAGAGGGGTTTGGCGTCACACAGACTGCATTGGAATCCCATTCTGGTCACTTGGCTGTGTGACCTTCGGAAGTCACATAGCCTCTTTAAAGGGGTACGGAGCTTCTGGCCTTGAGATCTGTGGTTCCATAACCCCCACTTCCTTCGCCCAAGGCCCAGTTTGGGTGGGTTTCTTCTCTGAAGGAGCTGAACAGAGCACCAGGAGACCAAGGTCTGAGGGGCTCTCGGCGTAGGATGGGACAGGAACTTTGGTGACTCCGTCTTCTGCTGCCTCCTGGACGGGTCTGTCTGAATTGTGGGGCCTCATTCCCTTTGCCCATGACAGTAACCTTACCTGTAATCGGGGAACATGTCCAGCTCCCTGGGTGTCAGCTTCCGAAATCCCAGAACTATGTCCTTCCAGGAAGGGTCCTGCAGAAGAAGGAGAGGAGGGGACACAGGGATGGGTGCAAGTCAAGAGTATCTATAACAAAAATTTTTATATAATGTTCACTGTGTGTAAGGCTCTGTTCCAAGCATTTTACGTATACCACTCCATTTAATCTTCACAGCAACCCATTGAGGTAGATCCTATTATTATCCCCATTTAATAGATGGGCCCATTGAGGCTTAGAGAGGTTAAGTGACTTGTCTAAGATCACACAATTAATAAATGGTGGAGCTGAGATCTGAACCCACACAGTTTGGCTTCAGAGTCCAAATTCTTAACCATTATGCTATACTAAGGGTAAGAGTAAGACTTGGGGTGAGTGATAGGGTAAGGGTTGGGAATATGGGAGACAAAAGGGGAGGCAGTGAAAGTCCCCAAGGAGTGAGAGTGGGGTCAGACAACATAAATGGAAATTTCAGTCTCACCCCTGAACACCTTGAATTCTCTGAGGCTGTTTTCTGGTCTGTATCATGGAGTGAATAGTCACTCTTGGTCCCATGGAAGGTAGTGGATAACGTGGCTAATGCTCTTAGCACAGGGTTAAATGTTGACTAAACCTTGGAGAGTTGGCTTGGGGTTGTGGGCACCCAGCCAAATCACCCTCTCCAAGCAACCTGAGAACATCCCCCATGCGGTCACAGACTGTCTGGGTTCAAATCCCAGCTCTGCCACTTTAAAACTTTGTGAGCTCAAGTAAGGTACGCCATTTCATCTGCAAAAGGAAGATACTAATAACACTCAATTATTGTGAGAGTTAATTGAGGCACAATTTGTAAAGTAGTTAGGACAGGGCCTGGCACACAGTAGGGGCTTTAGAAGTGTGCACCATGATGAGTGTCTTAGTCCATCTTGATGAAAAGCCCGGGGACCACCTGCAGAGTCACAGGACGTATTTTGGCCTCAGCACCAAGTGCCCACCACTACAGAACGTGACTCTGGTCTGTGATCAAGGCTCTGCCCCACGGTCAAGGGCTCCTCACTCACCGGAACAGCTTCATGGAAGAGGTTGTAGCCCGAGATCGGGGCCAGGCCCATGTTTGCAGCATCGGGGGAATGGATGTGGCTCAGGAGGTAGTCGAAGGTCTGCCGGTTCCAATGCCTGGAAGGGTCCACCAGAGTCTCATCACGTCATGCCCTGAGCTGGATAAGACCGCTCTGAGGGTCAGCTTGCCCGGGGCTGTGGCCAGGCTGGTGGGGAGGTGTCCAAATCCAGAAATCCATCATGGTCCACTCCTGCAGCCCCCCACGTGCCTAGGGGTCTCCCTCTTCCCCAAGCTTTCCAATATGTCCCCATCAATAGAAAAGAGAAGAGGGAAACCGAGCATGCTCCCTCACGACCATTCGGAACCGACCTCCAACTTAGGATCACGTAGTTGCCAAGTTTAAATGAAGGCTGTGACCTGCTTCGGAGACTGTGAGCCACACGGTTCAAGCTCTCTCTAGGCAGAAAAGAGAAGAGGGAAACAGCATGCTCCCTCACAACCATTCGGAACCTACCTCCAACTTAGGATCACATAGTTGCCAAGTTTAAATGAAGGCTGTGACCTGCTCCGGAGACTGTGAGCCACACGGTTCAAGCTCTCTCTAGGCTCCACCCCACTGTAAACACCAGCTGGCACTCCCAAAGGCTTCCTCTTCTCCCTGGGCTCACAGCTCAACTACATTTCCCAGACTCCTTTGCAGCTAGGCATGACCATGTGACTGCCCTCTAGCCAAAAAACCCCAGAAACTGTGCACACCTAGTCCTCATGCTATGCTCCTTGTGCAGGTTGCTGGCCCATGTGAAGGGCAACGTTGGAAGCCACGGAGGAGAATGACAGAGCCATGAGCTGGAAAGAAGCCCGATCCCTAAACTGTCACCCACTGATCAGGAACATTGGTTTGGAATTTGTGGGTGGAATAAAACGTCTGTTTGAGCCCTAACTGGTTTGGGCAGGCGGCACTGATCGATGTTTCTAACTCTCTATCCCTCTCCCTTCCTCTCTGTAAAAAATCAATAAAATATATTTTTTTAAAAAAAAACACAAAACAAAAAAAAACCACGTCTGTTTGAGCTGTTATTCATCTGAGGTGTCCTTGTGGAATCAGCTGGGGGTTTCAAAACTAACATCATGACCTTTACAACTTTTTTGCTAAACCTGAGCATTGATCGACTCAGAAGTATTACACAAAACAAAAAAAAAACGTCTGTTTGAGCTGTTATTCATCTGAGGTGTCCTATGTGGAATCAGCTGGGGGTTTCAAAACTAACATCATGTCCTTTACAACTTCTTTGCTAAACCTGAGCATTGATCGACTCAGAAGTATTCCTGATTTACCAACTCATCTGGCATCGACAGCCTCCTGGTTTAGGGGAGGGATGGAGACAAAGCCTCCATCGGTCTGGCACATGTCACCTCTATCACTGCTGAGATCAAGTGTAGCATCTGTCTAGCACCTAGAAGGGGCTTCATATTTATTATTTTCTTCACATCATGCCAGGCCATAGCCTCCACAATGGTCTTGTCATTGGTGACAGGGACCCTGAGAGGGGACAGCCCCCTCCGGAGACTCAGCTCCTCTAACCGCCCGGCCACCCTCTGGGACCCTCACTCACGCCTCCTGCTGGCTGCCGGGGTCGGAGAGGTAGGGCTGCCACAGGCCAGCAGCCACGTCGGTGTTGGTGAGCGGGGTGAAGCGGTCTGCGTAGATCTTCAAGTCCAGCGACTGCAGGACCGAGTGGTAGCGCTCGTGGATGCAGAGGGCGGTGGACAGCCCAATGACGCCCGCTCCGATCACCACCAAGCGCATTGTGCCAGCCTGCAGGACCATCTCCATCACCATCACCATCACCACTATCACTATCGTCACCACCATCACCAGCCCCCACTGAAGGCTTAGAGCAGTGGTTCTCAACCTTCTGGCCCTTTAAATACAGTTCCTCATGTTGTGACCCAACCATAACATTATTTTCGTTGCTACTTCATAACTGTAATGTTGCTACTGTGATGAATCGTCATGTAAATCTCTGATATGCAGGATGGTCTTAGGCGACCCCTGTGAAAGGGTCGTTCGACCGCCAAAGGGGTCGCGACCCACAGGTTGAGAACCGCTGGCTTAGAGAGTGGCGGATACTGCCAGACCCTTTTAACACTCAATCCTCACCATGACCCTGACAAAGGGAGAAGCAGACATGGAGAGGCAAAGCCCAAGGTCACACAGCGGGTAAGTGATACCGCTTCCTATGGGAAGCCTCCCCAAAAGCACTGTATCCATCTGGGAACATTAAAAGGGCCTAACCCCGGCGGGTGTGGCTCAGTGGCTGAGCATCAACCCATGAAACAGGAGGGCAAGATTTGATACCCAGTCTGGGCACATGCCCAGGTTGCGGGCTTGATCCCCAGTGTGGGGCATGCAGGAGGCAGCCAATCAATGATTTTCATCATTGATGTTTCTATCCGTCTCTCCCTCTCCCTTCCTCTCTCTGAAATCAATAAAAACATATTTAGAAGGGCGTAGGCAGAGTTCCTAGCTAGCTCTAAGCTGGGGAGTCCAATGGTTAGAACTATGGGCTCTGGCTTCAAATCTCAAGTCTCAGTTCTGCTGCCTACTGGCCATTGACCTTGGGCAAGACACTTCCCAAGTCTCAATTTCTTCTTCTGGAAAATGGGGAAATGAACTCATGCCTTGGAGAGTTGATGGAAGATTACCAAGATGGCACATGTAAAACGTTTAACCCTGCCCTAACCGGTTTGGCTCAGTGGATAGAGCGTGGGCCTGCGGACTGAAGGGTCCCGGGTTCGATTCTGGTCAAGGGCATGTACCTTGGTTGCAGGCACATCCCCAGTAGGGGGTGTGCAGGAGGCGACTCATTGATGTTTCTCTCTCATCCATGTTTCTGACTCTCTATGCCTCTCCCTTCCTCTCTGTAAAAAATCAATAAAGTATATTTAAAAAAAAAACAAAAACGTTTAACCCAGTGTCTAGTACAAAAGAAGCGACTTACTGACATTCGCGGAGCACCTACTGTGTGCCCGCCTCAGCGCTAAATGCTTCTCATGCTTCATTTCCTGTAAGTCTCCCAATATTCTTATTAAAATAGGGACTAGTGTTATTGGCTCCACTTTCCACATGAGGAAACTGAGGCTCTGAGAGATGAAAGTCACTTCCCCGAGGTCACAGAGCCAGGAAGGGGTGCTGCTGGGATTTCATTTCAAGTAAACTCACGCGCACTTTTTGCACACCTGCTGTGTGCCGTGCCGGGCTGGCAGCTAGTGGATGCAGCTGTAAGCAAATCAGCTGCAAAGGCTGGCCTCAGAACTCAGGTCCTCCAGCGCACCCCCTCACGGCCGGCCTTGGGGTGCTGGGCTGCCTGGGTCCTCAGAATTTTAGAAGACCTAGCAGCTTTTGACCTTGAAGCTGGTTGGGCCTGCACAGCAGGGAAATATTCTACTGGCTCCTGCTGAGGCAGAACAAGGGGACGTTTGTGCCCGAAAGGGCCAAATTCAACTTTCCCTCCTCTTTACTCACAACTCTCCTCCCACAGACCTTGGCTCCCCGCCTGTGGCCCTGAACGGCAGGACATTCTCAGTATGGCCTAGTTTTGTAAAGGAGGAAACGGCTCCAGGCCACAAAAACCGTACTCTGTTAGGATTTCAGCAGCCAAGTTGAAGATAAAAAAACGCCAAAACAAAAGAATCGCATCGTTGCTCTGGGCGATGCTTCTTCCAGCTGCCAACCTGGGCTTGGTTGGGGGGGAGGAGGGGGCAGGGGGCAGTAGGCAGACCCTCTCAGGGACCCCCACCCTCCTCTTGCAATTTCCTCATCGATAAAATAGGAGGAACCTGGTCTCACGGGGTTGTCCTAAGGATTAAATGAGCAGCATGGCAACCGTTCCTGGTACAGTGCCTGGCACGAGCAGGCCCTCAATACATGGCAGCCTCCTTCTGTCCCCCAGCACGTTGGAAATGATGAAGGAAAGAACATTGGGTGTGGAGGAGGGGAGAGGAAGAAGGGAGAGTCAGACCTGGCTTCACTTCCGCCTTGCTGTGTGACGTTGGCTAAGTGACTTCCCCTCTCTGGGCCTTCTGACTGTCTTTGCATAACCTCCATAGAGTTGAGCACCTTTGTACATTAACAATAAGAAGGCAGGCACAGAGGGCTTTTCTGTATTGTCCAAATTCCCCACAATGAATCCCTGAGGCGGCACGGCATGGGGAAGTAGTAGTCACAGCCCAGGCCGTAGGTCAGACACACCCGGGTTCACAGCTGGCTCTGGCGCGGACCAACGGTGTGACCCCGGACAAGTCACGTAACCTGACCGAGCAAAGGCGGCCGACCTCCCGATATCCCAGGACTGAGGGTGTCCCCAGGACGTGGGGGCCGAGTGCTAACACCAGGAGAGTCCCGTGGCAAACCGGGACGCGTAGTTGCTCATCGTAACAGCCTCCGCTTCCTCTTCCATAAACTTTTGAGGGTTCACAAAGCTCCCTGCCGGTTGTCTCCCCACCAGAATGTCAGGAGAGCAGGGACTTTTGTCCACTGCTCTGTCCCCATGGCCTCGAACAGTACCTGGCCCGTAGCAAGGACTCGAGAATGAATGAATAGATGAATGAATGGAGTTCTTAGAGGATCAAAAGAGAAAATACAGTGGGGCCTTGACTTACAAGTGTCCCGACTAACGAGTCTCTCAGCCGATTTTTTGCTTTGAGTTTCGAGCTAAAATTCGGGTCACGAGCCAGCTTCAGATACCCCACCGCTAGTTGGCGCAGCGAACGTCACAGTGAACGCCACAACATCAGCCCAGCATCACGTGTCTCACTCGTTCACTTTTTGATTTGACATACGAGTAATTTGAGTTACGAGCTCCGTCACGGAACGAATTAAATTCGTAAGTCAAGGCCCCACTGTACTTGTAAAGCGCTAGGCAGCTCATAAATTAAACTGGTGATTATTGTTGTCCCTAGTTCGCAGCTGAGGCTGGGAGAGAGCAAGGCTATTAGAAGTCACAGCAAGAGTTGGAGGAAGGCGGGGGGGTGGGGGTGGGAGCCCAGTTCTGCTTTTTCTAGGGCCCAAGTTTTTCTCATTCTCATGTCACCTAGAAAACCAGTGAGTAATTGAGGGGGAAAAGGAGCTGCTTATATAATAGAATTGTGTGAGATGAGAGAAGAGAGTGTCTGAAAACCCTTAAGAGGTTTCTGGGCAGGGGAAAAAGGCTTCGAACAGAAGCAGAGCGGGCACATGGCACGTCTCAGATAACAAGCAAAGCCTCCGGGTAGGTGTGGTGTCCAAGAGAGCGGGGTGGGGTGAGGGGGGAGTCCCAGAGTAACTTCCGGTACCAGCTGGCCGGATAAAGGGACAAGTCACAGTGCAGGGCTCAGTTCCTGCAGTATGTAAAATTCTAAAGGTGAGCAAGATGTCCTCATGCAGATGGGGAAACTGAGGCTCAAAGAAGCGGAGGGACTCAGCTGAAGTCACACATTTGTGAAAAAAGACTTGTGGGCCTTAGCCAGTGTGACTCGGTTGGAGCGTCATCCCATGTAGGGGTCGCAGGTTTGATTCCCGGTCAGGACACTTGCCCAGGTTGAAGTTTCAACCCCCAGTCGGGGCACCTAGGACAGGCAACCGATGGGTGTTTCTCTCTCACATCGACGTTGCTCTCTCCCTCTCCCTCTCTCAAAAACCAATAAAAACATATGCTCGGGTGAGTATTAAAAAAAAAAAAAGATTTGTAGGGTCTTGAGGTTAAAAAGACCCCGTGAAAGGTGGGACTAGGTCACATCCAGAAAAGAACTACAATGTGGAGAGAAACAGCAGTGACAGCTGCTGCTAGTTTTTCAACTCCTAGGATTATGCTGAGAACTTTACACGCACGATCTACTTTAACCTTCCACCCACCCTTGGGATGATCATTGTGCCCATTTTACAGAGGAGGCAACTGAGCCTCAGACAGCCCCTGGTAAGAAGCAGGGCCCAGGCCAGCCTGACTCACAAGTGAAAAATCTGAAGGTCAAACAGGTGAAGGGATGCCCCAATGTTTCAAAGTCCTACATTGGGGGGGAAAAACCCACATAAAATACAACAATTGCTGGAATGTTCAGTGTGTTGGTGATAGGCACAGAAGTGAAGAGAGACTATGCATGTCCTAAATCAATGATCTTAATAAAGTAGGCGAATCAGATTGGACAGTGATTACAGTAACTTTGTGTGTGTATGTGTGTGTGTGTGTGTGTGTGTCTAATTATAATGTCTATTTAAGGATGGAGCAGGAAGGGAGCCATTTTGGTCATCTGCCACTTGCCAGACACATGTAGATGCAGTATAGACATCCTCTCACCTGCTCCAGAAGGTTCTACAGAAGTGAAACTGAGGTGCAGGGAGCGAAAGCCACGCTCCCACCGTCACCCAGCCAGTGTGGGCCAGTGTTCAGACCTGCGCTCTCTGCACCGTGCAGCCGGCAATACATGGACACTGACCCTTCCTGCTTGTCCTGTGTTTCTTTGCTAATCGGCTCCCTTTTCCCTAGAAAGTGGCTGGAGGCAGCTCCTGCCTTGGATGGCCACATGTGCGCAGCCAAGACTAGGAAAGATCGTCCTGAAAAAAATCAGCAAGTCCCGGGGAAGATATTTGAATGAACATTATTAGCTCCTCCAAGTTGCGCCCTAGGGCTACTTCTAATGAAGTTGATGTTTTCAGAGTTTATATTGAAAATGGAACAGATTTTATAAATGCTTGACAGCCAAGCTACCAGCTCCCCGCCCCCCAAATCATAATGGCCATGTATTGAGTACTTGGTGCGTGGCCAGTTCTATGCTAAGCACTTTACATCAATCACCTGTTTTAACCCTCAAATCAACCCTGTAAGAGGTGAGTTAGGATCCCATCTTCCAGATGAGGAAACAGAGGCTTAGAAAGGCAAAGGCGCTTACCCGAGGTCCCGGCCCGACTACAAGGCTGTCACCTGCCTCCGGCTCTAAAGTGGAGCCTTCTCTGTTGACACCGGGAGAACATGAGTTCTACTGCCCGCCCCCCCCCCAAAAAAAAAGAACACCCCCACTCACCGGGTGTGCCAAACTTCTGGAGAAATGAGGCAGCTGCTGTGGGTGCAGGGTCCTGTCTCCTAAGGGGAGGCTCCTGATTCTGGAGTGTCCTGTCCTCAGTCCTCTGCCCGCCAGCCTGGACTGGAGCTCAGGGTCAAAGTCCGGAGTTATAGACAGGGCGCAGCTTGGCGCTGTGCGGCTGGCAGGGGCTGAACCCCCCACCCCCTCCCCTCACTCCCAGTCCCTGAAAAGCTGCCTGACTTTTCTGGCTGATCCCAAGGCCCTGTGTCCAGGCCTCGGTGGAAGGGAGGGGGCAGGCGGGGGTTCTTGGAGGGCTGATGGGCACAAGCAGGCCTGTCTCCCGGGCCAGCTGGAGGCGATCCTCTTTCTTCTCTCTTTCTGCTGCCACCCCGGGGGGAGGGAGGGTCGTTTCCTGGCCTGCAGAGGGTGGTAGGGGTGGTCATCTTGGCAGCACCGGAAGGGAGGCCAGAGGTACTGGACAGGGCTCCCCGGGCCAGCCGGCCAGCCCAATGCCATTCTGGGACGCTAGGTGGATGAGGCCAAGAAGAGACCACGAGGATACTCTTTGCTCGGTATCCCAGGGACACTAGCAGCAGGGCTCCAGGTCCCTCCTCTGCAGGGCCAGACCTGGAGCGGTGGTTATTAAAGCCCAAAGGTCATCGGGCACCTCGCTGAATGGATGGGGAGACTGAGGCCCAGAGAGAAGAACCAACCAGCCCTCGGGGAGGCATCGTTTGGGTCAGTTTTGAAGGACCAGCCTCTACTTGGCCCCTGCCCCCAGCATCAGCAAATAAAAAGGTGAAGGTGAGCATCGGCCCTCGGACTGAAGGGTTCCGGGTTGGATTCCAGTCAAGGGCACGTACCTTGGTTGCGGGTTCCCCGGCCCTGGTTGGAGCGAGTGTGGGAGGCAACCAATTGATGTGTCTCTTTTACATCCATGTTTCTCTCTCTCTCTCTCTCTCTCCCCTCCCTTCCACTTTCTCTAAAAATCAATGGAAAAACAAGACAAGGCACCCTGGATTTTATCTGGTGACCCCTCACACAGGCAGTCTGTACCCAGAGCTGGAGCACCAGGCCACCACACTAGAGAGCTTAACTGAGTGGGAACAGTGAAGGGTCTCAGGGACCACACAGGGACTTCCCACACAGCAGGGCTGGGTGTGGGCTGTGGTTTCAGAGAGTCCTGTGCTGTATGTGAAAAGCATATTCGGTATTGTTATTTAATTTTGGAAAATGAGGTGCAGGGACACCCATTGTTTTCGTGATACAAAGCACAGAAAGTAAAGTTCCACAGAATATTCTTGGCTTTTGGATTAAGATGTCCCCCTCGGGTGGAGGGGTGGGGGTGTGCAATTTTTAAAATCTTTATCAGAAGAGGGCATGAGAAAAAAAAGAAAAAGAAAAAGAAAAAGCTGAGAAACACGGAACTGGTTGAATGTGCCCATTTTACAGCTGAGTAAACTGAGGCCCCAAAGAGAGGAAGGGATGTGCCTTAAGTCCCACAGGGTATATGGCTCCCCCGGTGGGTTGATTGCAAGGTCCTTGAGAAACTATCTGAAGTCCAAAGTTCACTGATCATGCTAGCAGGCCCCAAAGGACCTTGGGAAGCATTTTTTGTTTGTTTGTTTGTTTGTTTGTTTGTTTGGCTGGAATGTTAGGAATCAAGGATTTCTCTGGTCTATGGGCTGATTGATAAACAACGTGGCCTCCTAGTAGCTCTGAAACAGCACACTCAGGCCAGGGCAAAAGATCCATTTACTAGGAGGCAGAACTCTGTGGGGGCCACATGAAGTTCTAGAATAATAAGTTAACCCCCACCCCCACACACACACTCTCAGACAAAATTAGCTTTATTATACCTTTTCTGAGTATTAAGATCATCATAACCTCTATAATTTATACAAAACAGAAGCTATAAAGCAGAAAGTACTAATCCCCTGTAACCAATCCCACCACCAGGAAAGAGGGGCCATTCACATTTGGGGCAAATATCCCCAAACATTAACATAAACACACCACTTCATGTGCCCCAAATGGGATCACATTGTGTGTGCTGTTTCGACTCCCAGTTCACGCATCAATATGGTCTGTCCTGAACATGTTTCCACTCGGCTATTAACCAGTGGTCCATTCATACAGGACCATTGAATGTGGGTACCACAGTTTTTAAAGGCAGGCCCTATGGGGACTGTCTCTGTAATGTTTTCGATATTACAAACAAGTATCCTGGCTGTGAATCTTGACACACGTGTCTAATGATGTCCTTGGGGGTCAAGACCTAAGAAATGGAATCACTGTGCCTAAGGGTTTGCTGGACCCCATCCATCCGTCCAGAGAGATGGCTTGGCAGGAGCCCTGGATACCGGTGACATCTGGACCCGATGGGCCAAGGGTCCAAGGCTTCCCATCCCAGACACCATTCCCCAAACACAGGGGCATGTCCAAACTGTCACCTCCCCGGCAAGAAAGGCCAGGAACCTGGACGTGGGCTCTGAGGTCTGGTTGGCCTGGGTTCAAATCCTACCTCTGCTCAGAGCCTCCATTTCTGCATCCCAGGAGGTAGTAACAGCAGGTGTATTTGTGTCCTGGAGCTGCTTTAGGAAAGAACTACTGACTGGGTGGTTCACACAACAGAAGTGTGTCGCCTCACAGATCTGGGGGCCGGGGTTGGTTCCTTCCGAGGCCTGTAAGAATCTGTCCCAGGCTTCTCTCCTGGTTTCTAGGGTTTGCTGCTGCCATTCTAGGCTGTTCCTCGGCTTGTGACAGCAAAACTCCAATTTCCACACGGCGATTTCTCTGTGTCTCTATCTTTCTGTCCAAATTTCCCCTTTGCATGAGGACATAGTCCTATTGGACTGGGGCCCGCCCTAATGACATCATCTTCACTTGATGACATCTGCACAGACCCTATTTCCAAATAAGGTCACATTCACAGGTCACGGGGTTAGGACTTCGGCAGTCAGGCCCATAACCCAGCCTTGAAATAAGTGCTGTCATTCTTTCCCCCTTCACAAAAGCAGGAAGTAAGCCCCAGGCAAAGGAAGTGCCTGCCCTGACTCCTAACATCGAAGGCCAGTTTGAAGCTGGCAGATTCCAGGGTTTTTACATCAACCTGGTGGGGTTGTCGTGTGGTCCCTCTGCTCAAATGTCACCTTGTCCAGAGGTCCCCTGGACACTTGCCTAAACAGCCCCCTCCTCACCCTCTCACCTTAGCCTGCTTTTTCTCTACCCCCCACCCTCCACCCCTGCTTTTTTTGTTTGTTAATCCTCACCTGAGGATACTTTTTTCCATTGATTTTTTTTAGACACAGTAGAAGGGTGGGGGAGAGACAGAGAGAAAGATACGTTGATGTGAGAGACACTCATCGATTGGTTGCCTCCCTCACCTGCCCCAGGGATAGAGCCTGCCCTTGACAGGAATCAAACCCGGGACCCTTCAGTCCGAGGGCCGACGCTCTAAGCCAGTGGTTCTCAACCTTCCTAATGCCGCGACCCTTTAATACAGTTCCTCATGTTGTGGTGACCTCCAACCATAAAATTATTTTCGTTGCTTCTTCATCACTGTAATTTTGCTACTGTTATGAATCGTAATATAAATATCTGATATGCAGGATGTATTTAGGCGACCCCTGTGAAAGGGTCGTTCGACCAAAGGGGTCGCGACCCATAGGTTGAGAACCGCTGCAGCACTGAGCAAACCATTTAGGGCTCTCAAGCCCTTTTTACTACTTGATATCATATTTCATTTATTTGAACCTGTGCCTGTCTTGTTCTAAGAACCTTACCAATATTAACTCATTTAATATAACATATTTTGCAGATAGTATACTAATGGCTTACACAGTTTGACTCTATCCCCTCTTCCCTTCCCCCCTCATAGGCTATACTGGAAGAATCTCTGTCTTTTGCTTGAATTCTAAAGTAAAAAAATGTGGGTTCAAACCCCAGCTTCATCACTCCCTAGCTAAGTGACCTTGGGTGTGTGACGTAACCACTCCATGCATCAATTTCTTCATCCGTGAAATGAGAATCCGAACTGTGTGACAAGAAATAAATAAAGAGGCCCAACCCAGTAAAAGACACAGGGACTGCAGGCGCACAGATAAGGGATATCTGATCTTCTTGTAGGAGGCGACCCTGGAGCGTGGACGGAAGACATTTAGATGTTAATAAACCAGGTCCCTCAACCCCCTTGCAAATCACTTTGCATATCGGCCTAGCAGACAGCAAATAACTTGCTGTTCTTTTTGTAAAAAAATATTTTTTTATTGATTTCAGAGAGGAAGGGCAAGGGAGAGAGAGTTAGAAACATCAATGATGAGAGAGAATCATTGATGCCTCCTGCACCCCGCAACCTGGGCATGTGCCCTGACCAGGAATTGAACCGTGGCCTCCTGGTTCATAGATCAACGCTCAACCACTGAGCCGCGCCGGCCAGGCAACTTGCTGTTCTTAGTAGATGCAAGACTGAGCTGAGACGATGAGAATGAAGTCAAAGATGATTAGATAAATGAGGATGAAAAAAATTAAGATGGTACCAGCTGGAAAGGGCTCCACTGGGTACAAGGAAACTTCTAGCTGGTTCCCCTCCTGCAAACCCGGTTCTGTGAGGCCCGGAGACTGAGGCCAGGGGGCTTTGGCTTCTTTGCCCTCCCACCCCAGCCCTTTTCACTAAAGGGTTAGAATGACCAAAATTATAAAGAAATATAGGGTCGAATCAAGACAGGGATCAGTAAAAGCAGCTTGCTGTGCCATATTGGATCCTGAAGCAAAAGGAAAAATCAGCAATACAGTACTGATCCTGTCGTTAAAAAAAGTTGACATTTCATGCATTGTGGATTTTTAAAAAAATAATTTTTTAAAAAATGTTACACTAGAATATTCTTTCTTGCCCTGGCCAGTTGGTTAGAGCATCGTCTCGATATGCCAAGGTTGCAGGTTTGAATCCCAACCAGCGCACATACAAGAAGCAACCAATGAATGCATAAAGAAGTAGAACAACAAATTGATGTTTCTCTCTCTCTCTCTCTCTCTCTCTCTCTCTCTCTCTCAAAATCCATTTAAAATATTTTCATAAATTTCCTCCAAAAAGCACTTCAGAGGGACTATACTGCCTCCTTTGAGAATCACCTTTGAGATAAATGGTGCAGGAGGTACTGACCCCTGGATCTGAGGGAGGCAGGAGGAGGGATTCCGGAGCTGCCTGGGTTTCTGGTTGGTTAGTGAGATGGATGGTGGAGCCAGTTTGCTGAGATGGGGAGCAGGATTGGACCACTGCATTTGGGGGTGTTTGTGCAACGTGCACGTGGAGACTGGGGTGAGGGAAGGGATTTGGGATGAAAGAAAAGCTTCCTATTACCGAGTCAAGCCAGTACCTTGACTGATCTTTTTTGGAATCTTACCCCATGTCCCTGTCTCCATCCCCATACTGGCTACCTCTTCCCAGGATGACAACAGCAGCCCATGTGTTGGTCTCCCTTCACTCGCCTGCCCCACTGTCCATTCTCCATGCAGCAGCCAGAGCTTTCTACCGTGCCCCCTACCTCTTGCCGTTGGTCCTCAGGAAAGCCTTTCCTGACCTCCCTGCCCCCAAAGAGTTGACTGGTGAGGAGCACAGTGAAGAAATAAAATGGAGTCACTGCAGTCAAGCTGCTAAATGACTGAAATCAAGTAGCTTAAAGTGTGAGGAAATGAGTCTGTATTTGTTTTAACTAGCCTGGGAACTTGAACTTATGAACTCTGCAGTCCCGTGTCAATGCCTGGATAGACATCGGACCTCCAGATCACCCTGTGGTTACCCACCAAGGGACTCCCGTATCCAGACCATCTGGCATCCATCGTCCGGACTGCCTCTCATGTGACTGATAATGGTGCTGGACCAATCCTAGGGCTAAGAATGCAGGATTGAGTCTTCTCAAGAACGTACTTCTTAGTATAAGAAGTTTTAACTTTCCTCTTTGGAATATTTCTGGGTTTTTGCCTAGATATGTTTCCGGTTTGCAAACCCCAAGGCCCTTGAATAAATCTTTATCACTTATTTCTAGCCAAAGTTTCCTGATTCACTTATGCTCAGTTGACACTGGGTTTCTGGACACATAGAAGAATTCACTTTAAAATATTAGCAAAAGAATTTTGAAAATGTGCCTAGTACAGTAGCCACCCATTTATCTGTGGGGAATATGTTCCAAGACCCCCAGTGAATGTCTGAAACTGGATAGTACCAAATCTTATATATGCTATGTTTCTTCCTATATCTACATACCTATGATAAAGTTTAATTTATAAATTAGGCACAGTAAGAGATTAATAACAATAACTAATAATAACATAGAAGAATTATAGTAGTATCCTATATAATAAAAGCCTAATATGCAAATCTACCAAACGGTGGAAAGACTGGTCGCTATAACATGTATTGACCATCAGGGGGCCGATGCTCAATGCAGGAGCTGCTGTCTGGTGCTCAGCGCACTCCCACAGGGGGAGTGCCTCTCAGCCAAAAGCCCTGAGCCTGGCTCATGGCTGGCGAGTGCACCTCCATGACAGCGCTAAGGATATCCGACTGCCAGCTTAAGCCGTCAATTGGACATCCCCTGAGGGCTCCCGGACTGGGAGAGGGCGCAGGCCGGGCTGAGGGACACCCCCCCCCCGTGCACGAATTTCATGCACCAGGCCTCTAGTACTGTAATAAAAGATGTGTGAATGTGGTCTCTCTCTCTCTCTCAAAATATCTTATTGTACTCATCCTTCTGGTAATGATGTGAGATGATAAAATGCCAAACCTATACCCGAATCTATGTAACCATCTCTTACTTGCAGTGAATGGTTTGATGTTACTCATTTCAGGGTTCTCTTGCTGAAGTCCTCCTAGGGGGTCAGTGCTTTCTGGCACAACACTTTTTCTGTTCATGTCCCACCCCCTCAAATTTAATGTCCTTCCATCTTAACTAAGCACTTATCACACTCTGTGGCTATAATTTTTGCAGTTTGAGGTGCGACAACAAATCAGCGCGCATTTCTTATTCCTTCTTCACAACCCCATGGACGGAAGAACCGTTCTTACCCTACTAGGTCTTAGCAACCTCAGCACACAATTTTTTTTTCTTTCCTTCACCTTGTCCCTTAAAGGAAGTGCTTTACGGCTTCTCTTCGGCACGTCCGAATTGTGATCATCGCTATCCTAGCACTTTGGGGCCATTATTAAGAAAAATAAGGGTCACTTGAACAGTAGCACTGTGATACCGAAGCAGTTGATCTGATAACCGGCTACTAAGTGACTAACAGGCAGGGAGCGACACTGGACAAAGAGATGATTCATGTCCTGGCAGGACTGAGTGGGGTAGCTTGAGATTGCATCGCGATACTCACACGGGTGCACAATTTACAGCTTATGAATTGTTCATTTCTGAAATTTTCCACTTAATATTTTCGGACTGCGGGTAACTGAAGTCCAGGGAGAGCGAGGCTTCAGGTAAGGAAGGACCACTATAATGTGACTCGCTTTTGTAAAATCCCCGAGGGCGGCCCTCCTCTCTTTTGCTCACTGTCCAGTACTCCCTGCTTTACAGTAGGTGCTCAGTAAATATTTCATCAATGAATGAATGGACAATGAGTGAAAATGAATGAATGAATGAATGAATGAATGAATGAGTGAGTTTCTGCAAAGACGGCCTGTCGGGGTTCTGGGCAGGGATCAAGGAGGCTTTACTTTCCTGCCTCCCCACCCTCTCCCGGGCAGTCTCGGCTGCGCGGCCACCCGGCCTCAGTTTCCCCGCTGGTGCAGAGGGCGCGCC
>NW_005361573.1:432239-445871 GCF_000412655.1 Myotis brandtii
CAGCCGGACTCGGGGGGCGGCGCGGAGATGGGTGAAGTTGTGGCCCCGTCTGAGGGTGACTGCAGGACCTGGGGGTGGCTGTTTGCGGGTGTGACTCCCGTCTGGGGGTGACTATGCGCGGGTGTCACCTCGACTGGGGCTCACTGTGCAGTGAAGCTGTCTGTCTGTGACCCCTGCCCCTGCCTGGGGGTGACTGTATGTGCGGGTGTCACCCCGACTGGGGCTGCCTGTGCAGTGAAGCTGTCTGTCTGTGACCCCTGCCCCTGCCTGGGGGTGACTGTATGCGCGGGTGTCACCTCGACTGGGGCTCACTGTGCAGTGAAGCTGTCTGTCTGTGACCCCTGCCCCTGCCTGGGGGTGACTGTATGCGCGGGTGTCACCTCGACTGGGGCTCACTGTGCAGTGAAGCTGTCTGTCTGTGACCCCTGCCTGGGGGTGACTGTGCAGGAGACTGGATGTGCGCCTGGGGCACCTAATGGGGCGACTGTGTGAAAGGCCGGTTCTGAGATTTGTGACCCTGTGGCTGGTCTCGGCCCTTTCCCTGAGCGCCTGGCGGTGTGTCTGTGAGGCCATGTGTCTGTGAGGCCGTGTGTCTGTGAGGCCGTGTGTCTGCGAGGCCGTGTGACTGTCGCTGCCTGTGACTCTGTGGCCCGTGCTCTGGAAACTGCCTGTGTGATGCTGTGAGAGAGGCCGCAGGGTGCCCTGTGACTGTGCGAGATTGTTCCCCGTTGGCACGCCCCGGGGGTTCTGGCTCCCGGCGTCAGTGGCTGTGCCTGTGTCCCTGTGGCAGTGGCTGAGTGAGCTCAGGGTGCCGGGCGACCGTGTGTCTTACGTCTTTGTGTGCGGCCCGGTCAGGGTCTTTCCTTTCTGTCACATCCCTGGGGGCTGCGTGTTTACGTGCAGCTGGCCGTGTGGCACAGGCTGATGCTGGGCTTTCCCCGGCTGCACAGATGCATTCTGGGGATGCATGGTTGCCCTGCACGGGTTTCTGTGAGACTGTGTGTGTGACCTGGCCTATGTGTGTGGCTGGTTCCTTGTTTGGGGTGTCGATTGGGAAATTGGTCCTCTGAGTCTCCACAGTCGGGCTGGACGGTGCTAGGCTGGGTCTGGGCCCTCTGAGCAGGTCCCTGCTGCAGCCGCAGGGCTGACCCTCCTGTCTCTACTCCTGCTCACCTTCTCGTGGAGAACCAGTGAAGGCCTCTGCTCTAAACTCGTCTCCATGGCCAGACTGAGTGTTGGCTGGCAGGCAGCAGCTGGAGGAGGAGACCAGGCACTGTTTGGAGAAGGGAGAGAAGAAGGCTGGAGGAGGAGGAGCCCCGCCGGCCCAGGAAGTGGCCCCTCCAGCATCTGCGAGTCAGGCCCCTTCTCTGCAGGGGAAGTTGACGGAAAGCGCGGAAGGTTTTGTGTGTGTCTGCGAGAGACAGAGAGACGAGGACCTGTATTTGGCTTCAACAGCCCTGTCTGTCCCGGCTCCTGGCAGGGTAGCTCTTTCGCCTGTTTTGCTGAGAGTGGCAGGGACATTCTCAGAATGGCTGCACCCTCCTCGCGCGGAAAGGCCGCTGATGAGTTATCTTGACAACAGACAGAAGATTCTAACAGTCCCTCCTCCGCACGCTGAGAAAGAACCTAGAAGTCAGGCTGCAGTAGCTTCTGTCCTGCCCACGGAGACATCTGCCCTCCCATCATGGCTGCCTTGCAGTTGACCAAGTGCCTCTGTGCACTTAATCTCGTGTTTCCTTCTCAAAAAACTATGTGAGAGGCGTGAAGGCTTCAGCTTGAGGAAGGGCCTCTCAGCCTGGTCTCAGATCCAAACCCCATGTTCCCGGTGTTACTCACCCCCGATCTAGTCCTGACTTAAGACACATTTAGAAATTTTTATTTTTTTAAATTTATTTTTAAAATATATTTTATTGATTTTTTTTACAGAGAGGAAGGGAGAGGGATAGAGAGTTAGAAACATCGATCAGCTGCCTCCTGCACACCCCCTACTGGGGATGTGCCTGCAACCAAGGTACATGCCCTTGACCTGAATCGAACCTGGGACCCTTCAGTCCGCAGGCCGACGCTCTATCCACTGAGCCAAACCGGCCAGGGCAGAAATTCTTATTTTATATGTAACTCACATACCATAAGTTCACCATTGAACGTGTATAATTCAGTGGTTTTTAGGATATTTCACAAGGTTGTACAATCATCACCTCTGTCTAATTCCAGAACATTTTCATCACCCCAGAAAGCAGCCCCCACCCCTTCAGCCATCACCCAGAGCCTTCCTCCCCGACCCTTGACCCCCGCGCGGCTCTCACCAGCTCTAGACAACCACTAATGCACTTCCTGTCTCTATGGATTTGCCTATTCTGGGCTAATAGACTATGTGGTCTTTCTATGTTCGGCTCCTTTCACTTACCTCATGTTTTCAAGGCTCATCCGCGTGGTCCCACGTGTCAGCACTTCATTCCTTTTTTTTTTCCTTGGTAGAGATATACCCCATTTTATTGGACATTGGGGTTTTTTTTCCACTAGAGACATTTGACGTGATTCTATGAAGCATTATTTTCTCAAGGTGCCAAGGACCTGATGAACATAGAATCATCCTCAGCCAGCTTTCATTGGACTTGAGTGAAGTCAGTCAGCAGCATGAGTCGCCCAGCGAGCCAGCCGAGGCAGGGATGTTTCCTGGAAGGCAGGGCTTCCAGGTGGGATGAGGCATGAAGAAGAAGCAAGACAGAATAGAGAGCCAGCAGGCCGGAGACTCGGGCCAGGCGGCTCTGCCTCCGGCCTGACCTCCCTCAGGTCACTTCCCCTCTCTGGGCCTCGACTCATTCAAAAGGGCTGAGTTCCCTCTTGTGTTTGCTCTTTTAACATATGTGGTTTGTCAAACTGACCTTCCCTGGCCTTTTATCCCGAGAATCACAGAGAGAGAGAGAGAGAGAGAGAGAGAGAGAGAGAGAGAGAGAGAGAGAGGGCTGAGTTCCCTCTTGTGTTTGCTCTTTTGACATATGTGGTTTGTCAGACTGACCTTCCCTGGCCTTTTATCCCGAGAATCAGAGAGAGAGAGAGAGAGAGAGAGAGAGGGAATGAATGAGAATATGAATTCAATGGTCTTGAAGTATCTACCCCCAGATCACTTCCTCATTCATCAAAATTCTTCTTGGAGTGAGAGATACTTAGGGCAGCTGTTTCCTGACCCAGCCTGTCCTGCCGAGTGGCGTGGGAACTGAGGGAAATCACGGCCTGGCCAGCAAAGCAACACTCCTCGCACTTTTAATTGTTTTCTCTTCCCCCACCCCCATCTCTCGTCATCTCCCTTATATCATTTTACCGTTAACCTTATCTCATTCCTTTGTGAGAACAGGTAGAGAGCGCCAGAGCAGGAAAATCCATAACCTTCAGGAATGGATCATCACATTATGCTTGACAAACATTCAAGATGACTGATTTTCATGGGCACATCTCCAGTTTCGTTCTGGGAGGTTGGGTCAGGATTTCTGAGCATCGGCACTGCTGACATTGGGGCCTGAGAATTCTTGGTTGTGAGGGGCTGTCTTGCGGATTGTAGGCTGTTTAGTCGCACTCTGTCCTCTACCCACTAGATGCCAGTAGCACCCTCCAAAAAAAGGCTCCGGACGTTGCCCGGGGTCCCCTTCGGAGAAACATCGCCCCTGGGTGAGCACCACTGCGTTAGACCCAACCTTCTCTTCCAAGTCTGTGGTGTTGGTGGAGGGGTGGGGGTGAGTGGGGGGGTGAGTGGTTTGTATTGTATATGCTTCACTTCGAGACCCAATCTCACAGCCCTGTGGCCAGCAAAGCCCTCCTTGATTAGTCTACTTCTTCAGGATGGAGCAGGGCGTGTGAGAACGTGGCACCAGTGCATGCCTGTGCGTGCTTATATACTTAATAAATAGAGTTAATAAAACGAAGGGGCTCCAGAACCCTCTGGCATGTGTCCCTTGCCTCCCAGCCCCCTCCCTGCATCAGCTCTGCACCCTTTTCCCATCCCTGTCAGGTTTCCGTCCTCGGTCAGCCGTGCATCTCTCCCAGCCATCACTGCTTTCCAGGTTTCTCTTTCCCATTCAATGGGCTCCTCTGTGTAACATACAAAACACGCCAAGTCCCAGCGGTGCCGTTGTTTGGTGTGTGTGTGTGTGTGTGTGTGTGTGTGTTTTCTCATTTCAGTTTTCTCCTTGAAAGGGAGCGGGAGGAAAAATTACAGTTGGGGCTTAAGTTGTGGTTACTTTTGGAGCCTCCCCTCTTGGCCTTTTAACTTTTAGAAAATATTAAATGTCCCTTTCTTTCATGTATGTAAATCAATCGCCTAGAAGGTTTTATACTCAACATTTAAGCCTTTTTGAGAATCACCAAGCGCCATCAGACCCGCAGACAGACAGCCTGATCCTGGCTGTGAAAGACTTGCCTGGAGTGTGTTGGTTTTTTTGGCTTTTTTTTAAACCTGAATGTTGAGGCTTAGAATGGTGTCGATCACTCAGTTACGGCCTAGCTCCGTGGTCGGCAAACTGCGGCTCGCGAGCCACAGGCGGCTCTTTGGCCCCTTGAGTGTGGCTCTTCCTAAGCCTTAGGAGGACCCTAATTAAGTTAATAACAATGTACCTACCTATATAGTTTAAGTTTAAAAAATTTGGCTCTCAAGAGAAATTTCAATCGTCGTACTGTTGCTATTTGGCTCTGTTGACTAATGAGTTTGCCGACCACTGGCCTAGCTTGAAGGAGGAAATGGTTTCTCTGAAAACACAGCCCCCTCCCTTAAAAAAGAAAAACAGGATAAGATCCAAACACCCCACCCCACCCCCCCCAGGAAAGTTGAGAAAGGAGGGCTGCAGAGTGCCTTGAGCAGCAATGCCAGATAGCAATGTTCAGTTACCAGATATTGATCCAAGATACTGTGGAAGGAATGTGGGTAAACATTGGGAAACTTCTGAATTCCTCTGTGGGAATGACCCCGAGGTACAGCCGAGCAGGCTTGGCGAGGAAAGGGTGCGGCTGTTTAGAAATCGCCAGGTTTCCTGGACGTCCGTCTGTGTCTTCTTCAGACACCAGAGCGGAGCCTGTGGGACTCATGTCGCAGGCTGGTGGCTGGTGCTGTCTGTGATGTGACGTTCTTTCTCTTCTCCGTAGTTGGAGGCTGGCAGCGATGAAGATCGGAAGTTAAACCTCAGGTAAGCAGGCTTTTTATGTTCCTTCTTAAGTCTTCTTTCAAGCAGGTAAGAAATACTCCTGTTTTTGTTTTTTTTTTCCAAAAGGGAAGACCCTCAAAATAGGATACACCGATTTTTTAGTAGCGTCTTTATTATAAACAGTTTTAATAACATTATATAATGTTTAGGAAAGAAGGAAAATAATTGCCATTATTCTACCACCCTTGCTTTACCATTATATACTTTCTTCCAGATTTTACCCTTTGCTTTAAAAAAAAAAAAATCCTGTAATATGCTCTCACATTTCTATCCTGCTTTTGGTAGGATCTTTCTTTTGAGGTAAGGACATTGCTGATTTGAAACAGACAGTCAACCCTCTTAAGTTTATTAATTCAAGGTGTGTTTTTTGTGTGTGTTTTTGTGCTTGTGAGAAATCTTTGTGCTCGTTACAAAAATTCCTGAAGCTACCCATAGTCCTCAGTTGCTATATTCAATAGTAGACACCAAAAGCATTTTTGTTTTTCTTTGCCCCCAAATTAAGGCTTTCCCTTTGGGCATTTTGTTGGTTTATAGGAGATTTAGCGCTTTGTTATATAATGTATTCCTCTGTGCCAGGGAGCCATTCTTAAACTCTGACTCTTACAGTTCAGAAGAGTAAACAGTTTCAGGGACATTGTCCTTTAAAAAAAAATAAAAAGAAGTCGGTTTCATCTTGTGAGGAGGAGGAAAATTAATTGGAAAAGGAAATATGTGATCAGAAACTGGTACTCATTACCGAGAGCAGGATGTTCCCCGGGTTAAAACCCGAGGACAGCGTGCAGAAGCCGTAGGAATGTGCTCAGCCCGTTGGTGAAGTTTCCGCGCGTTTGAGTGAAGGGAGGGAAAATGCTTTTATGGTGGCACACGTGATGTCTAAACCTCCCGTGCATGTGGGGAAGCAATAGCCTGCAAAAATCAAAGAGATGTCATATTTCAATCGCCCGGCCCTCATTTTCACGTGATGCTCGAGGAAGGAGCAGTGACGATGACAACTTTACTCTTTCACCTGGTGTTTTTGGTAGCTCCGGGTCTTGGCCAGGGCTGGCAGGCTGGAGTCAGCCAGGTTCCCAAGTGGGGGCAGTCACGGGCCGTGTTGCAGAGCACGCTGGCACGCGGCTCTCTGCTTGGAGGCAGGGAGGGGAGGAGTGGAGGTCTGCTCCTCAAAGACTGTGTAGGGGCAGCACTGGCAGAAGGGCTGTCACTGGGACCACCCCGTGCGGGGCCCTTAGAGCAGCTGCAGGCGCCCTCCAGCCCTTACCTAGAGTCGGAATCTCTTTCACCCTTTAACCCCCATTCCTTTCCTGCAGGGCTCTGGCCCAGGACATAGGTCTCTCACTTAGATGGTCTTTGGGGCAAAGAACTATTTTTGGCTTTCTTTCATTGCCCTTAATTGGCTTGACAGCATCGTGTTTTGAAATGTTTTCAGTTAAGAACTTACCAACAGGCCTGGCTGGTGTGACTCAGTGGTTGAGCGTCGACCTATGAACCAGGAGGTCATGGTTGGATTCCCCGTCAGGGCACATGCCTGGGTTGCAGGCTCCATCCCCAGTGTGGGGCTTGCAGGAGGCGGCCAATCAATGATTCTCTCTCATCACGGATGTTTCTATCTCTCTCTCTCCCTCTCCCTCTCCCTCCCTCTCTGAAATATATATATATATATATTTATTTATTTATTATTTTTTTAAAAAATATATTTTATTGACTTTTTACAGAGAGGAAGGGAGAGGGATAGAGAGTTAGGAACATCGATGAGAGAGAAACAGGGCTATTATTATTATTTTTTAAAAGAACTTACAAACAGCTGTGATATGAAAAATATGTATTTGCCCTTCTGGCCATAGAAGGCCCCGTTCTCTTCGCAGTTTGGAGCTGGAGAGGACCTCACAAGGAACGGAAGCCCCACGGTATCTGTTGCCATATTTAATCCCACCACAATCCTATGGGGGGAGTATTTTCCCAGTTCACAGAGGAGGAGCCTGAGGCCCAAGTTATATGTGGGACGTACTGCGTTTATCATTCTGCTCTGCCTCTTGGAACCACTTCAGTTCAGTTGGATCACTGCCTCCTACAGGTGAGGGAGCTGCCTGAGGTCACCCAGGTGGCTAGAGGCAGCACACGGCCGGACCGAGGGCCGCCACTGACTTGTGGTGGTGACTCCCAGGATGCCCGGTCCCTCTGAGGACCACTCCGAGTTCCCCTTCACCGTCTCAGCAGGTCCCCGGTGCCATTGTGAGCCTGGGAGACCCTGGCTGGAGTTGGGGGCCGAATTCTGAGCTTGTCCTCTTAGTTTCCTTTTCCCGTCCCTCTTCCCTCCTCGTGTTCAGGCGGAGAGACACCAACCTGCTTTCTAACCGTCTAGCCAAACAAGAACAGTCCTGGTGTCCTGGTTTAAGCTTTGACTGAAACTCATCCACATCCATGTAATAATTTGCATTTTCAGGCCTTTTCTCGCCAAGCCTGCCCTAGAGAGAAAAAATGTATGGAATAGTCTGTTGGTTTTGCTTGTTTTGGGGGGAGGAAAGTTAGGGAGAGCAGATTTCTCTTTGCTTCAAATTGATCCCCAAGGTAAACTGACATGATTTTGTTTCTAAAGGATGTTGGTAAGAGAGAAAAGCTAGGGACCCCAACAGGTTATTTCTCTCTCTTCTCTCCCCTCTGTCTACCCTTAATTGATGGTTTCATCTATAGGGTCACCCCCCTCTTGCACATGCTGTTTTTCAGTCCTTCTCGCTGCTCCCCGACCACGCTCTTTCTCTTAAGCCGGTTCTTTTTCACTTGGCCACATCCTCCCAGCCAGGTCCAAGGGCTCCCACCCCACTGGTTTGCCACTCCCCTCTCTGCAGAGGAAACAGGTAGCTCTGGGTTTCTCCATCGGTTCCAGGTACCACGCCGGCCTAACGTGGCAGGTGCTTGTGCTTTCGTGTCGTCCCTAACTCTCGGTGCTTCCCTTGGTGGCAGGGCCTTGTTCCCCGCCTGCACGTAACATTTCCACAGTTTAAATATATTAACGTAGTTTTGAACCTGCAGTAAATTACGTACACGAGCAAGGTCCCATAGAGGAAAAATGTGGGGTTCGGGGCCAGGCAGATGCAGGTTGGGGATCTGGCTCCTGCTCTGGCAGCCCAGTTCCTTTACCTCTGTGCATTCCTGCACCTCTGTGGGTCTCAGTTGTCCATCTAAGACAGAGATAAACTACGACCTTTCAGGGTCATCGGTAGATTGCATGGGCTCCTCTCACAGAGTCAGGCCCACGACGGGCTTGGCGAGCCGTTGCTGGGTTTGGTCTTCCTCCGATGCTGCTCAGATCAGTTAGTTCACAGCATTGAACTAGAGGGGCCGACTCCCTGCGGGAGTTGTGTCTCTTGTGTCACGCTGGGCCGGCCCTGAGAGGGCCACCACGGCATGCCCTGCACCCCTTACCGGGCTGCACCCCTCTGCAATGCAGATAGCAGTGCACGCTTGCAGAGTCAGTGTAGCAATTCCGACAGTTTCTCTGAAAGGCCTTCTGGAAAACGTCTCAGGAACCGATCATCTCCCGCCCAGAACGAAGCTGACGACGCAGAGCAGTACAGGCCCCGTTCCCTCGCTCCGCTCCCCGGCCCGGCCCTGCGTGTGCAGACTGCTGCCGGCCTCCGGCAATCCCCTTTTGGAAGCCGTGCTGTTCAGACTGTGGGAATTGGTGAGCAGATGGCCCTGCTGGCAGCGGCTCCTGGCTCCCTCGCCATCCTGGGAGCTGCCTCCGCCTGGCAGGCGATGTGAGTGGTTGTGTGCCAGGCGGGGCCCCAGGAGAGAATATGGTTGTGAGGATCAGGAGTGAATGTTGTTGTTGTTGTTGCTTTGCAGCATTTCCAAATCAAGCGCATGAAAATGTTCATGAGCGCTCTTTTAATTTTCTTCTTGCCTGGCCAAGCCAATGTTTGGGCCAGAGCAGCAGGATTTCGTCTTCTCTGTTTTATCTGGTGTCCGCGGTAAACTGTAAAGCCCCTTAACAGCGCTGCCTTTTCCTCCACGATTCCTTCCCCTTTTGGTCTTGACCTGGAATTCCCCGGAGGACCCCATGCTCCTCAGAACCTTTACGTGTGGCCGTGCCTTCTCCTCCTCCCGCATCGCGTCAGGGTGGTCTCCACAGACCACGCTTCCTCATCTCCATTTAGCACCTCTTCTCTGACGCCTGCCCGCCCTTTGGGGTGCCTCCCGCCTTTCTTGGCGATTTCTCAGCCTGGACTTGATCATTCCTGATCTGAGGATAAGCTGCCTGATCTGAGGATAAGCTAAGTTCTGCCAAGAGGTGCCCGGCGTCTGCTGCCTCCAGGCTCTTCGCAGCGAGTTGCTATGTCAGTGAGCTGTTGCTGTGTGACAAGTGACCGCACACTCTGGGTCCAAAACAATGTCTGGCTGTTATCCCCCAGTTTCCATGGGTCAGGAGTCCGGACACGGTTCAGCTGGGTCCTCTGCTTCGGGTCTCACGTGGCCGCAGTCAGATGTTGGCCAGTGCAGGGTCTCATCCAAGGCTCGTCAAAGTCACACTGGTTCGTGGCAGAGTTCGTTTCCTTTCGGCTGTAGAAGCCGTGGCAGCTCGCTGCTTCCAGGCCGACAGGAGGAACTGCGGCCACGGGGTCCTGGGACTGAACGCCATCTCGGGAGGGACCATCCCTCACCTTTCCCGGACAGGGTCACCTAACTAAGGGAGCAGCTCTCCCACCTTCTCCCCTGGCCCCACAACCGTCGGGATAGGGACTCACTTGGGGTGCCTGCACCAGGGGCCGGGGAGGTCTTGAGATGCCCCCATACAGTGTAGAGAAAGCAGTCATGAGGCTGAGCAGGCGTCCGTTCGGTGTGACAGAAGTAGCAGGTGTGGGTGAGGTGAAGGTGATGCCATGTCCGGGATGCTCAGTCCTGGTGGGAAGAGGAGCATCAGGACCCCACAGGGATTGGCCACCACACAGGCAACCACAATGATCTCTGCTCAGCACCGACCCCCTGGGCCGCATCTGGAGGCGTGGGGTCACTTGGATTCGCACCCACTTTGAATATTTTGGCCTCTGAAATAGCCATCCCCACTGACCCTTAACCTAAGCTTTGGTCTTAGGGAGAAATAGGCCCGGCTCCGACCTCTGTCATCTGTCGCCTCAGCTGGCTGTTCTGTGACCTTGGCTGCGACCTTGGGCAGGGCAGGCCTCCGTTTCCAATGAGCAAAACCATACACAGCGCGTAGGTTGCTGTCAGATTTAAATGTGGTCACCGCACGGATCTCTCCTCGCACAGCAGGCATTCAGCAGATGCCCCTCTCTGCACCTCCTCCGGGCCCAGCTTCTGTGGGGGTGATCGTGCCTTCCATTTCCTTCCCACGGGCAT
The DNA here is from genome assembly GCF_000412655.1 of Myotis brandtii. Taxonomy (NCBI): domain Eukaryota; kingdom Metazoa; phylum Chordata; class Mammalia; order Chiroptera; family Vespertilionidae; genus Myotis; species Myotis brandtii. The sequence continues at coordinate 442,787 of NW_005361573.1, forward strand.
GTTTCTCTCTTTGGTGTTGCTTTGGGACTGGGTCCTTGCTTGGTAGAATTACGGCCACTTGCCCACTAGACCGCATTCCCACCTTACGGACAGGGCCTTCCTGGCTCCTAGCCTCCTAGCACCTGGCACCCTCCGGATGGGCCGTCGAGGTCTCGTAAATGGAGTCGTCTGTGTCTGTTTGGCGCTGTTAGATGTCCCTTCCCTTCTGATCTGGTTCCTCACAGGAGACATGCAAATGTGTGTTTGTCTCATCCCTTCCTGTCCCAACCCCGAGGCTTCATAGGCAGCGGCCTCCCACTGACTCCAAATTTTAAATATTGGAGGACACAGACTTTTAAAATTCTGGGGCCATTATACAGCTTTGCTGTTCCGTTTGGTTTAACTCAGGTATTATTCCTGGTAGTTTGGTGGAACATTTGATTTTAAAATCAGAATTTGCCTTCGGTATCCATTAAATATTTTTTAATGTATTTTTATTGATTTCAGAGAGGAATGGAAAGGGAGGGAGAAATAGAGAGACCAATGATGAGAGAGAATCATTGATCAGCAGCCTCCTGAACACCCCCTACTGGGGATGAAGCCCGGTTATGTGCCCTGACCAGGAATCGAACCATGACCTCCTTCCTGGTTCGTAGGTCGATGCTCAACCACTGAGCCACACCGGCCGGCGCGTTGTTGGAAAACTCAAACTAGAGTGGGGACAAATGAGAACAGAGGTGAAGTTAATTTGATTCTGTTGGAACTTAATTAACTTTATTATTAAGGTTAACTTAAAATGAATTTTGCTCAGAGTAGTAGGTTTCATTAAACTTTCCAAATGCTCATACTTAGACTTCAAAAGAGTGTGCCTCGGGGCCCCTGTCTCATTCTTCCCACACACTTGGCACACCAGGGGGGCGTGTGCACATAACAGGAATGCTCGCGCAAGCTCTTCACCGTAACAGTGGTGACCAGTGACCTCCCTCCTAGTAAATGGAATGAAGCCGTGAGGGGGAGTCAGAAAGCTGAGGTTCTGTCCCGAGATATATCACCTGCTGTGCAACCTTAGGCAAGTTGCTAAGTGTCTCTGGGCCCCCATTTCCTCCTTTGCAAAGTGAAGAGACGGATTCGATGATGGTTTCCAAATCCAAGAACCAGAGTTCTCAGACCCACCAGTCTAGTTCCGTGTTACATTGTGCTTCTAATCGTTCATGGTGAGTTTGTAACATACTGTCGAAAGTTCTCCTTTATTCCCACACAAAGAGCCAGGTCAGATATTTGTGGGGCGTCTAGCCGGGTCAGTGTTAGGGTTTGACCCTGCAACGGAGCAAACTAGTTGACCCCTGAGGAGAAGTGGGCCCACTCGTCAGGCACGCCTGGCCCTCAGGAGCAGGGCCACATGCACAGTAGCGGCCATTTGGAAAGGAGGGACTCACCTTCAGAGCTCGTCGTCCTTGGCGTATGTTTTGCTGCGGTCAGATCTCTGGGTTTGGACAGCTTATTAGAAAATTCCTAGGGCTGGAGCATCCGAAGGAGTTGTTCTGCTTCAAGGAAAGCCGCAATAAAGAAACAGGATTAATCAAAATAGGATTACTCACAATAAGGAGGAGTCATCTTCAAGATGTGCAGAGGCATTGGGCCAGGGATGGGGGCAAGACCCTGAGTCTGGCCTGTGGGGGTCCCACTTGGGGGCGGGGGGTGGTATTGTTGATGGTTCCCATGGTGGAGGCGATGTGCTGATGAGAAAACCAAGCTGTCCTGCCTGGGGGTGTGGCCCGAGCATCACGGTGAGATGGGCGAGACAGCTGTGTGGACAGCGGAGGTCACACAGGCCGGCCTGTGCCTGACAGCGGGGCCTCTGGGTGGGTGTAGGCCCCTCCCCCTGACCACCTGCACGACTGTGACCTTGGGCCAGCCACCTGCCCTCCCTGACACTGAGGGTCTTGGTGAGGCTTAGAGGGTCCTGTGTTGTGTGTAGTGCCTCGTCCTTGCCTGATGCCGCCTCACACGTGGTCCAGTGAGTTGTTTTCATTGATGGTAGCGAGGGCCCCTCCTGTCACCCACCCTGACCGTGTTCTCCTCCGTAGGTGGACTCAAGGCCAGTTCCCCACAAAGGCCACAGGGTCATCCAAGGGGAAGCTAAGAGGAAAAACAAGCAACGCTTGACCTCATTCCCTCCAAGTTCTACTGAACTTTGTACCAACTTTCACCATGCTTTGTACTTTTATTTCTGCAGATTTTTTTTTTCTTGAATGGCTACTTTAGAAGCTATTTTTAAAAAGACTTTGTTTCAAAGAAGGTTGTCGGAGGTCCCCTGAGGAAAGGTCTTGTGCTCCCCCCACGGAGCCACCCTGCACTGGCAGAAGGAATTCCCGGTCAGGGCTTGGCACATGTTTGCCAAGAGTTCTCCAGGCCTCTCCCCAAAGCTGGGCCCAGTCAGGATTCCCACAAGGGAGGGGACCATAGGTATGGTTTGGAGACAACCAGGCCAGCTTGTCACTTTCCAAATGCCCAGACCCACCTGTTCCGTGCTGGGTCTGTGGCAGGTGACGTTTAAGAGTGGCCCTTTAAGGCTGGGGTTGAGGCCACTGAATTGTATGCAGAGGGCTTCCTACGGCCCCTGCTCCCCAAGCCCTGGGCCCCGTGTGCAGGCCCCACCACGCGCAGTAGGAGGGAGGGATGCCTCTTGTGAAGCAACCTGGCAGTGGAAGCAGTTTTTATCTAATTCTTCGCTCTGTTTACCAATTTAGCCGATGTAAATGGGCTGCCTGTATGTGTCATGGGTTCTGTGCTGAATGCTGGGGGTTCCATGTTAAGTTAAAAAGTCTACCTCCTAGAGCAGTGATGACGAACCTATGACACGCGTGTCAGAGGTGACACGCGAACTCATTATTTCTGTTCTGTTTACCAATTTAGCCGATGTAAATGTGGTGCCTGTATGTGTCGTGGGTCCTGTGCTGAATGCTGGGGGTTCCATGTTAAGTTAAAAAAAGAGTCTGCCGCCCTGACTGGTTTGGCTCAGCGGATAGAGCGTCGGCCTGCGGACTCAAGGGTCCCAGGTTCGATTCTGGTCAAGGGCATGTACCTTGGTTGCGGGCACATCCCC
>NW_005361573.1:446047-467743 GCF_000412655.1 Myotis brandtii
AAGGGATTTGAAACAGCTTAGTAATTTCATTGAAACAATGTAATTTAAAATTAGAAAAGTGAGCCCGGCCCATATGGCTCAGTGGTTGAGTGTCGACCTATGAACCAAGAGGACACAGTTCGATTTCCGGTCAGGGCACATTGGTTGCAGGCTCCATCCCCAGTAGGGGGCGTGAGGCAGCCAATCAATGATTCTCTCTCATCATTGATGTTTCTCTCTCTCTCTCTCTAACTTCCTTTCTGAAATCAATAATATATATTAATTATAAAATTGGAAACATGGGACAGGGAGAAAGTGGGGGGAAATAAGATGCAGTCATAGGAAGGTTTACAGGTGGAATGTATGGCGTAATGTTGCTACAGTTACCGGAGTTTGGCCACCAGTCTGACCGTGAGCTTCCTAGGAGTCAAAACAAAGGGAGAAACAAGGTCAGTTGCTTGATTCATGGCGTCCTTAAAATACCGCCAGGGCAGTTCCTCTGAAGAACAATTCCTGACAGACACCCTGATAGATAATCCAGATAAGTAGTGGGTGTCCATAAGGAAACCCAGGGTGAGGGGTGGACAGTCAGGGCGTGGGCCCCGCAGCCCACAGGGAGAGCTGATGCTGTGTGTCCATCCCGCCAATTAACCCGGTGTCTGTGGTCCTGCGAGGTGAAGTCAGCCGTAGTGTTGGGCGCCAGAGCTGCCGGCCGCCCCAAACATCGAAAACAGGATGCTGAGTCACATCCTGCGGGCCTGCCGCATCCTGACTGTGCGTGCCCTTCACAATGGGAGGCTCGCACGGGCAGGTTGGCCCCTCGCTGTTCCAGAGTGTGGTCTCGGAGCAGGAAAATGTTAAAATTGGGTCTTACAGGAGCCGGGTCTGTGTGTGTGTGTGTGTGTGTGTGTGTATGTGTGTTCCACACAATCGGACACACACATAGACCAAGAGGAACTGGGAGAGCAGTGCTTCCCATCATGTCCCACCGCCTAGCGCGCCTCGCCATTCTGGGAAACACGAGAGGGAAAATGGTCCATAGAGATCTCCGTTGTTGAGGGAGGAAGTGTCCGAGATGGGAGGAGAAAGCCAGGAAGTATGCCCGTGACAACAACCAGTGAAATGGCCTTAAGCTTTTATCACCTGCCAGTGCAGAGTAAGTAGTGTTTTACCAAAAGCCACTTACGTGGAAGTTGAAAAAAATAAATTTATTTTTATATATATTTTTTAAATGTATTTTTATTGATTTTGGAGAGGAAGGGAGAGGGAGAGAGAAACATCAATGATGAGAGAGAATCATTGATCGGCTGCCTCCTGCACGCCCCACACTGGGGAATCGAGCCCACAACCCAGGCATGTGCCCTGACCGGGAATCGAACCGTGACCTGGTTCATAGGTCGACGCTCAATCACTGAGCCATGCCGGCCAGGCTGAAAAAATATCTTTTAACATTTTGAAACAAAACTTACAGAAAAGTGGCAAGAACAGTACAAAGAACTTCTTTCTGAACTGCTCTGAGAGACAGCTGCCAGCCCGATGCCCTCTGAATACAGGCCTCGTCTTGGCCGTGTGAACTTGGCAAGTGACGTAACCTCTCCGAGCCTCAGTTTCCCTCTGTATCATCAGATGCAGGCGGATGCTGAGGATTTGGTTAGGTAATATGTAGACAGTGCTTAGCATGACACTCTACAAAGATGTTTCATCATAGATGTTTCCCTGAGGGCACACTGACTTCTGGGCACTGAGAGGGTCTGGACACTCACGTGAGGTCCTGTGCGTGGTGAGTGCCGAGTTCCGGCTGCTCGGAGATGACCAGGGTGAGTTAGTCATGAAGTAAATGCTCGGGGCTGGAGAGGAGGACGAGCTCCTTTATGCGTGGTTACCTAGAATCTCCGTCTGTCGGACGGGGAAGGAGACTTTGAACATTCTGTGTGTCCTGGCCGTCAAGTCCCCTTGTGATGTTAAAGTGCCCTGCCGTGCCGATCACTTGGCCACCAGCTAGTGGGTCAATAGGCCTAGGAAATTGAAGGTCTGTCTGGGAGTCAGGTGAGGGCGTGGTGACCTTGAAGAGGGGATGGGGCTACATACACCGAAGGAAGAACTAAGAACCTGGGACGGTGGAGATAAGCCATTGGTGGCATTTTCGCGTAGTTTCAAAAACATTTCCTTCATGTGCCTGTTCTTTCTGGCTGGCTGGGTGGTCGTTGCTGCCACTGCACTTCCTGCACATGGCCTCGCTGGGGTCTTCGACCTCGGTGTACCAGATGTCCAGAGGAAGATGGCACCAGCTCTGGCTCCTGTAGACAGGGCCTGAGGCACTTGGGGGGGCCATCAAGAAACTACCCTACGGTTTATCAAGCCAGCTGAAGGCACATCATTTGCTGTCTCATTTATGCAGTGGGAAAAAGCCTGCTTTTGCGAGCCTGCTAGTCTATTCGGCTGCCTGCTCCTACCCATTGGTATGAAGGGGAGCTGTGGGGCTGGCTTCAGAGAATGTCTCTTACTGTCTGAAATGCTTCTGGACATTCCTTCTGTCTGAGAGAAGCCTACGCCTTCTAGCCAAACAATACATGGCCCAGCAGCACAGACATTTGTAAGGAGCCCTGCCAGCATTGCCTGCCGGTGACCCCGTTCCTAAGTGCAATGCCCTGCGGAGCTGGAATTTCCCTGTTATCAACCCTCCGTGTTGCAGGAAACAGTTGGGGAGCGCTAGCCGATAGCCGTGTCAGGTGAGGTCCTTGCTTGCTTGTGCCCTGAGGAATGGTGTTTGGAACAAGGCCCTGCCGGACTGTACTGTGGAGCACAAAACAGAAAGACCAAGGCCTTGGTGCAACTCAGGGTCTTTGTGACGCGAACATGAATTCAAAGTGAGGGGAGAACCCGTGGGGGAGAGAGCAGTGGAAGGAATCTCCCGTCTCCACCTGCCGTCTTCTTCGCCTTCTCCAGCCAGGACGTCTTCCATCTCCTTCACATCTCCATAAGCTTCACTTTGCTGGGAGTGGGGTTCTGAATGGTTCTGAGGTCCATCTGTGTCCACCCAGCTTTACCTGCTGCTCCTGCTGCTGCTGCAGGTCAGCGCATCCCGCCCTCCGACCTGGGGATTCTGCAGGAGGAACCCCAGATGCGTCCAGTGCCCCTTGTTAGACAGATGACCACAGATAAGTCCTTATCGTCTCTGTCTTGGTTCTTTCATTAGAAGAATGGAAACTCATTCTTCTAAGAAATAACAGCAGAAATGGAGAGACAAGCCCTACATTCAGGGAAAGCACCATTCAGGTGGAAGGTAGCATTTACTGCCTGGAAGCAAAGCTCAGTGAGTGCTCGGACAAGCGCTCTGTAAACTGTAAAGCACCGTTCAGGTGGAAGGCAGCATTTACTGCCTGGAAGCAAAGCTCAGTGAGTGCTCCTGCTGTGCCAGGCGTTCAGGTGCTGAGAACTTCTTAGGTTGACGGCTCGATGGCTCAGCCAGAAGCCCAAGGTTTGGTTCTTAGCTGTGCCCATTCGGAAACTTGAATTTATTACTACACTCAGGGATGATCAACTTCCGAGAAGCCAACTTGTATTAACCAAATTGATAAGAAACTGACTTATAAACCAGAATAGACATGTATGAGTTCACCGAGGAGCCTTCTACAAATCCTCCTCTGTTCACTACAGAGGAGGTGTAATGTGATCTTCCAAGCGCACGCGTGTGTGCGCGTGTACACGTGTGTGTGTGTGTACCTGCAGCACCCAGTGTGTTCCTCTACCGTGCAACCTGCTGCCTTCCATCGCAGTTGCTGCCCTGTGTCTCTCTGACCCACTAGCAGGTAACATTGCCCCAAGGGCAGGAGCCATGCCTGTTTCATGTCTCAATGCCCAGGGCTTAGCCCTGACCAGACAGTAGATATCTGTGAATCTAAATGGAATTAGCAGAACCTCCTCTTGGGAGCGGTCAGTGGTACCCACCTTCACATTTGTTCCCCCCCCTTTTTTTTTTTCTGGAATTATCATCACAGCAACCAAGGTACATGCCCTTGACTGGAATCGAACCTGGGACCCTTGAGTCCCCAGGCCGATGCTCTATCCACTGAGCCAAACCGGTCAGGGCAGCTGTGCCCATTCTGAAACTTGAATTTATTACTACACTCAGGGATGATCAACTTCCGAGAAGCCAACTTGTATTAACCAAATTGATAAGAAACTGACTTATAAACCAGAATAGACATGTATGAGTTCACCGAGGAGCCTTCTACAAATCCTCCTCTGTTCACTACAGAGGAGGTGTAATGTGATCTTCCAAGCGCACGCGTGTGTGCGTGTGTACACGTGTGTGTGTGTGCACCTGCAGCACCCAGTATGTTCCTCTACTGTGCAACCTGCTGCCTTCCATCGCAGTTGCTGCCCTGTGTCTCTCTGACCCACTAGCAGGTAACATTGCCCCAAGGGCAGGAGCCATGCCTGTTTCATGTCTCAGTGCCCAGGGCTTAGCCCTGACCAGACAGTAGGTATTTGTGAATCTAAATGGAATTAGCAGAACCTCCTCTTGGGAGCGGTCAGTGGTACCCACCTTCACATTTGTTCCCCCCCTTTTTTTTTCTGGAATTATCATCACATCCGCTAGACCCGTGGTCGGCAAACTGCAGCTCGTGAGCCACATGCGGCTCTTTGGCCCCTTGAGTGTGGCTCTTCCTAAGCCTTAGGAGTACCCTAATTAAGTTAATAACAATGTACCTACCTATATAGTTTAAGTTTAAAAAATTTGGCTCTCAAAAGAAATTTCAATCGTTGTACTGTTGATATTTGGCTCTGTTGACTAATGAAAATCTTTTCCTATTTATCAAAGACAGCCACTCGGTAATCATGGTGCAGAGCCTAGTGCCTTCGAGGACTGGCTCTGTCCACGTAAAAGTAGTTTCAACCCGTCCAGTCACTTTGCACCCTTTTCAGAGCCTGCACTTGAGGCTCATGGTCTCTGATGTGGTGCGAGACGTGTGTCAGGAATCCTAAAACCATAGCGTTGAAGTAGCTTCCTGTTTCCTCGTCTATAAAATGAGCAGTGATGCCTGCTCAGTCTTCCTGGAAGCGTTCCTAGAAGATCAAATCCGTTGACATTAGCTCGAGTGCTTTGTCCACAGCAGAGCTCTGATCTGTCATTGCTGTTGCCAGTCCGTATCGTGCAACGCGGCTGCCTGTCGAGGGCAGGGACACTTGTGACCGAAAGTATCTGGTAGAAGATGGGCAGGCGCGCCTCCCTGCCAACCTGTTCTGCCGCTTCCAGGGAGGGTGTTACTTTGTGCTCTGACCTGGCGTGACCTCCCTTCACGGTACCCAGCTGTGTTCCTCTCCTGAGAGGACCACGCGCTCTCAATGGTGGTATCGTTCACCAGCAGAAAACATTGATCGTGCACCTACTATGTGGGAGGTATTTTTATGACGCCCACAGGAGAAACCGGTGTTCCCGTGTCTCCTGCCACCGAGAGATTTGGGGGTTCACCCTGGCTATGGGTCCGAAGCCCTTTGGGGACTTTTAAAAAGCAGGTGCTCAGACTTACTGCAGACCTTTTGAATCAGAATCAGTTAAGGGTATACCTGGGCATGAATATGTTTTAGAAGGTCCATAGGTTCCTCAGATGGACGGCCACGGGTGGACGTCGGGGCATTCGTATAACATTCTGCACCGTGGTGTTGCTACACTTCGTGTTTCTGTTTTTCAAGGAATTAAGTTTCTAAGTGGCCTGGCACACACCCAAACCACCCAAACATACACCCGTCCCTTGGAGAGGGTCATTACCTTAGCCCTGGTGGACACGTGCATGGGCGTGGCTTAGCATGTACTTCTTAGTCTGTAAATATTTGCTGTTTGAACGAATGAACAGAATCCTGTAAGTGAATATCAGAACATACATATATAGTAGACCACGAATCACAGCCCTGACCCGTGTATTTTATTTTCTTAAACTTCAGTGTGCACCAGAATCAGTCAGGGAGTTGGTTAAAAACGAGGCTGCCCTGGACACGGTTTCAGGAGTCTGATGGGCTCCCTGCAGTTGTCACATGGAGAAAGGCATGCCTGCCCCTCCGAGCCGTGGGAGCTGGACGCCATGCATAGCTAAGTGCCTGGCACAGCCCCTGCCACGTGGCAGGAGCTTGGTAATGACAGTAATGCAATGCTTGTTGATGGGAAGCAGCTCGGCCAGCGTGGCCGTGCCACCCACAGGACTCTGCAGGATTCCCACTCAGTCGGAAGGACGGAAGGATGTGTCCTGTGCAGGTGGCCGTGGGCAGGGTGGTTGGGGTGCCCCCCCCCCCCAGCCTTCCGCTTGTCCCCAGGCTGGTGGAGGAACTCTGACACCGAGGCTTCTCTTCCTAAGGCCTGTTTCCTGCATGATTCCTCTCTCTGTGTCCTGCAAGCGATGCTTCCACGTGCTGGGAACCAGCACTGGAGCCGAGTCCGGGTTCCGACTTCTCGGTGACGTGTGCTGTAGCGGAACCAGCCGCGTTGCAGTTAGCCGCCTGGACGGGCAGGGACGATGGGCAGTCCAGGGGTTGAGAAGGTGGACATGGGGCAGACATACTTGTCTAATCCCATCTTGTCACGTTGCCTGCTCCTGGGCAAGCTGTATCCTCAGCTGCCAAATAAGAATCGTTGTGTCTGTGTTTCACTTAATCCTTTTGTGAGCATTTGGGAGCTGGGGGAGCTTCCAGATAAGACCTCCCCGAGCTCCTCTCTGAGGGTGGGATCCCATCCTGCCTGCACTATGGTTATTTGTACCCTTACTTTACCTCCCCGGCTGAAAGAAGCACTAAAAGCAGACAGCTCCCGGCCGGCCCCTGTGGGTGGGGTCTTGGGCCAGGCCCTCTGGGACTCGGACCTGCTTTACCTGCGCAGCCTGGCCTGTCCTGAGGATCTTGCCTGCATTTCTCACACGTGCACACAGGAGGGTCCCTCTACCTGGAATGCCCCCTCCCCAGACTTGCCTCCTCAGGGAGCAGTTAGCACGACTGCAGAATTTCCAGAACGTAAACATGCTTTTGCAAGTGCCCGGTAACTGTGGCAGCTGCCCACGGTCACGGCTGGGTGAGTGGATGATGTTCTGAAAGAAACAGAAATCCCTCAGTGTGACGATGGCGGCCAGCACGGGTCCGGTCGCACGGACGTGTGCCTGGGCGGCCAGCTGTTTTCCCTCCCAGTTGCTGATGCGCACCCTCTGGCCCGCTGCTGAGGCCACCCAACGGCGTGGGAGGAAAGTGATTAGAGGAACTTCAGCTGCCTGGCTCCCTCTGAATGGCCCTTTCATCAGGATGTGCAGGGACAAGGGCCTTTTTCAACCCAAATATCAGGGGGAGACGAGAGTGCCACCAGAGCCATTTGCTCTCTGGGCGGGAGCATCGTCCGAGGCCGAGGACTCCTCGCCGAAGGACACCAGCCTCTTCCTCACCTGCCTGCCTTCTCCTGGGGCGTGGGAGGCAGGAGCTCGAGGTCACTAACCATGTGATCACCACCGTCATGAAGCTTTTTTGTTTTACCGATTTCTGCGTCTTTCTTCAGGCACCTCCTTACTTCTGCTCTTCAGAGGTTTCCAGCCCAAATTAGTACGTACCCCTGCTGGTCTCGGTTCTCCTGCCCCGGCTGGGTGATGGGATGAGTGGCTGCTGATGCTCTGAGGGCTGGGGTTTTCTTGAGGAGCAGCGATTGAGGTTTTTCTCTCCGTCTTCAGTGCCTTGTAGAGACTTTAATCTCACGGCGGCGGCCGAAGCGGCAGGAGCCAGTGTCTGAGAACATGTTTGTCCCGTGGAGATAACAGCGTTGGGGGTGGGGGTCGGGAGGGCAGGGGCTGGCTTTGTTGTTACTTCAAGATTTTCCTTACAGCGACGGAGGGAAACAGTTCAGTTTTGTTTGTCTGGGTCTGACCTTCTGGAACTTGAGTGGCTCTTTTTAGGACGCCAGCATCTTTGAGGAGATGCAGGTTTTCTGTAGCCGGGATGGGTGGTTGGTGGGTTTGTGCTGCCTGCCCCGAGTACCCAGGAAGGAGTGTGCCATGGCCAAAGTGGGTTTGTTACAGGGCCTCCTTCCCCAGAGGGGCGCCTGGAGACCCATGAATCGGGGTACGCTGCCTCTGGGTCTTAGCGGCCCGGCAGAGACCCCCGACGGCGCCCTGGCGGTGGGAAACAGTGTTCGCAGCAGCCACGCAGAGGGCGCCTAGGCTCTGGGCCTGCAGTGAGCTCGGCACAGAAGCCGGGAAACAGGGTGGGAGAAATATCTGTGTCTTGTTTTCCTGATCCTGTGACTGCCTGGCTGTGCGGCCTCTTGGCCCCGAGAGTGATCTTGTGCGGCCATCCTCGTGCTGTGTCCTCTCGCCGTCTCCCAGGCGCAGGCGAGGGCGCAGGGCTGCCTGCAGCTTCCAGTCTCCTTCTCTCCAGTACACGCCTGCGACGAATGGCGGGAGGAGGACAGGGTCCCATACAGGCAGCTACCCCTACACCCTCCCCCACCCCCCACCCCCAGCTTCACGTGTGGATGGGAGGCCCTGGTTCTTTATCAGTCTCGGGGACCCTGAGGAACAACTGGCCTAGTCAGCGATCACAGGATAAAACCAGCCTATTCTTTTGCATTGTTCCCCTTTTTTTCCAAAGGAAGTGTGAGGGAAACCAAGGGGAATTTTTGCCCGTGATTTCCAAGGCAAAGGTCACGGTTCATGGCTGGCTGTTTCCAGAGCGCATGGGGTTTGGGTCAGTGTGGATTTTTGTTTTTCTGGGGTTGTTTTTGTGTTGTTGTTTTTAACCCATGAACAAAAGAGGCTGATGTTGCCTTGAAAAAAAATTTCCCCAGCTGCTGCGATGAACTGGTGGCTGCGTTTCTTTCGTGGGTTTTGGGGTCCCTTGGGCAGCTCTTCCAGATTTCACTGAGAATCAGTAGTGAGTGATCTGTGTCTGAAACAGAGCAGTTCTGAAAACAAAGTTGCTTGTGAAATGTTAAGGAAGGAGAAGGTGACAAATGAGAAGGGTGATGGAAGAGTGCTGGGTGACTCTGCCGCCTGCTAAAATATGACAACCTGGACTTCAGGTGGGCCAGGTGGGTGCTAGAGAGCCTCTTGCCTCCCATGGGTGAGAGCGGGACGGCAAAGGGAAGGGTGCCTCTCATTTCCTCCATCATTTAGAATCCTGGGCTCCTCAGCACTTGTCCCTGGCAGCACACATATATGACGAATAGGTGGGAAGGATGGCCTGGCAGTACATTCACGGTCATAAATAAAGAAGTTGTACAGATGTACAGTATTGGTGTTACAAAATCTGTAAAGCCAGTTATCAGCAATTCAGAGGCCCAAGTAAGAGGCAGACGGAGCCTTCCTATTTGATATTTGAGCAGCCCCTATTTTTAGCATGGGAATTCAACCAGGAGAACCAGCAGATAGGATTGTGGGCTTGCGTTCTAGGAGATAACCGTGTCTGATTCCAGGATCCGCTGGCTGACTTGCTAGTTTGTGTGGTGAGTTTTCTTAGCACCTAGAGTTACTTGTTAGACGTAGCTGACTTTCTTATTCCAGGATTAGAAGGTTTACTCACAGTGGATGTCTGGGGCAGAGGGGATCTTGCTTTCTTATGTTACCGAAGACATTGTTGTGTTTCTATCAGGAACTGATTTGCTCTCTGTTCAAACAAAAAAAGTGCCGCATTTTCTTAAGAGATTTTCCTTTCACATCATTTATATATTAATTGGTTGCTCAAGAGAGAATTGATCATTTTTACAGTTTCCTAACATTTAAACTAAAATTTGTGATCTTTCATAAAATTAATAAAAATAAAATGTTTTTTTTTCATGATAACGTGTTGTACATGTTTTCTATTACTTATGAAAGTCAAACAAAAATAATCATTTAAAAGAGTTAATATTTGCTCAGTGTAGAAGATTTGGAAGATACTAAGAGGTAGAAGATAATCATAAGTAGTCCAACCCCTCAAAAAACAGTTAATAATTTGGGAGTATTTTTTGGGTAGTTTTCAGAGTTGACTATTTTTGAATAATTGGAAATAATTAACAGATAATGCAGCCTACCACTTTATGCAGTTTTAATTTCTGCATAAGCTAAAGATTTTTTTTAGAGCATTTGGAAACCTTGAAAACGTTTTAATTGCAAATTATTAAGTTATAGGTTGAATGTGAATGTTTTTGGTAGTTAAAATAACAAGAGACCAAAGGTTCATTCTGCTGAGAAATTCATTGGGTCGACTGGAGGTTTTCTGCAGCAACAGTGGGCACAGCACCCTTGACTCAGTTAAACCCCAGGTCAGCAGCCACTCAGCTTCTCTCAGATGCAAACACACAGCGACAGTGTCCCTTCCTCTCCCTTGGCTTCCATCAGAGGAAGGCCGCAAGGAGCAGTGAAGCTGTTAGGAGACACGGAGTTAGAAGCAGGTCAGCAGCAAGACTACGAGAGATGCACCGCCTGCCCTCAGCAGAGGGTCGGGCCCTGTTTCTAGAGGCTGTTGTATCACAGTGAGATCCCTCACAGTGTCCTGCAGGAGGGGGCTCTCGGCCCGGCAGAGCCCACGTGGAACCGGAGAACCTGGGTGTTTGAGCGGAAGCGTCGTTTCCGCACGCGCACTCTCCACGGCAAGCTTGTAGCACAGAGCCGGGAAGGCAGCTCTGCGAAATGCTTCCAGAAGCTCTGTTATCCCACTTGAGCGCTACGTGCTCTCGGTCCGCACCCCAGCTCTTCAACTCTATAGCACAGTGGTTCTCAACCTTCCTAATGCCTCGACCCTTTAATACAGTTCCTCATGTTGTGGTGACCCCCAATTTCATTGTTACAAATTGAACATAATTAAAGCATAGTGATTAATCACAAAAACAATATGTAATTATATGTGTGTTTTCCGATGGTCTTAGGCGACCCCTGTGAAAGGGTCGTTCGACCCCCAAAGGGGCTGCGACCCACAGGTTGAGAACCGCTGCTGTAGCATGTCTTTGCCCGTTTCCCTCTCTGAGGCCCAGCCTAACCTGCTCCGGTTTCATCCTTCCCAGCTTAAGTGAGAGCTTTTTCATGGTGAAAGGAGCAGCCCTCTTCTTGCAACAGGGAAGCAGCCCTCAAGGCCAGCGAAGCCTGCAGCATCCCCACAAGCACGCGGGTGAGTCGATGCTCTTCCATGGGAACGCGTTTTCTCTGCCGCGGGAGGGACCCCGGTTCCTGGTGGTGAGCCACGCGCGTTGGATTTCAAGGCCAGAGAAATAGTGGGACCAGGGCTGTGACGACGGGTACAGGGGGAAGCCCTTCTGCGCAGGCCGGCCAGGCGTGGTTCCCAGGCGGCGCCGGGAGCAAGCAGCCCTTCTGAGCCTGGTGTCTACCTGACGAGTGAGGGGTCGGCAGCACTGGGTTTGGGTGTAAAGATGCCCTACTTACAGTTTATCAGGTAGCTGCATATTTTCAGTTGAAGTAGGGCTTTCTAAACAAACGCACCAGAATACGCTATAGTCAGGGGTTGTGCCCTTGAAACAGCCACCTTGGGGTGCTCTATATGTAGTCTGGGGATGCTGTCACTTCCCCGAGCATTTGGAAAACTCATTTGGAGAATTTCTTTCTCTCCACGCCCCGCCCCCCCCCCACCACCACCACACATACATACATTCTCTATAATACCAAAAGAAGAAAAAATCTATTTTTATAAAAGACAGTGGAATGAAAAAATAGTAATTATTAAACTTTGCCAAGACAAAGTTCAGTGACACATCTGGCGTGAGCACCTGACAGCCTGCCTAGCCTTGTTAAGCAACATGTGTCCAGACTGTGTATCCTTCCCCCGTTTCTTGCACCCCAGAGCTGGGAAAAGAGGATACCCAGAGTAGAACGAGTGAGATCTTCATCTATTTAGCCAGGGGCCAAGGGAACCCCAGCCCAACAGAGAGAGAGATTCTTAACTGGTCTTCAAGTAGAACGAAGCCACGACGCTGGTTGTCTCTAGGTGTTGATAACGTTTTTTTAATGCTAGTTTCCAAACTTTCTGTAACAGGATGTGTTACTTTCACACGGCAAAGAGAGCTCCAGCCAGCCTCGTTAGGGGAATGTCTTTACGAGCCCTTGGCACGCACTGAGATGGAAAGTCTTTATCTTTTAATGGTCGATTTGGTTTGAGGAAATAGGGAAGTGGTAGTGTAGGGAATCAAACCGAGTATTAATTTAGGTTCAAACGCAAGCCAGTAAGGAATGCCTATAAAGTAAATACACTGGTATTCTCTGGTGATTAACTCTGAAACCAAAGGCAGTTTGAAAAGAAGACTCACGAAAACGTACTTGTGGGTAGCGCTCCCGGGCCTTCTGGGACGGGCAGCACACGTTGAATGTCAGCTGGAAAGACGCTGACCCTGAACAGCAGGTGAAAGCAGCTAGCCATTGGGGCCAGCGTTCCCGTCGCTGTGATCATTTTGTTTGTCTAACCTCAAGTCCCCCAGCTTCATTTTGGATCTGAGTGCTGGGGTTAGAATTTTGTATCTTACAATTGAAAGCAAACACCAAGGCTCAATCAATATTTTCACATAATGATATTTGTCATCAAGATTTAAGTCTATCTTAAGACAGGACAACAATTGTTCTACACAAGGAGGCAGTATGGTGTGGGGAAAGGACCTGGCTTCTGATCCCAGTTCTGGAACTGACTGTGTTGTCATGGTCAACCTCTGAGCCTCAGTTTCCTGATCTTTAAAATGGGCATCACATACCAGTACCTTGGAGGTTATGGAATTTAAAATTTACGCAGGTAACATGTTTACCTCCTCGTAGGTGCTCAGTGTATGGTCGCTATAATGATTACTTGCGGTGACTTCTAGTACAATAAAGCTATAAACAGAACCTTTATTTTTGAATTTGCTATCGGTTTTGCTCTGATAGGAACTGAACCATTGTTAATGTCTTAACAGTAATACGTATAGCCAAGCAAATGCTCAAGCTTTGCTCACTCTGTATAAAACGTGTCCTTTCTCTAAATCAGACGGCATTTTCCTACTGTGTGAACTTGATTTGTTGGTCCGATAGGTGACTTGCCCCAACATCTGCAAGTGATGATCAACCTTCTGCGTTGTGAAGATAGAATCAAGCTGGTAAGAAGAGACGAGAGTGGCAAGTTTTAATTTTTAATTGTGAAATTTGGTAGTGAGTTTTTATATTTTAGCAAATTCTCCCCAATTGTTCACAAAAGCCAACGTGGAGTTTGCTCCTCGGTGCCCAGAGGGTCCGGCGAAAGGATGTAGGGGGTCTCTGTCAGTCTATCAGTCTGTGCTGAGTCAGCATCTTCAGTGTCTGGATTTTATTATTCACCCATTTAACACACTTGGGGAGCCCCCCCCCCACGTCAGACACTGTCCCTCGTGTTGGGGTATAAATGAGATGCGGCTCCTATGCCTGAGAATCTCACCTTAAAGCCTAAACTCACAGGGAAAGGTAGGCAGCAGATGTCCTTGACCTTGGTTGGGCGGAGGAAGGGGGCACGACCCGGGAGGGCGGGCCGTGAAAGCCTCTCTGCCCTGCAGGCCGTGCGCCTGGAGAGCGCCTGGGCGGAGCGGGTCCGGTACATGGTGGTGGTGGACAGCAGCGGGCGCCAGGACACGGAGGAGAGCATCTTGCTGGGCGTCGACTTTTCCAGCAAGGAGAGGTGAGTCTGATGGGACAAGAGTTGCTGCTGGAAAAAGAGTCCTGTGGCCCTGTATCCTTGGGGGTTTACGGTGGGATGCACGATGGTGGGTGGCGGGGTGACCAGGAACAGCAGGGCACGGCATTTCCGCTCTTGTGTGCGGCGCTCTGCCAGCTCCAGTCTCTGCTCTGAGCTCAGGGTCTCCTGAGAGGAAAGAAAGCGACACTGTGCTTGGAGGTCTAACACTGGGTGCCATCAGGGTGCTGGAGACGAGGGCACTTAGCCAGGAGGGCTTCCTGGAGGAGGTGACGGCGGTGAACACCCAGTCAGTGCAGGAGCCAGCCCAGTGAGGAGGGAGGACGCCTTCCAGGCAGCCGGACCTGCTTGAGAAGCGTGGGCTCGATAGGCAGCGTGTCGAGGGCCTTATCCAGTGTTGCTGTCCCACCGATTCCCAAACTGGGAGACGGTCCTGGGTCAGAGGCTCAGAGAGGTTTGGAATTTCCCAATAACTAGAGGCCACGTTCGTTGTATCATCGGCCCTATTATTTGTGTGAAATGAAGGCGAGTGGCTCTTCTTACATCCAGGATAAGTTAATACATGTGAGATCATTGCAAAGCCTGGGTTTGTTAAAACTAGATGAAATGGGCTCCCCTTAGTCATCATTCATTAATCTACTCATTCATTAAGCAAACAGTTTGCATTCTCCTGTGTATGAGGCAACAGGCAAGGCCCAGGTAAACAAAGCAGCAGCAGGACACACCGTTCTTGACCTCAGAGAGCCTGTGAGCTCAGTGAAGAAGAGCCGTCATCAGATGCTGGGGTGGTGGCTCAGGGATGCAGAGATGTGCGGGGCGGGGCGGGGGGTGGGTCGTGGGAGCACAGGAGAGGGGTGGGTGTAGAGGGGCCATGCCAAAGGCCCCTGGAACACGCAGTGGCTAAACCAGGTCTCAAAGGACGAGCGGGCAGTTGGGCAAGTCCAGGGGAAGGGACGTGTCGGTCTGGGGCTCTGAGGGGTCCCCTCCTTGCCTCGCCCCAGCACTGTCACAGCCGAGAAGTTCCAGGAGCTCTGGGTCTCAGCACAAGTTTTACTTTGCAGCTCTGCAAAGGAAGTGTAATTAGCCCATCGAGGACGGGGAGGACTGCAGGGTGGGACGAGAATCGGCCTAACACGAAAGGCCGGAAGAGTCCGGCAGGGGCAGGGTCGCAGATGCCCGGAGGGAGAGCTGCCCTGTGAGCGCAGGGCTCCCTGTCTGCACGGTCGCGCGCTCGTCTCATTACTCCCTGGGCGGGCTGCTAAGTGGCAGCAGAGATGTAAGCTGGAGATCCCTGGAGGTTGTGGAGCTGGTCTTGGCACAGTCACAGCGGCTCCTCACAGCCGACTCCTTCAGATTCCTGAAGAATGTTCCTAAGAATCCGAGGAGCCCCCGTGATAAGCCCTTTGGTTCCCCCGGCGTGCTCCTGCGGCGCCAGTCTCTCGAGTATCATTTCACCGTGAGGATGGGCAAAACAAAAGCAGATTAAGCTGGTTCTGAAACAGCAGCTGCACAAAAGGTAGAGAAACAGAGGTCTGGCACCGAACTCCGGTAATGGTGTTGGCACACTGCCCTCCCCCCTCGCCCCAGGACCGGAGCCTGGGTTGGCTGCCTCCTCTCGTCTGTGTCCCCCCGAGTGCGCATGGCTTCAGGCCAGGAGTGCGCCAGCCATCGGCTTCACCCCTGCTGCAGTGAGGTCGTGTGGCCAGCTGGTTGCTCCTTCTCCCCTGAGAGCTGCAGCTGAGACCTGGTGTTTATGAAGCTGCGACCACATCAAACCGTGGGGTCAGAGTACCCTGTGACTGTCTCCACGCTGGGGTCACCGGCAACTCCCTCTGGTGGGGCCATCGCAGCCCCGTGTCTTCTAGAAGCAGTGGTGAGCAGTCCCTACACACAGCCTACGAGCAGCTCCCAGGTCCACACCCGGGAGCTGGACCCAGCCAGGTCAGGGGCTGGGTGAAGACACAGGGAAGTAGCGTGTAAGCAGGTCACAGGTAAATGTGACTCTAACCCTGGACATCTTCCTTTCCTCCCGCGTAGTAAAAGCTGCACCATTGGGATGGTTCTCCGACTGTGGAGCGACACGAAAATCCACCTCGATGGCGACGGGTAAGCAGTTCTCTTGAAAAGATTTTTTTTTTTCTAAATATATTTCATTGACCTTCTACAGAGAGGAAGGGAGAGGGATAGAGAGAAACATCGATGAGAGAGAAACATCGACCAGCTGCCTCCTGCACACCCCCCACTGGGAATGTGCCCGCAACCAAGACACATGCCCTTGACCGGAATCGAACCTGGGACCTTTCAGTCCGCAGGCCGACGCTCTATCCACTGAGCCAAACCGGTTAGGGCGAAAAGATTCTTTTAATCACTGTAAACTCTGAAACACGAGTTGTGTGGGCATCGTTGGGTAATCATTAGCAAAAGAACCATACGTATGACGTGTCTGTTGCATCAAGAGAAGTACTATTGCCTCCCCCCTCCCCGCCCCAATGAGCCACACGAGGAAAGGGACATCCTGGTCATTGTGTGGGGAGTTTGGGTCATGACGGAGCCACAGAAGCACGTTACAGGAGATCACTGCTGTGTGACGTTCAAGAGCAGCAGTAAGCGGACATTCATTCATTCATGTACCTGTCTTTGGACAATGAATACCCACACTGTGCCCTCCATTTGGGGCTGGTCCCTGAAAGCTCACAGAGAAATGTGACACAGCAGGAGCTCACCATTTTGGGGGTGCAGGGACAACCGACAGGGGGGCTGCAGAGGAGGAATCGTTTAGTTCGTTCTGGGCAGGAAGATGAAAGGGCCATCGGGCTCTTCATACGTGTGCCCCCAGGAGAACACATGGGCTCTGCGAGGGGCGAAAGGAGGCAGGATGGGACCTTGTCTCTGTTGGGATTCCAGCAGTAAAGGTTATGCCGCCTCAGATGGAACGGGGAGAAACAAACATGTGATTTCTTTTCTTTTTTTTTTTAAAATATATTTTATTGATTTTTTTTATAGAGAGGAAGGGAGAGGGATAGAGAGTTAGAAACATCGATCAGCTGCCTCCTGCACATTCCCTACTGGGTATGTGCCCGCAACCAAGGTACATGCCCTTGACTGGAATCGAACCTGGGACCCTAGAGTCCACAGGCCGACGCTCTATCCACTGAGCCAAACCGGTTAGGGCATGATTTCTTGAAGACTATAGAATTATAGTAATGTTTTCCTTTTTTAAATGTTGTCTCCCATTCATATATTTCCCGTGCAATTCCAAAAAAAATATTGATGGGACATAGCAGGTGGGTTGGGCCATTGCAAAGCATGAACGAGACGGGGTCGAATGCTGTCACGGCCTCGCACCCTGTGCCGGGGTTTCCGTTTTGGTAGAGCTCGCGTTGCGGGGTTGAGAACGAGTCTTCCGGGATGGAGAGCCCATCTTCGCCCTCGTCTGATGCAGCCGGCCTGTGGTCCCTCATCAGACAGCATGAGGCAGAGTGTCCCCGGTGGGCCTGCCCCACCGCCTCGCCGTGATGTGGTCGGAGGGGCTGGTTTCTCACCGCGCGCTCTTTTTGTTGTTCACTCAGTGGCTTCAGCGTCAGCACAGCAGGAAGGATGCACGTCTTCAAGCCCGTATCTGTCCAGGCCATGTGGTGAGTGTGGTTTTAGGGACTTTCAGCTCCTTAGAAATAGCTTCCCAGCTGACAGCAGGACTAGAAAACCCCCTGCTAGGGGTTTTAGGTACATTTGCTTTGTACATAGGACAGGCTTTACATGACAAAACTGACCACTTTAACCATTTTTAAGTGTGTGATTTAGCGGCATTAAGTACGTTCACAGTGTTGGACAGCCATCACCACCATCCATCTCCAGAACTTCTCCGTCATCCCAAACAGAAACTCTGTACCCATTAGCCACAAACTCCCCGCCCCCCTTCCTCCAGCCCCTGGTCACCTCTGTTCTCCTCTGTCTCTGCCTGTTCGGGTCCCCCGTATAAGTGGAATCCTTTGTCCCTGCCTCTGGCATCTTGCACTTAGCATCATGCTTTCTGGGTGCATCCATGCTGTAGCATGTGTCAGAATTTCCTTCCTTTTCATGGCTGAATACTACTCCCTGATAGGGCTATACCACGTTTTTTTATCCACTCGTCTGTGGATGGACTTTTGAGTTGTTGCCACCTTTTGGCTATTGTGAGTAGAGCTGCTGTGAATATTGGTGAGCAAAGCATCTGTTTGTGGTTCCTGCTTTCATTTCTTTCAGGTATGTACCTAGAAGTGGACTTTCTAGATCACATGATGATTTTGTGGTTAATTTTTTGAGGAACCACCCAACTGTTTTCCACAGCAGTGGCACCATTTGACAATCCCACCAGCAGTGCACACGGATTTCACTTCCTCCACATCCTAGTTAACACTTGTTCTTTTCTGGTGGTTTTTTTTTTATATATATATATACTAATGGATGTGAAGTGGTTCCTCATTATGGTTTGGTTGCATTTCCCTAATTAATTAATGTTGAGGGTCATTTGATGTGCTTATTGGCCATTTGTATATCTTCTTTGGAAAAATGTCTAGTTTGTCCTCTGGCGACTTTTTAGTTTGGTCGATTTCTGTTGTGGAAGGTGTGTTGTTTTTGCATATGTACGTTCAGTCCCTCCTGACAGATGTCATTCCAGCATGAACTCACCTGCTCATTGTACCTGGCACACAGTAGGCATTCAGTTTGCACCATGAAGGGAAGGGCACTCTGCTAGGCACTGAGCATCTTGGGAGGCGTGAAATGGATGTAATTCCTCTCCGCGTGGAGTTTAAAGTCTGTGGAGGGCGGTGGCCATAAACACAAAACAAAGCCATGTGTTACACCGAGGGGAGCTGGGAGGGCATCCTCACGGGGTGCTGGGCTGGGGGTGGGGGTGCCTTCTACAGCGTGCAGGGGCCTGGGTAGGGTCAGGGCCTCCCAAACATTCTGCTTTAAGGATGAGGTCCCTGTGGGTCAAGGCTGCGTTGGGCAAAATGACTCACGTCCAGAGCTTCCCCGAACCCGGGACACACATCCTAGAGCCTTCTTGCACCACCCACGCATGCAGCAAACTCCGTGGCCGGTCTCGAATAATCTGGAAAAGGCGCAGGAGAAAGCTGGTGGCGCCTGCGAGAAGACGTCTGCCCAGGCTTTTGTCCAGGACAGCGAGAGCTTTGCAGGAGTCTGCCATGGGCTTCGCTGCCATCTCTCCTGCTGCTCACTCTGCAGGCTGTTCAGGATCGTTTGGGGGGAAGTCGTGAGACCATAATTCCCTAGGTGCCCCAGATGTTCTCTGTGTCCCTGGGCAATTTTTTTTATCCCTTTTTCTACAGGCCCACGTGCTTGTCCAAAACTTCAGAACCAGAGCTAGATTTCGTAAACACCCAGCCCAAGTTGGTTCCCTCAACCAGCCTGCAGCCGTGTATCGTCGGGAAAGGCACGCGGACCACCATGGCTTTACCCCATGTTGCGCGTTCTCTGCTGGCTCTCCCTCCACCCAGGGCTGCGCTCTTACACCCTCCCCCACACCTAGCGCACCCATTCGCTGAGAAATGTACCACAATCCTTTTGTTAAAAGAAGTAATACAAGAATGACTAAAGGGACCATTATAACATACATTTTTAATATTGTTCCTTCTGTCCCAGAGCCTTCCCAAACCTCTTCTTCAGTTGGATTCTGCATTAAAATGACTTTCTAGAACTCCTTTCCTTAGGAGATCTAAGCTGTTAAAACATTGATGGGAGGGGTTTAGAAGCTATTAGAAAGCAGTAAAATGTCTCTGCTGCATAGTAATGAGTTCCCTTCCAGCAGCGAGGCTAATTGTCGCTCCTGCGCTTAAGATGCCCACAGCCTCGGAGTCACCTCAATCCTTGGGAGTCCATCAGTGGACTGTAAAGTGGTGTGTGAACCAGCGGGTGGGGAGAATTAGGACGTTTTTGTTTCCTTGCTGGGAAAGGTGAAGGATGTTCTATCTGCTCTCGGGTCAGTGCATGTGTCACGGAGACTAGCCATGTGGCCTGGCAGGCCGGGAGCCCCAGGAGCCAGTCCTGTATGACCTGCCCTTCCCGCCCCGTTTAAAACCCTTTGCTGAGGGGAACACCCAGCACGCCTGTGCCTCCCAGGCCTGACCCTCTGCCCTCCTCACCCCAGGTCCGCCCTGCAGGTCCTTCACAAGGCCTGCGAAGTGGCGCGAAGGCACAACTACTTCCCCGGGGGCGTGGCTCTCCTCTGGGCCACCTACTACGAGAGCTGCATCGGCTCCGAGCAGAGCTGCATCAACGAGTGGAACGCCATGCAGGACCTGGAGTCCACGCGGCCCGACTCCCCGGCCCTGTTTGTCGACAAGTGAGTGCGCTGCCTCCTCACCCCCGCCCACCCCGCCCTGTGCCTGACTCTGTGTCCCCACGATGTCACACCTGCTGTGGTTGCACCACCTCTCCCAGAGTCAGCCTCTCATGCAGGGGTCCCTGACGGGTGGCCTGTGGGTGGCCTATGGAAGGTCTGAGACCACACCTCACTTTCGAAATTATAGACAAACGTGGATGTGAACGCATCTCTGTGCGTCCCAGCCCCCATGCGCCCTGTTGCTCTGTGGCACTGCAGGCTCCTGTGGGAGGGAGCTCTGGACACGGCACAGGACTCTGTCCCTCTCTCCCACCTGCTGAGGACACACACACCCACCAAGACGTTACCTCCGTGGTCCCAGGCCACGTTCTGGTTAGTCCAGGAGCACCGGGGTCTCTATGAACTCCGACCTCAGGCTTCCTGTATAAAGCTCTGCACTTTCCTACTTTCCCTCCAGGCCAACGGAAGGGGCGAGGACCGAGCGCCTCATCAAAGCCAAGCTCCGCAGCATCATGATGAGCCAGGACCTAGAGAACGTGACCTCCAAAGAGGTAAGAGAGCTCTTCCCTTCTCAGCGGGCCCGAGGGCACGGGGCCTCCTTTGTCCTGCTGCCCAGACCCGGCTTCTTTTCCGAGCGGTGCACCGGCTCCCGGAGGCTTTTTCCTGCAGGGCTTGGCGAAAAGAGCGCAGCCTCAGAGTCAGACTCTCGTTCGAACCGAGCCCGCTGTGAGGCTTGGGCAAGTTTCCTGGGCTCCCTGACCCTGTAAGGCCTTTCGTGAGAATCCCATGAGACCCGTAGATTGCACCAGGAAGCAGGTCCTGTGAGCGCCCTCTCCGCCCCACATCGCCTCACCAGCGAGTCGCTAACCCTGGACTGCTTTCCTTCTGCCTTTGCGGTGTCTCTGGGTCACTTTTTCCCCCCCAGTTGCTTTTGGTTCAAGGAATGCAATGCATGGTAATAACAGCTTAACCAAGGTAGATCTAAGAGGTTGAAATGGCTATTTTGAAAAGTTAGATACAATCTTTTTATTTATTAGTAATACACAACATCATATTGTGATACCTTCCAAAGCAAGATGAAACTGATTTGGGGTTTGCACTGTGAAGTGTTTGATATTTATTTGTAAAGATATAAGTGCTTTCAACTCAGAAAAGATCCCCTAGGAGTCAGATTCCCTGTGTGAAATAACAAACTACCCCCCGTGTCAGGTTTACTGTGAGGCCGAGCAGCCTGCATTCCCACCACTCACGCCCGTGCGCCGCTCGGCACAAAAAATGCAAAAAAAACCACCTTTTTGGCAAACAGCCTCAGTTTGCATTGTGACTGTACTTCTCTGGACGGTGACAACTGTTTTCTTCAGCAAATCGCTTTTCCTAATTTCCCCCACTCCACAGATCCGGAACGAATTGGAGAAACAGATGAACTGTAACTTGAAAGAATTCAAGGAATTCATAGACAACGAGATGCTCCTTATCCTGGGACAGATGGACAAGCCCTCCCTCATCTTCGACCACCTTTACCTCGTAAGAGGCTCAGCCCACGCCGGGGTCTGGCTTGGGGAACATAAATCTGACCTTGGTTGTTTAGAGCAGGTCAGAGAGGGGGAAACTCGAATTACTGGAGCTTCAATCCTGACTTTCACAGGAACGCCCCCCTCCTCTGGCTGCAGCCTCGTGGTTTGCTCTCCAGCCCGAAGCTTGCGATGTTGCCACAGCTGGGCTGTGCGGGGCGG
>NW_005361573.1:467781-477765 GCF_000412655.1 Myotis brandtii
CAGACTCTTGCCATCCCTTCTTCAGGGGCTAGCACAGGCCCCATCCAGATACCTCCAAATGGGCTGCAGGCTAAAACCCCCAGTGACTAAAGGGAGCGTGCTCACCAAACCCCAGAATTATGCCTGGGAATCGCGAGACGTGAGAAACAGCACGGAAGGCAGACCCAACAGACACCTGGAGCGCAGCTTCCCCTCTGCGTGGCCAGGCAGCCGTGGCTGTCCGCAGAGCCCAGTGATGCAGCCTCCATCGCCCGCTCAGATTTTCTTAAAGCTGTAAATCTCCATAGAAGGCAACTGGCAAGTTTTCAAAGTCAGAGACTGTAGGAGAGGGCACGTTACTAAAATTAGAGGCAGCACAGCGTAGTAATGAAAGCCCGCCCCTCCGGGCCCAGCTCCCACTCCCCGGCCTGATGGTCGTCCACATGCGTGTGTCGTGAGAGACGGCTACTGGGTTAAATATACATACTTAATGTACTTACAGATGTCTGCATACGTATTTCACGTTAAGATGATTATAAATGTGTGGGTTTGAAGCCCGTATCTAGATGAAAGCTATGTGGCAGCGCTGGCCTCTGGTCTCCCGAGAAGGTGCCGGTTCTCCCTGGTGGAGGCAGCACAAGGCACCGCCGGCCCGTCTGCCCACTAGGTGGCGATCACGGCAAGAGGACACTCGCAGCCTTAGAGAAGCGCTAGTTCCTTTTCCGTGTGGTTGGTGCTCTATGTCACTTTTTCCATGAGAGATACCAAAGGAATTTCTGTGTTTGAGCCTCTCCCTCCAACATGGAAATCCAACTGGCACCCACACGTGGCCAGTCCCCGCAGGTCCCTGAAGCCCCTGCCTCTGCGGGGTCTGCCCTCTGGGAAGGGCAGTTCATGGGGGGACCACGCAGGGTTGTTGCTCTTTATGATTCTATTTTTGTTTGCATTTCTGAGGAGCAGAGTGGTGGTTTTTTCTTTGTGTCCTTTGCACGCTCAGAAATGGAGGGTTTGTTTTGTGTTTTTTTGTTTTGTTTTTAAATACCGTTTTTTAAGTATAAATTAAAATGTTACAGAGAGTTGGGAATATAAGTAAGTCTGAAGAAGAAAATGAAAGGCATTCCTAATTTCGCAATCCAGAGGTCGTCACAGTTAGCATTTTGGTATATTTATTTTTCTGTCTCCTGGGTTTTCTTCATGCGTGTGTAACTTTTTTAAAAAGGAAAAGAAAAGGGAAGAAGCGTACTGTTTGTGTTTACGCAGATTTGTGTCCGTTAAATTTTTGTTGTCATGATGTGGTGTTTCCCTGTGTTGTGAAATACCCTCCAAAAGTATGCGTTGTCTGCATGGCTCCATCATGTGGATCCACCATCATTTGTTTTACTAATTTCTCCCTGTTGGACCTTGGGGTTGTTTACCCTATTTTGTTACTGTAAATAACCTTAAGTATCTTTGTACATAAATCTCTGTGCAAACTCTGGGTATTTCATTGGGGTAAGGTTTTGTAAGTGGAATTTCCGGGTCAGAATATTAATATTACCGAAAGACCTCCCGGAAAAGGTAGGCTAATTTCTGCTGTAATTAGAGGTCTGTGGAGGTGCCCCCTCCTGAGTCAGAGGTCGGAGGTCACTGCCTCCCATGAGAGGACCCTGCTGGCGTCTCAGGAAAGGAAGTGGTGAGAGGGGAACAGGTTTTCCTGAGCTTGCCCTTCCCCTGTTGTGCTGTGGATGCCTCGGGAACCTGCCTTGATACCTCTGTTCTCTGAGGCCAGCGGCCCGTGTACCCACCATCACCATGAGGGCTGTAAGCAGTCTGAGGCTGACGTGTGACACTCACGGGGGTTTAACCGTGTGCTCTGTCCCCCAGGGCTCTGAATGGAATGCATCCAATCTGGAGGAGCTGCAGGGCTCAGGGTGAGTCTGCTCCCCTTGTCTTCCCCTCTCCCTCTCCCTCTCCCTCTAGGCAGCCTAGGAACCCGGGCTCTGCCCCCGAGGTCAGGGCCAGCCCCGTGCTGCCTGCCTGTGCCTGTAATTGCCTGCACCCCAGCAGCCAGGCTGGTCTGCATAGCTACACAGATGGGCTTCAGAATGCCACCTCCTGAATAATTCATGGGTTTAGATTTTCCTGGGGTTTGTGTGATGGTGTGTGTGTCCCCCAGAGAATGATCCTAAATCACAGTCCAGTGGGATAGACGGCCTGGATGCTGTGCTGGTAGGGCCACGAGCCCCCGCCCACCGGCCCACTGCCCTGCAGAGCTGCCGAGAGGCCCGGTGTGGACATGCCTAGCTGCTGGCCAGTCAGCACCTCTGACCCCTGAACTACCACTGCTGGTTCTATCTGAGCTTCTATCTTTGGGCCTGGAGGGAACCTTGAGCTAAATACTCAGCATTGGGCAGAAACACATGCCTACCTTGATCTGAGAAATGCCCAGCAGCAGGAATAAAAAAAATGTTTAAATCTAGACCTTCAAGAACAGATGTCTGGACATTTAAAAAAAAACACACAACACAGCCACAAAATCACCGTCCTGTGGGTCTGACATGATGACATCCTTGAATTACTGCACTTAAAAATCAAGACTAAACAAATCTTAAAATATATCTTTAGAACTGCCGGTTAAGATGTGTTCTCTCAACAGAAAGTATTCTTAAAATGTAGGGTGATGCTGTCTATGCTTTCTGTTTTCCTTGGAAGAAGTAAATTATTTTAAAGAGTAAATTATTTTAAAGGTATTTTTTTAAAGCATTTGTTAAGTATTCACTTATAAAATCTACTTGAGGTATTTTCAACCTCCTGAAATTGCTTTTGCCTTCCAGGAATATAAGTGTTCAGTTTAGAGACCGACAAAACCTGGTTAGCAGACCCTCTCAGCTATTTATTTATGGCCTGCCTTGTTTTAAAAAGGATGTAAAGTAGTTCCCAAGGACATAAGTAATGGACAAATGTATTCTGCTTTTTAACTATTTAAAAGTGGAGACTTTGTTTTTTCTTAAAGCCTCTGTATGCTCAGAATAGTTATGAATTTTGAGACTTTGAGTTTACTAGGTGTCCCGGTTAATAATGTAGATTTTTTTCAATAGATGGAGTTACACATATGTTGATGTATATGCGATTTGATATGTATGCTATTTTGTTGTATTGACAACAAGCTTCAGAACTTCATATGTCAAATTTTCTGAAGGTGTTAACATCATAGATATTTTTACACTTAAAAATGTCGAATTTCGTGCCCAAAAAAAGAGCATTTGCGGGAAGTTATAATTCATTACTTTATTTTGAAGAAAAGTGCTGCTGAAAGTTATCGTATACTTCAGGAAGCTTATGGTGAACGTGCTCTATCTCAAGATACTTGTGAACGCTGATTTAAACGCTTTAAAAGTGATGATTTCGATGTGAAAGACCAAGAATGTACAGGTCACCCGAAAAAGTTTGAAGCCCAACAATTCCAAGCATTATTGGGTGAAGATGCGTGTCAAACTCAAAAACAACTTGCAGAAAGATTAAATGCTGCTCAGCAAACAATTTCCGATTGTTTACAAGCAATGGGGAAGATTTTAAAGGAAGGAAAATGGGTGCCACATCAACTGAACGAAAGACAAATGGAAAACCGAAAAGTCATCAGTAAAATGTTGCTTCAACGGCACGAAAGAAAGTCTTTTTTGCATTGAATTGTGACTGGTGATGAAAAGCGGATTTATTTTGAAAATCCCAAACCCACAAAATTATGGGTTGATCTAGTCAACCATCAACATTGACTGCAAGGCCAAATCGCTTTGGAAAGAAGACACTGCTCTGCGTTTGGTGGGATCGGGAAGGTGTGGTGTATTATGAGCTTCTAAAACCAGGTGAAACCATTAATACTGATCGCTACCGACAACAAATAATCAATTTGAACCACACTTTGATCGTAAAACGGCCAGAATGGGCCAGAAGACACAGCAAAGTAATTTTGCTTCATGATGCACCATCACACACTTCAAAACCAGTTAAAGACACGTTAAAAGATCTTGCCTGGGAAGTATCAACCCACCCGCTGGATTCACCAGACAGGTTTAAAATTTGGATACTGGTTAAAAATTCGGATTTTGTAATCAAAGAAAACAGGATAATTTCAAGAGAAACATCAAAAGTGCTTTATTCACAGTAATGTCCATCCCTAGCTACACATTTCCCCCATCTTTCAGGTAATTTGTGGATACCGTCCCAATAGAACTTTTCTTGTTTTGAGGCAGACCATTCAGAGACCCAGTTTTCCACTTCTTCATACGTTTTGAAGTGCTGCTCAGAAAGTGCGTGTGCCATCGATCAGAACAAGTAGTCATCTGAAGGAGCAATACAACAAAATAGCATACATATCAAATCGCATCTATATCAACATATGTGTAACTCCATCTAGTGAAAAAAATCCGCATTATTAACCGGTACACCTAGTAAAAATGCATTTAAGTAATATATATTTACCTTCCAGAGTTAACATTGCTTAGCAATGCTTTGAACTGTTTTCTTTTTGTAAATTTTTTATAAAGAAGTTTGTTTTTTATTATAAATAGAATACATTCTCATCATAGAGAGGGCATGTAGAAAATACAAAAAAAAATTACTATTAAGCAAAAAACAGAAGTCCTACCATAAATATATATGCCCTTTAATAATACATATTTGATTTTTTTCTCTGTTCAATTTTTGGTTATTTTGTTTTTCGTAGCTCCTCATTCTGGTTCTCCAAATGTGTTCTTTTTTTCTTTTTTTGTCATTGCAGTGTTGACTACATCTTAAATGTCACTAGAGAAATCGATAATTTCTTCCCTGGCTTATTTGCATATCACAACATCCGAGTCTATGATGAAGAGACAACAGACCTTCTTGCCCACTGGAACGAGGCGTACCACTTTATAAACAAAGCAAAGTAAGTGGGCGGAGAAGCCAAAGAAACCGGTCTGAGGGAGAAACTGGCGGGTGCTGGGTGGGCAGAAATTAATGACAGCCCAGGGCACGGACATCTCCTGGCTTTAGGGAGCCTGGGTGTCTGGTGGCCCCCTGACTTCAAACCACAGGACCCCTCAGAGTTGTTGATCTCCAGGTGGGGGCCCGAATGAGCCGGTTCTCTCCCACCTCGCATTGGCTGTGACATTTGGCCCGTTTCATCATCAGCAGTGCAGAATGGGACAGACCGTGAGCCCGTCATGGTTTCACGCAACTCTGGTCCTCACCGTATTCTCCTGCGGAACAGCTCTGCCTTATGCAGTCAGAACAGAGAGGACCCCTTGGAACCTCATCTTCTGCTCTGCACCCCTCCAGGTCAAAGCTGCATAACCTGCTTTTCCCTACGTGTCTTCATAGTTTGCATTCCTGGGGTAGACAGCAGACCAGCAGTCAAAAAAAAAAAAAAAGGCACTGAGATTCGGTGATGAATTTTAAGCCTGAGGTAGGAGAAATGAGCCTGCTCGACTGACAGGCTGGCTCCTCCTAATGTAAACAGGCAGACAGGTGGGCTCGCCTCCCGGGCACACAGAGCTGCCAGGTGCTGCCCTCTCCAGCCCTGCGCTCCCTCACATTCTCCAGCAATCGATCCGGAGGAGCGCCGTGTCTGGCCTTGTCCTATCTGTTCAATCAGCCGTGCCCGGGCCAGCACTGCCTCCTCACAACCTATCCCAGCGACGTGGGAAGATACCCACCTTGTCCCTGAAGTCCGCCCGAGCCCCATCCTCCCCTGGCTTTTCTCTGTCTCGGCCAAGTCCGTGGTGCTGCTAGCCTCGCCCTGGCTCCTTGACCTCCTGTCTCCCGAGGGCCTTGCGGCTTCCGGTTCTCTGACCCCATTCTTCTGTAGTAACCCTTCCCCGTCTCCATCTGCTCTAGCTGCTGTGTATCTAGAACTCTGTCTTGCAGATCTCTCTTTCGCTGCCCACTTGCTTCCCACAAAAGGGTTTTTGGTCTCCGAGCCTATCCCAGCAACGTGGGAAGATACCCACCTTGTCCCTGAAGTCCGCCCAGATGTTGAGCTCTCCCTGCAAAACTTGCTGGGCAAGGAGAGGTTTATCTTGATTCCCCATTGTGTGCTAATTGATTTCGCAGGGAAGCGATTTCCTTTAGAGGGTGTGTGGACATGTGCTGCGTAAACATCGGGACTGGGAGCATTTTGGCAATGACATAACGTCAGGGTTTAAAACTGTCCGTTGTGGAAAAAAAACAGAGAGCACGAAGTTCAGCTTCTTTAAAACTCTCTCCCCCGCCAGGAGGAACCACTCCAAATGCCTGGTACATTGCAAAATGGGTGTCAGCCGCTCCGCTTCCACGGTCATCGCTTATGCGATGAAGGAATTCGGCTGGCCCCTGGAGAAAGCCTACAACTACGTGAAGCAGAAGCGCAGCATCACGCGCCCCAACGCCGGCTTCATGAGGCAGCTGTCTGAGTATGAAGGCATCTTGGACGCGAGGTGGGTGACTGTCTGCGAGGATTGGCAGGACTGAGCTCGCGGAGCCGCCGTCAGCCCGCAGCAGCAGTGGCTTCCGCAGCCAAAACCCTGACGCAGGGGAGGTGGGGGAGCCGGTTTGAGAAAAACAACTATTGTTTGGCGTTTGATGAGTGGTTTCCAGGAGGGATCTGTTCTGATGTTGTTGGCACGCACGGCTGTTTTGCTGCGGGAGGGAACGGTGCCTGACTCCTACTCTAAGGCACGGCTTTGTGCGCGGCATGGGCATGTGGGTGCCCCGTTTCCTGAGCATCTGCTTTGGGCCGAGCGCTGTGCCAGGCTTTGCCGCAGGGCAGTGCCCAGGACTGCGGGGCAGGCGGGGTTCCCCCCACTGATGAGCAGGGCAGCTCAGGGCAGGCTCGTCAGCCCCCCCAGCCTCAGCTCTTCTCCTTCTGAGTAAAGAACCAGCACCCACCTGGTCGGGTGGTTGTGAGATGCACATGAGTACAGTCACCTTGCGGAGGCTCTGCTAGACCTGGCTGCAGTAGACGGGATGTCGTTTTTCTGCATTTTGTTAACGTAAAAAAATCATTGAAACCTGTAAAGAATTTTTGTGAGTTTATTTGAGCCAAACTGTCGACATATGCCGGGAAGCAGAACCTCAACGGATTGAGATAATGCTCCGGAGAATGGTGGGGTTACATCTGCATTTATACATTGCAGTCAAAGGAGGAACATAGGTGGGTTACATGAAATTCATTGGTGATAGATTGAGGAGGGATAAGCAAAGCAGGGAAACCCCTGGGATTGGATAAAAAGTAAAATGATGGACACATACTTAGGTGGGTGCAGGAACAATTAACATGATGTTGAAGGAATTTGTGGTATCTGTCCTGGGGCCCAGCACATTTGGTTGTGCCCCAGGGGCTCCAGATAAAGGGAAATCACAAGTTACCCAGACATTTCAAGGGTATGTTATCATAGATGCAAAAAGACAGATAGGCTCAGTTAAGGTAAAGGTTGACCTTGTCAGTGAAGATACTGGCCTAGGACGTAACTGCCCACCATAACTGCTTTTAGTTAAAGTTTAATTTCAGACCATCCTTTGTGGTTACTTTAGGTCTCCGAGTTTGCAGACTGCCATGCAGGCCTCCCCTGAGCTTGTCAGGTCAGCATGTGGCCCCTTTCGTCCACAATTTCTAACCCCACCTGGGAAGGTCTGCGGGGTACAGGTTACCCCCACTTACGGGAGGACAAGGTACTGACGCTGGGGGTTAGCTTGCCCGCACCTCACAGCCAGGGACAGCAGAAGGGAGCACCTGCCCAGGTGTGTTGGCCTCCAAGGCAGGGAGGCCCCGAGGTTCTCCCGCCCGTACCGGGAGGGGTCCTCCAGCCACCCCGGGGGATCCCTGCTGTACCCCAGAACTCACTGTCTCTGTCCCCCTCCTCCCTTTCTGTTCCGTCCGTAGGAGGCCTCCCTGGTTATTTCTGACTGGTGCTGTTAGGGAGCCGCAGGCTAAGTCTCGGCCTCTGCCCGCTTTGGGGAAGCAGGTTTGGACAGGGTCCAGAGGACAGCTCCGGACATCTCCACTGTCTAGCAGGGGCTGGCTGGACAGATCCCCAGGCAGGGCGGAGGCCAAGGCGGAGAAGTGTGCACCACCGAGCCCTTCGGCCACTCACTCCACCAGTGCCCTTTCAACCCATCCAGGGGTTTCCAGGCTGGGTTCACAGCTGCGTAGCCCCATCTGAGGGCCCCTGGCCTCGCCCAGAACATGCCCAGGGAGCAAACAGTCATGAGTGATCCTGACACTCTCTTGCATTGACCGACAATAGCAGATCCTTCATTTACATTCAATTCTCTCATCTCAACCCTTACAACCCCATGATGTCTGTATTGCTCTAAGGTTCGTGGAGGTGACTTCTTTACCTTACTTCACTATAAGCCTTTCTCTTTTTACCTTTATGTTTTGAAAATGCATCATAAAAATAACACCATAGTATTAGAAGACAGAGACAGTGGGCGGGATGTCCCGGATTCTTTTTCCGCCGGAGTCGAAGAATGAATCCACAGACAGAAGATGTTATAGCAAAGGTGGAGATATACTGAGGAACAAGTACAGACTCCCACTTGGGGAGGGGAAAGGGGTCCCACTGAGTTCCTTTTCCCTGCGGCTTATAAAGGCTGCAGGTCCTTGTGCCTGGATATCCCCTCTGATTGGTCACTATTCCCTTAGACTGGTTACTATAGTAACTCCTGAGCTCAAGGTCGAACCTCACATGGGACATGTGAGGTTCTCCCCCCCCTTCCTTCCTTATTGTTTTCCTCTTCCCTTTGGGCTTTCTTCTACTCCTTCTGGATGAAGGGCTTCCTTCCTTTATTTTGTAAATATAGACGTTTTGCTGTTCCCAGCTCCCTCATTCTATGGAAATGTACCGGTGCAGCTTTTCAGCTTCCCTATTCTATGGAAATACACCTGCTGCTGCTCTGTAGCCCTGTGCTGCTTCCATGGTCCCCTTCATTTCTAAAATTTCCTAAAACCTGTCTTTTTCACCCCCCAAAAAATCCTGTTTCACTATAAACAATATTTATAGTTTTCTGGAATCTTCCCAACTTTATTCACGTGCATTACGTACTCACATTGCTATATTAGTATCACTATATACCGGTATGTATGTAAATATTTATATTGACAGGTGGAGAAACTGAGAGGTGGGGCATGAAGTGGCATGACCCGATGAGATGGGACACTGGCTCCTGATAGCATTTCCGGTCTAGGTGCCCTTCACACGTCTGCCATGTTGTCGTCACGTGACAGTCCTTTAAGGTTTCTCGCGAGGGCCACGATGATTTTTGGGTCCTAGTGCTGCTTCTCTCGTCCTTTCATTTCTTGGGGACAGATGAACAGAGAGAGGCTTTACGCCAGCCTCGCTGGCTCCCCCTATCCCTACCCCTCTTCCCAGGAGCGCTGGGCCCTGGCCTCTGATGACCTTCCTCTGCCCTTCCTCCCCCAGCAAACAAAGGCACAACAAGCTCTGGCGCCAGCAGACGGAGAGCCGCCTCCAGCAGCCCGTGGGTGACCTCGCGGGGTCCGGGGACTTCTTGCCAGAGACCCTGGACGACACCCGGGAAGCCCGGCTGTCCTGCTTGGACGATGCTGCCCAGCCTGGGTTCCCAGGAGGAGGAGGCCCCTCTCTCTCCTGCTGTTTCCGGCGGCTCTCAGACCCCCTCCTGCGTTCCCCCAGCGACGAAACCGGCGGCGTGGTCCAGCTGGAGGATCTGGAGAAGGATGCTCTGTTGGAGGGAGCAGCTCAGCCTCTAGCAGTGCCCACGCCAGCCAGACCTCCCCAGGAAGGCCCCGGGCCCCGTGAGAAGGAGGTGAAGAAGAAACCGGAGTTCGGGAGCCCGAAAGCCCACAGTGGCCCCTTGCCAGCGGTGGAGGAGATGGAGAGGGAGGAGGCTCCCGGAGCAGGGCGGTGGGGGAGGTCCCCAGCCCAGCTGGATAAGAGCCTGCTCAACCGGGAAAACCTAAATAATAACAATAGCAAGAGGAGCTGTCCGGACGACTTTGAGGTAGGTGTGGGGCCAGCATGTGGGGCA
>NW_005361573.1:477805-478484 GCF_000412655.1 Myotis brandtii
CCCCCTCTGCTGCTTTGTTCTGCCAGCTCGGCAGTTCTTACCCCCAGGGACCCCTGGGTTTGTCTCAGAGCGAGCGGTCCCTATTCCTGCAGTGAGACCGCCATCCCTCCAGGGCCCCCCAGCTCGCCCGCACCCTCCTGGTATGTCGTGGTCTTTGGCTGTATCACGCTCTCACGACGTTCTTGTCCCCTTCCAGCACGATGCTCTATTTGGGATCCTCAACAAAGTGAAGCCTTCCTACAAGTCCTGTGCCGACTGCATGTACCCTACGGCCAGCAGGGCTCCCGAGGCCTTCGGGGAGCGGCGCGAGACCCCTGGGGCCCCCGCCATCTGCACCCAGCCAACCTTCCTGCCCCACCTCACGTCCTCCCCGGTGGCCCCCGCCAGCTAGCCTTTTGGAACCTTCCAGAGAGACCCCAAAAGTCCTGCCAAAGGCCCTCCTTTTGAAGAATTCTCACTGTGATAAGAACCCTCCCGGCATGGAGGTGGTGAAGGAGGAATCGCCACCCAAGAAAGACGTGAAGCCGGCCAAGGACCTGCGGCTGCTGTTCAGTAGAGAAGCCGAGAAGCCGAGCGCGCACAGCTACCTGATGCAGCACCAGGAGTCCATCATCCAGCTGCAGAAGGCGGGCTTGGTCCGCAAGCACACCAAAGAGCTCGAGCGGCTGAAGGGCGCGCC
>NW_005361573.1:478552-486483 GCF_000412655.1 Myotis brandtii
GGAGGCCAGCTTCCCAGAGGAGAGCCAGGACCTGGCTCCCGACCTGCCGCCGCCTCCGGGGGCGAGTGACGAGAAGCCGGAGGCCGCCCCCGTCCCGCTGGAGGGAGCCTCGCTGAAGAGCCCCTCTCCCTTCCTCTGCCGCCTGGACCACACCAGCCACTTCTCGAAAGACTTCCTGAAGACCATCTGCTACACGCCCACCTCGTCCTCCATGAGCTCCAACCTGACCCGGAGCTCCAGCAGCGACAGCATCCACAGCGTCCGCGGGAAGCCGGGGCTGGTGAAGCAGCGGACGCAGGAGATCGAGACGCGGCTCCGGCTGGCGGGCCTCACCGTCTCGTCCCCGCTCAAGCGCTCGCACTCTCTTGCCAAGCTCGGAAGTCTTGACTTCTCCACGGAAGACCTGACCAGTGAGGCTGACCTGTCCACCATCGCCGACTCCCAGGACGCCAAGTCGAGCGAGGCCTCCTCCTTCTTCTTGCACGAGCCCCAGGCCACCCCGCGGAACCCAGCCGCCCCCTCTAAACCATCAGGGAAACCCGCCCCCGAAAGCTCCTCGTGGCTGAGCAAAAGCTGACCCGCCACCAGCTGATCACATGACCCCTCCCTGAGTCTCACCACGGGTTCCGGTCAGCCCCTCGCGTCTCGATTTCCCTCAAACAGTGGCGTTTAAGAACTCGCAGCCCAGGAGGAAAGGGGAGTGTCTGTTGTGTGGCCAGCAGACTCTGAGCCCGAGTCACGCGTTTTCCAGGAGAATCGTGCCTGCAGGGCATGTACAGATACGCACACACGTCCAAGTACGCTGTTTGCAACAGGCACAGAACAGCTGTGGTGGCGGCCTCGTCGCCAGCCTCACGGTCCTAGCTCATTCAGCCCGCGTGGGAAAAGTCTTGGATGGCAATATTAAGTCCTACCTCTGTTCTTGCTGTGCTTTTTATGTTTAAAATACAGTGATGCCCAAGGCTCATTCCAGGGAATACTGCTGTGTCAGCAAAAGGGTTCCCAAGAAGGAATTTTGTTGTTGTTTGGGACCCCAAAAGGTGATAGGATTTCTAATGTGACCACACCGAGCCCTGCGAGGGAAAGGGATTCGAAGGTGTCGGAGGCTGTTGTGGAACCAGCTCTGTGGGGCGTGGTCCTCTGTGCTGCCGACCCCTCGGTCCTGGCGTGTTGTTACCGCCGAGCGATGTGCGTCTGGCCCGTACTGGGGTCCTGTGGGGAAACCGTGTGTGATGTCCTCAGTTGTTGCTTGTGGTGGATTTCAAATTGCCCCCCATCTGGGGAGAAGGACCCAGCAGCACTGTTGGTCTCCTCTGCTGTTGAGCCCCGTGGCGGGGAAGAGGTGTTGACGGTGTCTGGGAGGTCCGGGGTCCTGAGATGCAGGCTGTCCTGCCAGGGACCCGGCACTCAGGTTCATTCATTGTCACATCTGCTTGTATTTGGGGGGAGAAAGAAGACCCAGTAGTGAGAACCGATCGGTTCCTCCCTAAGGGCAGCGGCTGTTGAATAGCTTCCCCATGTTTACAGTTGCCCCTTCGTGGCGGGGACACTGCCGCCCGCTTCTCTCTGGTGGCTCCCAGTGGGTGGACGGGGCGCGGGAGGACCTGCGGTCCCAGCCCGGCTCTGAGCAGCCCCGTTAAGAGTCAGGTGAGCTCGGTGCCTCATGCTGCCGTGGCTCTGAACTCGAGTGGAGGGTCATCTGGTGTCGGTCAGCAAGACATCAGGATGTTAAAATATTTTGAGAAGAGAGAAGGGGCTCTGGTAGAAAGGTTGAATTCAGGGGTCAGCAAACTGTGGTATATGGTCCCATGAGCTAAGAATGGTTTTTCACCCTTTTCAGGGGTTATTAAAAAAATTAACTCATAGGCAACAAAGACCACGTAGCCTGCAAAGCCTAAGATGTTTATTAGCAGGCCCTGTGCAGAAAAAGTTCGCTGACCCCTGGGTTTATTGGACAGCAGAGGGCTACCCAGAGCCCTCTTGGGAGAAACTGGGCACATGTGAAACCTTCCGGGCCTCATGACGCCTCAGGCCAAATCCTTCTCCCAACCCAGACCTTGCAGCCCACCCCCAGGGTGTCTCCTGCAGGCGGGTAGCTGTGTGTGGTCGGGACACTCCCGGCTGGTCAGCCAGGTTAATTCAGTGAAACTAGAAAGCCTTCAAGGACCAGCCAGATTCTGAAAGTGGATGAATGAGTTGCCACCGGACATTGGTCAGAATGGGACCCCCGACAGCCACCATTCTAGAAGCACCAGGCAGGGTTTTTGGGAACCAGGCTAGTCCATATTTCAACTAATACGAGAGTTTTGTTTTTGGTTTTTTACAAAAACCCTCTCTCCAGGAACTTTTTCTCCCTGACCGTATCCTTTTAATTTTTAAAAATATATGTTATTTTACTTGATAGGAATTTATTTTTCCCACCACCATTCACTGAAATCACCTTAAAAGGTGATTATTCACTTTCCCCAAAAACCCTGTTAGGTTTCTGTCTCTCTCTCTCTCTCTCTCTCTCTCTCTCTCTCTTAGCCAACAAAAGCATATTCTCAAAAAAAGAAAAAAAAAATCAAGTCCAATATGTCTTGCCAAATTAAATTTCATGTGGTGGATCAATTTTTGTGTCAAAATAATCCTTTAGGTTTGGTGATGACAGGCTGTTTTGCTTTTTTAAAACCATGTGTATGAGAGTGATATATTTTTGAAAACTTTAATTTTGAAAGCCATAATTTTTCTTATCCCGTGAAAGGGTGGGAGGAGGATGACAAGTCTGAGTGGGTTTTTGGCTTTTGTCAAAATGATCGGTGCATTTTCAGAAGCACAATTTGTATATTAACATCAAAACCAGGGCCCCATCTTCAGAGCAAAATGAAGAGACATTCTTGACCCACAGACCCAGGTCAGTTGCGTGTCGACATCTGGCAAATTGCTACCTGAAATATAGTGATGAGAGCATCCTGCCAGGCGGGGGGGCACCTTGGCAGACAGGTCATCAGGTCATGCTGCTCTATGAAGGGAAGTTTTGCCCCCCCTAAGATGCACCGTATCCTGACCGATGTTCTGTCTGTAATCTTAGCTGGTGGGGAAGATTCTTA
Source organism: Myotis brandtii (assembly GCF_000412655.1). Taxonomy (NCBI): domain Eukaryota; kingdom Metazoa; phylum Chordata; class Mammalia; order Chiroptera; family Vespertilionidae; genus Myotis; species Myotis brandtii. The sequence continues at coordinate 481,642 of NW_005361573.1, forward strand.
AGGCGAGCGGTGCGAGTGAGAGGCAGGGTGCGTGCCCTGGAAGTCCATGACATCGGTGACTGCCCCCTTCGTGGAAGGCCATTGTCAAATTGGGAGAGGACAGACATTTTCTCAGCTTCGTTTCATCTTCCACCTCACCTTCCCCTAGCTTTTAGTCACATGGCACGCCAAAGGTTCGAGGGATCTAGATCTTCCTGTTGCACTGGTCCAGGGGGGTCACCTGGCCAGGAGTTGTTAGGTATAAGGGGGAAATTGATCCTGGAGCAAGGAGATGCGCTCTGACGATGTCGATTTCCATTTCTTTGTCGTGGAGCGATGTCTGTCATTGCGTGAGCTTCTGAAGAACAAGGTTCTTCTTACTCGTGCGATTTCCCTGCCTCCTTGGTCTCAGACCCCTGGGCTGGTGACAGCTCTCTGCCAGGAGATGACACCCTGTCCACCTGGTGTGCAGGTCACTCACCGGGCCCTCAGGTGGCTGCACTGTCCAACCCCCCTCTGTCCACCCGCCCTCGCAGCTGAAGGCATTCCAGCCCATCCCAAAGCCTCTTCCCTCATGGGTACGCCCAGAGGATGCCCCAGGATGGAGCCAAGTTTGCAATAGAATTAACACTTTGAGGACAGCCCTGTACCCTGGCGGTCTTGTCTCTCCCCACAGGCCCGATCCTAGAAGGAAGAGGAATCCCCCTGCTCCCCCGAGGCTGTTTCTATTGGGAACAAACGCTGTATCATGTAGTCAAGATCATGTAAGTCACCTCCCCCAAGGTGTCCGAAGAGAGACTTGCTCTCTGTTGCCTGGAAATGCTTGACGCCGGAATACATTTCACCCAACCCTCCCCTGGCTCCCCACCTAACAGGGCGGCCTTTTCACCTCTGGCCGTGGAGCCAGGCAGGCTGGGAAGATGGTGACATCTGGACAGTGCGGTGCAGGGCCGCCCACTCTGGTCCCACCCCGCAGGCTCTCGCTGACGCTGCTTGCCAAACCAAGGTAGTTGATTGACCCAATGCTCAGCTACTGTCTTTTTATTGTCTGCTCTGCCATGGAATGCCTGTTGTGTTTGAGTTCACTCTGCATATATATATATATATATATATATATATATTTGGATATAGATATATATATATAAGTATAACTTGAATCATATCATCATGTGCATCACTTCTCATTCACACACGCACCGTCCCCACGCTGTGAGGCGGATCCCCTGGGGCGGTCTGCAGTGACACTGGGTGGTGCCACACCCTCGGTAGCTCCGGACAGGACTGCCCTGTTCTGGTCCTGGAGGAGGTGCTGCGGCCCTGGCCTCGGCCCTGACACGGGGAGGCTTCCCAGCCAGACCCCCAGTGCCCTGCTGTCCTTCCTGTCGGCTGTGCTGCACGAGGAGGTGGCTGCTTCCCCCCTCCTTGGACACTGTAATTATTTGTTTTACAATTGAGTGCCTTAATCATAGTTTACAAATACTGTGTATTTATGGGAAAGTGCTAAGCTCTCACCTTCTGTGATTGGATACCTGGCCTTGTCCGTGGTGGCTGGCGTTAGGGCTGGAGCTTGCCCTGCCCCGTCCTTGTGCTCATCTGCTGTGCAGTCTCTCGCGCACGTGCACCCACACCTGTCCGAGGAGCGTGGCTCGAACCGGCTCTGGGAGTTCCTGCAGGCGAGGCCGGCCCTGGCCCACGCCTCGCGCGTCCCGTGATAGTGAGGGAAGACTAGAACTTGGTGTGCTGGCAGCTGGGGGTGCTGACGGCAGCCCAACCCTCACCCGTTCCCCCGTCACACAGCTGTCCTCTTCTTTAATAGAGGTTTTTATTACCGCCTAAGCCACCCCGTTTTCCTCTCTGTTGGTGTCCTGAGCTCTTTGCAACAAAATGCAGGTACAGACACCCTCCCCCCACCCCCACCCCCAAAATCAGGAGCTCCACAAGATGGTTGCCCTTTGGTTTTCAGAAGCTGCCAGTGGGTTCCAGTGTGTTGTGTAATGATACCAATTTTTTTATTATATTGTTTTTTTTTTATAGTATATATTTAAAAGGCAGTATCTTTTGTACTGTGAATTTGCAGTAGAAGATGCATAATGCACTTTTTTTTTTTTACTTCTGTCGGTGTGTACTGTATATAGTCCGTGTGCTTCTTGTGATGAAAATAAACGTTTTCTTTATAAATGCCTGATGACCTGTGAACTTGTGCAACAGGAAACCGCCTGCTCCACCCTCGCCGAGGTAGTCAGATGCGTCTGCATCACCGCGATGGCCGGGCTTTCCTGACCACCTACTGTGTGCCCGGCCCCACGCCAAAATCCCGGACAGCTTAGACCCAAGAAAGCCTCAGGGGAGGAAAGAGCTCCTGCAGGAATTGTCTTTTCCCCTGATTTTGCCAGTGAGGAAGAGTGGGCCCCAGAGCGCTGTCCCGGGCGGAGTGGGACTTGGACTTGGAGTGATGTCTCTTCCTGCACAAGCGGGAAATGTAGAGCTAGAGGTGTGTGTGCTGGAGAGAAGCACCGAGCAGGCTGCAGGCACTGCATTCGTGGGAGGGACTGGAGGGATTGCTGCTAATGCCCAGGGCAGGGCTCCGGGGAGTCCCAGGCACTGACACAGCAAAGGCTTTTTTTTTTTTTAATAGGTTTTTATTGACTTTTAGAGAGAGGAAGAGAGATAGAAATATCGATGAGAGAGAAACATCCACTGGCCGCCTCCTGCTGGGGATCAAGGCCGCAACCTGGGCATGTGCCCTCACTAGGAATGGAGCCCGTGACCTCTTGGTATGTGGGTCGACGCTCAACCACTGAGCCACACCGGCTGGGCGGTCAAGGCTTATTTCCAGCTCAGGTCCCAGTCCACCGCAGGTCAGGACTTTTCCGATGCCTCTCCTCCCTTGGTGACCAGCAAAGCCAGGCTGCTTGCATTTAACACCCTGCCTTCTTGGCGTTCTTTGCTTCCAGCTGTGCATTCGGTGGGGAAAGAGCACGGGGGCTCGTGTTCACGCTTAACCGCCTTTGGCTGCGATACCTCATGTCTGCTCACGTTCCAGTGGGCGAGGCCTGTGAAGTGGCCCCACCCCCGCTGCCGGGGCCGGGAGATGACAGGTGCACCTGTGCCTGGTGAGGGCTGACTGCCCACCCCCACCCCCCCACCCCGGGCCTTGGCGTGACCCCTACATGCCAGTGCCCGCGGACCCAGAAAACACTTTACCTGGGCTTGCTCTGTCTCTGATCGGGACTCGGAGGAGATTGATGGGTAAACTGGATGGAATGGGAGTTTATGGCTTTACAACAGGAATTGTAGGCGTGGAGCCGGCCAGAGTATTCTCACTTGGAGCTAGCACGCCGAGTCCTTCCCGATAAAAAATCTACATGTGAGGTCAGTGATGGTCAGGAATTGCTTACAGTCTGAGATCAGTCCGTCCGTGAGATGACTAATGGTGAGCTGGACGTGGCCTTCCCTGTAGGATGTTTTCACAACAACCTCTGAGGGTCACGGTTCCGGACGCTCTTCCTCGGCAAAGCTGGACACACCTAGTATTTGCTCCTCAGGCTCCAGCCGTGAATCAGAGCCCGGCGATGGGTCCCCTGGGAGTTCTGTTGGCCGAGGTTCGGAGCCACTGGAATAAAAAGGTGATGCAATCCAGCAGGCTTCCACTGTGCTAGTTACAACCCCATTAACGCATGCTTTCTGGAGACAACACCCACGCCGCCCTAACAAAACGGGTTTTCTCAAAACTCGTCAGATACTCAGTTACCCCGGGGCCATCGGAGAACGTTCCTGGAACGGGCTGTTTTCACCCTGATTCCGCCCGCAGAGTAGCAACCCTGAAGTTGCGAGTGATCCCAGATCACCCCTCCAGCGGGGGTGGCTTCGCAGGGAGTGCGGGCTTGTCTGTGCTGCCTGGGGGAGCCCCTCTTGGCAAGATGCTTGGAAGAGGCTCCAGCAGGCAGAGCTTGGAGGATGACCGCATGAAAAACATTTTTTTATTGATTGATTTAAGGGAGAGAGAGAGAGAGAGAAACATCGACTTGTTGTTCTGCTTATGTATGCGTTCATGGGTTGATTTTTTTTAAAAACTTCTTTATTGGTTAAGGTATTACAAATGTGTCCTCATCCCCCCATCATGGGTTGATTCTTACATGTACCCTGACCACAGATCAAATCTGTAACCTTGGTGTATCGGGACCACGGTGCCACCCACTGAACCACCCAGCCAGGGCGGGATGGCTGCATTTTAGGAGGATTTACTTCACAGTGGGAAAGCCCTTTCCAAAGGAGATGTCCACCAACAGTGCGCAATGTGAGGCCTGCCCCCAAAACACTGCCCCTCGTCACGCACCCACGCACAAGGGAACAGGATAGACTTCTGCACCCTGTGTGCGCCCGGCACTTCACACAAGACGTGGAGTCCTCTAAGGGGCCCTCTGGGCGGCTATCCTCCATTTACAGATGAAGAAACAGGCCTGCAGAGAGTTTGCCCAGGGTCATTTGCCCAAGGTTTACATCTCGAAGGTGGTGAAGCCAGATGGGCATTGCTCCTGCCCCACTGACACCTTTCCCAGCGCTGCCCCCACCCAGAAGTCGAGAGCAGCAAGCCGAGACTGCATCTTGATCTCACAGGAGCCTGAAATGAAGCCTCCGGCCCCTGGGAAATCTGACCCACATCCTGCTCCCAGGGCTCCCTGGGTGACACAAGGTGTTTCCCTCCTCCAGTTCGTGCTCGCCGTGGTTTGCCTTTTAAAGGGAAACTGCGCCCGGCCGGCATGGCTCAGTGGCTGAGCGTCGACCTATGAACCAGGAAGTCAAGGTTCAATTCCCTGTCAGGGCACATGCCCGGGTTGCAGGCTGGATCCCCGGTGTGGGGCG
>NW_005361573.1:486652-490957 GCF_000412655.1 Myotis brandtii
GGGATGGCGGGGAGGGAGGGAGGGGGGAAGTAGCTGACACTGAGCATCTTTCTCATGTGTTACCGGGTTGATCCTCACAGTAAATGTGAGCCTGTGTTACAAAAAGGTGGAAGCTCAGAGAGGTTAGGTAAGATGGGTCAGGGCCACACAGCCAGGAAGGGTCCAGATTCACCCACTCTTTACAGCTGTGGGCTGTAAGTTTCTCCAGGCTGCTGTGCCCACTCTCTGAGCATCTGAGGGGCTGGCAGTGGAACTGGGAGGCGTGATGGTGCAAGGGTAGTAACCAGGGCTGCTTTCTTGGGCAGTTACACCTGACTCCACTCTTACAAGACCTGCAGTTGGTCTAATGCTCTCCTGTTCCCATTTTAATATTTCTATTAATTTTTAAAATACATTTTTATTGATTTCAGAGAGAAAGGGGGAGAGAGAAACATCAACGATGAAAGAGAACTATTGATCGTCCCCCACTCTTCCCCCTCCCGCCCCCCGCACACCCCACATTGGGGATAGAACCCACAACATGGGCATGTGCCCTGACCGGGAATTGAACCGGTGACCTCTTGGTTCATGGGTCGATGCTCAACCACTGAGCCACACCAGCTGGGCTCTGTTGATTCTTTAACCAGCAAATTACTTAGCTGGTCCTGGCACTGTCACCACACTGGTCAAGGGCTTTGGAGCAAGACAGCCCTGGGTCTTGCTCCCTAACTCACCCACTGTGTGACCTGAAGCAAGCGACTTCACCTCTCTGTGCCTCAGTTTCCTCATGTGAAAAGCAAGAACAACCTCAGAGTGGTGTTGTAAAGATTAGCACTGTGTAATTAGCCCAAAGTAAATACCACTGAAATGATATATTATTTGCCTTATAAAGTACTTAGCACAGGTCCTGGCTCAAAGTAATCCCCCCCGTGAGTACAGTAGTCGCTATAATCGTGGGGAAGACACAGGTCGCCTGCCAACCTCCCTCCCCACCCGGCTCCCTTAGGATGTCTCCGAAGGACAGAGAGGAGCAATCGCAAGCTCCCTGGACTAGGAGGGACTCCGCTGGGATGTGCACATGCATCCTCCCACCCCCCTGCCCCCCGCTCCCCCGCTGCCACTGACCCCAAGGATGATGCTGGCTCTGCCTCTCTCCCATATAAACACCATTTGTCCCAACCTGGACCCCCAGCAGTTCCACCCATCAAGCCTTTGGAGAGGGAAAGGAGAGGGCAGCCTGGGCGCGTGGGCTGGTCCCCGCTGCGATCCAGAGGCACATCCTGTTCCAGTGTTGCCATGGCACAGCCAAACATCTGCCACAACAGACGGCTGGGGCTGGGCTGGCAGCGGGGCCGTGGACGGGTGAGGGCCCGGGCAGGCATGGGAGGCAGGGTGGAGGGGCAACAAGACTTAAGCCTGGGAAAGAACCCCTGCCCCAAACACATGCATACACACAAACACACATACATGGCACACACCCATGCATACATGCAAGTTGGCCTTTCAGGACAGGCGGACTTCCCAGAGGCAAGCGTTCCCGATTCTCAACTTTCTTCCTGGAGGTCCCGGAAGGAGATCCCAAATGCGCAGTCCTGGCAGGACTGGGCCCTCCTGAATTCTCACCTGGGTCCCATCCTGCTCCCAAGATGGGAATTCGCTGAACTGTTTGTTATTGTTTTTCCTGATTAGAAAGTAAAACACAGTCGCTGTAACAAAATCACATGACCCAGAGGAGTGGCAAGAGCTGCACTCGTGGCATATGAGCCAGCCGGCTGCTGGGCCTCAGACCTCTCATTCAAAATAAGTATAAGAGGGCGCCCCAGGCCTCTGACGTCAAAACCCATGCTCTGGATAGAAAGAAACCTCAATGATGAGAGAGAACCATTGATCGGCTGCCTCGTGCACGATCAGGGATGGAGCCCACAACCCAGGCATGGGCCCTGACCGGGAACCAAACCGTGACCTCCTGGTTCAAAGGTCGAGGCTCAACTGCTGAGAAAGCCCATGCTCTTTCCACTAAATTGCTGCCTCCTCAGCAATTCAGATCATCTCCTTGAACCCCACAAGGGCTGGATTCTCAGCCAAGGGCCAGGGGTACTCACTCTTGTTTCTGGTCACCATCCCTCAGCTCCGTGGGGGTGGGGCAGCCGACTTGGACATTGCATCGCTGGCCTGGCACCTTGACCCAAAGCTTCCACACAAACAGGAGGTCCCCCTCACAGAAGCCTAACAGGCACCATGAGTTGGGAGTGAGAGTGAGGTGAAGACTTGAGGGTTGTGTGGGAGCCGGAGGTGGGCAGTTCCAGGCAGAGGGAAGCCGGTGCAAAGGCCCAGAGGTGAAGGCCGGCGCCCGAGCTTCCACAAGCTCTGAGGAGTCAGTTTAACAGGTAGAGCGAGGCCCGGGTGGTGGGTGGGGCACAGACCCTGCAGGCCTCGGAGGCCACGGTCAGGCCACAGTCAGGCCATGGTCAGGCCACGGTCCTGGACTTGATCCTGAGGTTGCAGGGAAGCCCCAGAGAGGCTGTCATTGTGCAGGAATGAGGTCAGCTCTCCCCCTAGAGCCACGCTGCCTAATATGGTAGCCACGGGTCACATTGTGAGGGGCTGAATGCTTGTGACCTCATGCCCCCAAGCAAATGCTGAAGCCTCAACCCACAGCATGACTGTATTTGGAGATAGGGCCTGTGAGGAGATAAAAAGGTTAAATGAGGTCATAGGGTGGGGCCCTAATCCTATAGGGACAGAACGAAACACACACCTGGGTGCTCTCTCTCGTGCTCTCTCCCTGCATCCCCCCCCCCCCCCCCCATGAGGACACAGTCGGCCATCCAGGTAGAGAGCTCTCTCCAGCAAGTGGCTGGCACCTTGATCTTGGACTTCGCAGCCTCTGGGACTGTGAGAAAATAAATTTCTCTCGTTTAAGCCACCCAGCGTGGTTTACTTTTATGGCAGCGTGAGCTGACTAATACACACATGGTGAATTAAAATTAAATTAAAAATGCAGTTCCTCAGTTGTCCCAGCCACGTGTCAAGCGTCCAGTCCCTACATGTGGCTACCATATTGGACAAGGCAGATTTAGGGCATTTCCACTGTTGCGGAAAGTTTTATGGGCAGCTTTGTGCTAGAAAGATCACTCGGTGGAAAAGTTTTTGGAGGAGAGCAGTAAAAATAGGGTGCTAGGAATTCAGTGACAGATGCTAGTGGCCGGAGCCTAGCACAGTGCCTGGAACACCTTACGTGCTCAGTAAATGTCCATTGAACAAATGAATGGTCAGATTAGAGTGAGGTGATGGGATGGAGACGAGAGGATGGTCTCAAGGGCACTTTGGGAGGCTAAAGGGGTAGGTGATGGTGACTGGTTGAAGCGTCGGGGTTCTGGCATAGGTTCTAGCAAGAGCAGTCGTGTGGATAGTGGGGCCCTTGCCTAAGATGGGAACCTGGGAGGAGGCAGTGGGTAAGGGGGATGAGGGCGAGCGTGTGTCTGGGCTGCCTGTGGACTAGCCACGTGGAGAAGTCCAGGCGGCCATTGGATCTTCAGGCCGGAGGCCAGCAGTGAGGTATGGGCCAGGCAGAGATTTGGGAATCCACGGGGAGACCCAGGAGAGGATGCAGACACAAGAAGAAGGGGACCACGTGCAAGTAAGCATGTGGACAAGGGGGCGTGGCTACTGAACACTTTGAGAAATCATGTGAGGGTGGAGGAGGGGTCATGTGAAGATTGAAGGGATGTGGCCAGAAGCCCCCAGAAGCTGAAGAGGCAGGAAGGACTCCCCCCCGCCCCCCCGCCCCTTTAAAATCAATAAACATGTCCTTGGATAAGGATTTAAATAGAACAAAAAGCAATAACACCATGATTTGGGCACAGGGGATGGGGAGGGGAGAGAGCAGGCTCTGAAGTCAGAAACCCCATGTGATTCCTGATTCTGTAAGATAGATATATATAATCTCAAGCTCCTTCCCCTCCTGGAGCCTCAGTTTTCCTTTTCTGTGAAATGGGCATGATAATAAGCCCTATCTCCTAGGATTGCTATGAAGATTAAATGAGATATTTCCTGTAAAACCCCTCGCCCAGGAAGACCGAATAAGCTCCGTATGTCTGAGCCAGGGTTTCTCAATGTCTCTACTATTGACATCTGGAGTCAAATACTTCTTTGCTGTAGGGCAGGATGGAGGCTGCCCTGTGCATTGTAGGATATTTAGTGGCATCCAGATATTGCCAAATGTTACCTGGGTGGGGGAACGGGTGTCGGGAAGCATATTGCCCCAGCTGATAACCACTGATCTAAGCGTTTATTGTTATCAATGAAAAGTAATCCATATATATA
>NW_005361573.1:491064-497746 GCF_000412655.1 Myotis brandtii
ATAAATGATTAGAGAGAATCATTGATTGGATGCCTCCTGCACACCCCACACTGGGGATCAAGCCTGAAACCCCAGCATGTGCCCCTGACTGGAATCAAACCCAGGACCCTTCAGTCCACAGGCCAACACTCTATCCACTGAGCCAAACCGGCCAGGGCAGTCATTCCCTTTTTGTGCGAGGCTGAGGCATGTGATTGGCGAGGGGAGCATGGGCCAGGTTGGCTTTTGGGAGCTGTGGCTTGTGCTGCAGACGACACAGGCAGCTACAAGGTTTATTATCTCAATAATGAGATTTACATGGATGAATGAGCACTTTGTGTGCCAAGATTCAGGTTTAAGTTTTGGAAAATCTTCACAGGAGCATTGTCTGTCTGGAAATTCTTCCAGCTGGGCTCTGCTGAGTTCATCAGAGTGACATCGGTCTTGGGTTCCTGATATAACACCTTGAATTTACAGAACTCTTTCTCCCTTTTCAAAAATACAACTTTTAACATTTAAAGCCATTGAATGCACTTTGCAGAAAAATGACAAAATACAGAACAGGGCATGTGAAAAGGAAACTCACCCATAACTGGAATTCTGTCACTCAGAGATAATTTCTATTATAATGTGTGTGCGCGTGTGCATGCATATGTGTGTGTATGTATGTGTTTTATAAAAATGGGACATTACTGTTTTCTGACCTGCCTTGTTCATCTAACAGCACATCGGGAACATCTTTACATATCATTAAGCAACAGATATTGTTCCACAAAATTATTTTATTTTTCCTGCTTTAAAAACCTTCTGTGGCCTGGCCAGAGTGGCTCAGTGGTTGAGCATCGATCTATAAACCAGAAGGTCACAGTTCAATTCTTGGTCAGGGCATATGCCCCGGTTGCAGGCTCAATCCCCAATGTGGGGCGTGCAGAAGGCAGCCAATCCATAATTCTCTGTCATCATTGATGTTTCTCTCTCTCCCTCTCCCTTCCTCTCTGAAATCAACAACAACAACAAAAAATATTAAAACAAAAACAAAAAGGCTTCTGTGGCTCCCAGTGGCTGGGGAATAATCAGGCTACAGGAGGGGGAAAGGCTGAGGCCACCCTCCACTGTTCCTGTTAAACTGCAGTCCGTTACAGGCCTTCCCTGGACACATGGAGTCCAGAGGCCACAGACCTCCTGAAGCCAGAGGGTAGAGGCTGGGTTCTGGGAAGTCCTTTTTGCCTCCAGGAGGAGGTGCAGACACTTTTGGCTGCTGTCCATTCTCTCCAGTGCCTCGCCTCAGGGTGTCTGTGCAATGGGATCGCTCATTGACAGCATTGTTCACAGTTACTGCCCTGGAATGTATTTCTTGTCGCTTCCATCCAGGGCTGTCTCCATAGGCAACAGTGGTGAGATAAACATCCTCACACATACACAGGTGATCCTGTATTCATGAATTTGTGGACGCTGTATTCAGGAATTCACCTTCTCCTAGAAATGTATGTGTAACCCCCAAAGCGACACTGGCGGTGTTTTTGTAGTCATTTGTGGGCATGTCCTCACTCAGAGTAGTGAAACATTTGAGTGCACATTGCCAGCTGAGGTCAACCAAGGCAAGGCTGCCTCCTTGTCTCAGCTCTCCTACTGTAGCAAAAGTCCTTTCTGCAGTATATTTAGTGCCACGTTTTTAGCATCTGTGTGCTGTTTTTGGCATGATTTCGCTACTTAAAATGGCCCCCAAGCATAGTGCTAAAGTGTTCTCTAGTGTTCCTGCACACAAGGAGGCTGCAATGTGCCTTCCGGAGAAAACGCATGTGTTAGAGAAGTTTCGTTCAGGCAGGAGCTATGGTGCTCTTGGCCATGAGTGCGGTGTGAATGAGTCACTTGGCTTGCAGGAACCTAACTAACCCTGTGTTTCCTCGAGGAGCAGTGACTCCGTCTTGGCTAATTCAGGATTCATGGTGACTGTATAGACTATAACTACCGCACAAAATGAGAATTGACTGTATCTTTGCATGTGACCATGATTATTGCCTTAGGATAAATTTCCGAGAATGGAATTACTGAGCACAAGTAGAATACCTCTTCTAAGGTCTTTTGAGTTTGCATCAGTTAGCTCTTGCTGTGTAAGAAATCTCACTGGATAGAGTGTCAGCCCATGGACTAAAGGGTCCTGGGTTTGATTCTGGCCAAGGGTACGTACATCCATGCAGGCTTACATCCATCTCTCTCTCCCCCTAACCCTTCTAAAAGTCAATGGAAAAGTATCCTGGGATGAGGACTAACAAAAAATATTTTTAAAAATAAATAAATAAAATAAAAATATTTTTTAAAAATTTAAAAGAATAAAAAATAAAAGAGCCCGGCCGGTGTGGCTCAGTTGTTGAGCATTGACCTATGAACCAGGAGGTCATGTTTCTTTTTCTTTTTTAAAAAAAATATACTTTATTGATTTTTACAAAGAAGAAGGGAGAGGGAGAGAGAGAGAGAGAAACATCAATGATGAGAGCTGGAGAGTCTTTGGGCAGTTTCTTAAACTACTAAACAGACAACTGCCATATGACCCAGCAATTGTACTCCTGGGCATGTTTCCCGGAGAAATGAAAGCTCACCTTCACACACAAAACCTGCACACAAATGTTTATAATGTTTATAGAGGCTTCATTCATCAGAAACGGCTCCAAACTGGAATCAACACAGGTTTCCTTCCATGAGTGAATGGTTAAACAAAGGGATACATCCATACCTTGGAATACTACTTAGCAATAATAAGGAACAGACGATTCATACATACAACAGTCTGGACCCAGCTCTAGAGATGTATACTGAGTGAAGAAAAACCAATACCAAAAGGTTGCATACTATATGAGTAGTCATTCATGAAATGACACAATTATAGAAATTGAGAACTGATGAGTCATCGCTAGGGATTAAGGAAGGAGTGGGGGCAGAAGGGAAGTAGGTGTGTCTCTAAAAGGGCAATGTGAGGGGTCCTCATGACGATGGAAATGTTCTGTATCTTGATTGTATCAATGTCAAGATCTGGGTAGTTATATTTTACTACAGTTTTGCAAGTTGCTACCATAGGGGGGAACCTGGGTAAAGGGTACATGTGATCTCTTTGTATTCTTTCTTTTTTTCTTTGTATTATTTCTTACACCTGCATGTGAATCTACAATGATCTCAAAATTAAAAATTTCATTAACAAAACATCCTTCTGTAGCCAGTCTATCATTTTCAGCTCTTATTTTGCAGAAAGAAGTGACGATCGAGATTTACCAAGGTAGAGTGAATTTTAATGCTCTCCGAGCGTTGTCACTCAATTAGGGGTCTTGCCTACTGAGATTACTCTAGGGGCTCCAGTCTCTCGTTTATTTAATATGATTATCATTTGTTAATGTTCCCCTAGGGTAATTCACTCAGTTTCCAGGTTGCCCTGGCAACCTGAGAATAATGTCCCCCATTTGCTGCTAAGAGAAACTAGAAAAGTGATTTGCTTAGGAGCCTCCCAACGCAGGACCCACAATTCTTTCTTCTTCATACATGAGTGATTTGGAATCACTCTTATTTTTCCTGACCATTAAACCCATCTTCATCTAGCATCTATCTTAGGCCTCTTCAGAAATCACCACCTTTTGGAAGCAGGAAAAGACTCTCAAATTCAGCATCTTACCTGGACCCGAATCCCTCTATATAGGGCCAGCTTGGACAGAGCCATGGTTTCCTTAGGGCCCACAAAGGGGTTGCTATGGATTCAAGTTCAGTGAGAGGACGGGGGTTTTCTCCCAGCAAAGAAAGGGTTTTGCATTTTTCCTGCTGCTTCTGGGAATAGCAGCTCTCGGCTGACCACATTTGGAGCAGGTGTGGGGTGGGGTGGTGAGGTGGCATTGCTTCTGGCTTTAGATGCTTCCTGCGTAAGAATGACCTTCAAACCAGGGATAAAACTAGGAACTGAAACAGGGAGGCAACGGCCTTGGGATCTTCCTTTCACAGCGTATTCCCTGGCTGTTCGGTTGTGGTGTCATTTCGAGGGATTGTTGTCATGGAAAATGTTACTTCTAATTTCATCATTTAAAGAACTGGGAGAAGGGAATCAACATGTTTTAGACTTTAAACACCAACTTTGTGCTGGGCAATATGCTGGATGCTTTGCCATGTCTTAATTCATTGAGTCTAAACTCTTGAGTCCAAGCACTCACTGAAGTAAGCATTTGGATGAACACACTACAGAGACGAGGGGAGTTAGGGCTTAGGGACGAGAAGTGACTTGCCCAAGGTCACACAACCGGTAAGTAGTGGAGCCTGAATTTAGAGCCAAGTTTCTCAGGTTTCGATGTCTATGTTTTCTTTCGTTTTATTATTATTTTGTCATGCTGCCATAGAGGTAGTTTAATGTAATGACTGACTGGCTCTGCAGTTAGAGGAATGTCGGTTCTATCATGAGCTCCCCCGGGTTCAAGCTTGTGACTTCGGGCAAGTAATTTAACTTCGCATTTTCTTTACCCACATAGATAGGGATTATGAATTATTTTGGGGTCATGGTATTGTTGAGGGAATTTCAGAAGATTTTGCATTTACATCACGCAGAGGGTGCCTGGCATATAGAAGCGATGGAAAATGTTAGCAAGGATCTGTTTCTAAAGAGTACGCCAGTTTGGTTCCCAGTTCCACCCCAGAACACTTTATCCATCTTCATTTTCCGAGAACCACTCAGAACTCACCTGCTATCCATGCCCTTGTTTCCTTCAAGATGGGAATCATAACAATAGCCCATCATTTTTGTGCATCATCAAGCGCCAGGGGGTGCACTGGGGGCTTCACCACCTTCCTCTCGTTTCACTGAAGCGAGCAGCAAAGTCTAGCCACAAAAAAGGGTGCTCAGTCCCTCCTGTTGTCAGCGATTGCTTCAAGGCAAAGTGCAGTGCGTCCCTCCTCATCGAAGCACAGCAGTGACAGCAGCTGGCGCCTTTGCCAAAGGCTTCTTACAAGGCAGGCACGCTGCTAAGTGCACCACTAACAGCTCTGGGAATCCTTCAGGGAGGGGCCGCTGCTGCAGCATCCCTATGTTACTGAAAAAGGAACGGAGGCTTAGAGAGGATACATAATTTGCTGTGATAGCTGTTCCGGTTCAGGTGGTCATCGATTTACATAACACACATGTCTGAGGCTGATGTTTAAAATGAAGCATTCCCATGAATTGCAAAGATGCCTTGCTTTTGGCAAGTAAATAGCCCTATCCAGTTTCCCCAAATCGTGGCTCTTCAGAGCTTGGTATTTCAGAACGAGACTCTGCTATTATTAATAGGACGACTTAACTACATATCAGGCATATAGAGGTGAAGGAAACTGTCTTGGGACCCCCGTCTGACAGCAGCAGGGCTGACACTCAATCCCAGGGCTCTGACTTTCAGGCTGGGTTCTTAAGTTAGTAAACAAATGGATGAGGACTTTGCCCAGGAAAAGGAAGGGAGGGACCCTGTCTCCTTTATTTCCTCACCTGCGAAAAGGGGTCAAGACGGGAGCTCTTTGTCGGGGTTGGGGGTCATGTGGGTGTGGCCCAGCCCAGGGTCAGTCACCGTGTTCTAGGAATATGACAATAGAAAGTGGGGAGAGGGCCCAGCCAGTGTGGTTCAGTGGTTGAGCACAGACCCATGAACCAGGAGGGCTCCGGTTTGATTCCCTGTCAGGGCACATGCCTGGGGTGCAGGCTCGATCCCCAAAGGGGAACACACAGGAGGCAGCCAATGGATGATGCTCTCATCAATGTTTCTATGTCTCTATCCCCCTCCGTTCCTCTCTCTCTCAAAACATATTAAAAGAATAATGAGTCTTAGCCGGTTTGGCTCAGTAGATAGAGTGTCCGCCTGCGGACTGAAGGGTCCCAGGTTCCATTCTGGCCAAGGGCACATGCCTGGGTTGCAGTCTTGATCCCTAGTAGGTGGCATGCAGGAGGCAGCCAATCAATGATTCTCTCTCATCATTGAGGTTTCTCTCTCTCTATCCCTCTCCCTTCCTCTCTGAAATCAATAAAAAAAAATAATGAAATTACAATGCAACCCACATTTCTAAAAAAAAAAAAAAAGTGGGGAGAAGGCCAGAGCATGGGAGTCCCCAGAGGTGGTGGTGGGAGGGTATGTCGGGAGCAAAGGAGGAGCTTTGGTAGCCAAAGGCGGGGATTCGAGAATTTGGGGCGGAGCTTGGAGCTTTAAGCGGTTAGATGGGCAGTGGGCGGGGCTTGCGATGCTGCGAATGGGGTGGTTACTCTGTGGGCGGGGCTCCTAGAACTTGCGGCGGGGTTTTGTGTACCGATAGGTCAGTTCTGAAGCAATGGGCGGGGAGCTGGGTTTAGTGACAGGAGGCCGGCTGAGGGCTTGGATGGGTAGTGGGCGGGGTCAGAGGAGCTGATATTCCGGTTTTAAGGGGCTCAGGGGGCCTATTTGAGGAGCCGGGGATGTGGCCCTGCAGAGCCAAGCAGGTCAGTGGGCGGAGCTCTAGGAACGCCGCTCCCGGTTTTGAGGAGCAGTGGGCGTGGCTGGGAGGCGCCTGTGGGTGTGGCTCTCCGGCCACTGAGATAAGCAGTGGGCGGTCCTCCGCGGCCCACCTGCACGCTTCGGCTCGACCAGAGGGGGCGTTAGGGAGAGTGAGATGGGGATGGTAAGGTGGGAAGCTCAATTCCCTGCCGGAAGTGGGCGTGGCTTTCTGCAGCCGGGCGGCTCTG
>NW_005361573.1:498194-498573 GCF_000412655.1 Myotis brandtii
TGGGGGTCGGGGTCGGGGCTGCTGCCGGAGCCTCCGGGCCTGGGAGGAGGGAGTTGGGGACAGAACCGCTTGGCCTGGGGAGAGCGAACCCGGGTCCGTGTGGGGAGGAGACTGTCCAGGGGAGGCTTTTTGGGGTCCGGAATCCTCATGGCCGGGTGAGGAGCCGAGTGGTGACTGGGCTGACGGAGGAAGGCTTTTAGGGGTCAGGAACCCGTCTGGTTGGGTGGGGTCTTGGGTGAGGAGGGGCCCGAGGATCTGGGTTAGGGGTCGGGAAAGGGCGCAACGCGGCCGGAGCTGGAGCAACGTGGGTGGGGGCGGCTTGGGAAGAGAGCGAGCCCGGAGGTGGGAGCCGAGGGCTGGGGGTTGGGGGGGTGAGGTT
>NW_005361573.1:498657-565858 GCF_000412655.1 Myotis brandtii
TCGGTGTGAACTGGGTGATTCCGAGATGGGGGAGCAGCTGGCGAGGGGCGCAGGGAGAGGGAGCGAGGTGCAGGTGGGGCGCCGCCGCGCCGGAATGACTGGGGCCGAGGTCGGATGCTGAGGGTGGACCTGCGGGAACCCAGCTCTCGCGCCGGTCCGCACAGGCGCGCACACGCACACACACACCCCAGCTCTCCGGCTCCTAAAGGGCTTGAATGTGCCGGGGGAAGTGGCCGGCTGCGGGAGAGCCGAGAAGAAAGGGGCTCGCTTCCTCTCTCGGGGAGAGGCGCTGGCCCCGCCGTCCTTTTTTGGGAGTGTTCAAAGGGTTTTGCTGGCTGGAAAAGGAAACGTAGGCTTCGCTGCCTATGGTGGTTTAGAATCACATCCTATATTTGGCCTTCATGTAGGCTGCCCTTGTTTTGCGGTGTCTGAAGTCCTTGCTCTCTACATGTTGCAGACGTGGGGTTGAGTGTGAGAAGCAAATTGCGAGTTGCTCATCTCCAGCCCCGGATAGCAAGATTTAAAAAAAAAAAAAAGGCCTTTCTTATACCTGTAAAGGCGTTTAAAAAGAATTGGATGTCGTGCGTGTTTTTAAACTGGTACTCGGTGGTGGACGTAGTACTTTTTGGAAATAGTTATCACAAAAATATTGGGCTCTCTTCCTGGAGCCGTCTTGCCTGGGATTTTACATTGTAAAACTGTACTTGTAGGGCTGTTCGTATTCATGCATTTCATTGTCCTTATCTGGCAGAACTCTGTCCTGATACCAGGGCCTGCTGGCATAGTCAGAAACATAATTAAGTATACGCAGTGTGCTTTGTACCGTCTGATCAGTTGTAAAGGCAAATAATGTATGTGTTTATATTACTTCATTTACTGCATTCCCTGTAAAACTGAAGAAATGGGGAAAATATATTTTGGATTTGATTCTATATATTGTAGAAAAGTAACTTAAGGAAACGAAATGTTTTCTCTTAGAGGTCCATTTCAGAGTTGCCGTGTTTGGATATAGTCACCTTTGGGTCTGAAAGGTTCCTTAAATAAATGGGGGTGGGGGAGCCAAATAAAACTGGAAATTTTATGTAGGTCTTGAAGGGCAGGCAGTGTTTGGTGGTAGGCAATAGTCATGTGTACTGAGGATTGAACAAAGACTGGTATAAAGGTCGGGTACACTCCTTTCTGACAAATCCGGAATGCATCTTGTGTGTTTTTCATTATTGTGGAAGGTACATTAAAGCACGATGAATTTTAATACACATACTAATGAGATATCACTACACACAGTTTTGAAATTTTCATGATCATTTGTTACTTTGCCTGCAGATTGTGCTAATTAGCATTTAGTCTATTTATAATTTAGGATTAGATCTAGGGTTGAGAAATAGCACATTTATTTATTTATTTATTTATTTATTAATAATCCTCATCTGAGGATATGTTTTTGTTGATTTTTGAGAGAGAGGAAGGGAGAGGGAGAGAGAAACACCGATCCATTGATGATTGGCTACCTCCTGCACAAAACTTGACCAGGGATCCAACCTGCAACCTGAGCATGTGCTCTGCTCTGCCTGGGAATCGAACCCATGACCTTTCCTTGTATGGAAGGACGCTCCAGCCAGGGCTAGAAATAGCACTTTTTAAACACTGTTGGATTTATTTTTCCTATTTAAGTTTTATACTTAATGTATCTGTCACTTATGGGATCCACTTCAACTAGGAGGAGGAGCATCATTTGCATGCCTATAAAATGGAATGTCCAAAGGGATAAATGTCAGTTCTTAGTTATATAACTGGGAATGGGAGATTCAGTTCTTTTTAATGCAAATTACTTTTTAATATTTTGACTTGCCACAAACTGGTACTGTAGAAACAGATACTACTAGCGAGGCTATTTTATCTTTGACTTCTATTTCAGAGGTGAAACAGTAATAAATTTGGGTGCCACTTTCATATTTAGGGTTCAGATCAATGTGTGGTTTCCATTTGATGAGTTCCCTGTGTTATCCTGGATTATGAACTCTCTTCTGACACTTGGATGTCTTTTAAAACTTAAGATGTTTTTTCTGTATTAAAACATGGAAATTGTCATGAATATTTCAGTATGACCTAGTACCTAGAATGTTAAGTAATAGAATCTCTCTGGGTTTTCATTGTCCTAGTTCAGATCCTTTAAAGTGAGTGAACAAGATTATATACTCGTTTTTGAGACTGTTTTTTTGTGTTTTAATAGTGCAAAATGGAATCTTTTTTGTTTTATAACTGCTTTTTTTTGAGATATAACTCACATACCATACAATTCACCCATTTAAAGTGTAAAATTCGATAGTGATTAGCATACTCGCAGAGTTGTGCAGTCATCATTACAATTTTAGAATATTTTCATCAGCCCAAACAGAAACCCTGTGCCCGTTAGCAGTCCCCCTGTCCCCAGTCTCTTCCCTCCTTTGCCCTAGGCAACCACTAATTTACTTTTTGTCTCTGGATTTGCTTATTTTGGACATTTCATGTAAGTGGAATCATTCAGTACAGAGTCTTTGTGTTTGTCTTTTACTAAGCATAATGTTTTCAAGGTTTATCTGTGTTGTAGCATGTATTAGCACTTCATTTTTTATAATTGAATAATACATTGTATCGATATACCATATTTTCTTTATTCATCAACTGATAGACATTGGGTGTTTCCCCTTTTTGGCTATTATATGAGTAATGTTGCTATGAACATTCATGTACAATTTCTGTATGGACATATGTTTTCATTTCTCTTGTGAATTGCTAGGTCATGTTGGTAACTTTATGTTTAACTGTCAGAGGAACTAACTGCCAGACTGTTTTCCAAAGCAGCTATACCATTTACAATCCACCAGCAATGTATAAAGACTTAAATATTTCTACATTCTTGTCAACACTTGTTATTCTCTGACTCTTTGACTTTGGCCATCCCCTGGGGTGTGAAGTGGTATATCATTTTGATTTGCATTTCCCTGATGGCTAATGATGTGTCCAGCATCTTACGTGATTAGTGGACAGTTGTGTATATTTTTTGGCGATATGTCTATTCATATGCTTTGCCCATTTTAAAACTGGGTTCTCTTTTTATTGTTAAGTTA
Organism: Myotis brandtii; assembly: GCF_000412655.1. Classification (NCBI taxonomy): domain Eukaryota; kingdom Metazoa; phylum Chordata; class Mammalia; order Chiroptera; family Vespertilionidae; genus Myotis; species Myotis brandtii. Next base: position 501,765 of record NW_005361573.1, read on the forward strand.
TGAGTTATATTCTAGAAAGAAGTGTCTTATCAGATATAAAATTTGCAAACATTTTCTCCATTCTGTGAATTGTCTTTTCACTTTCTTTTTTATTGAGGTACTAGTGCCCCTGTGCACAGACTTGTGCACATTGAAAGGAAATTAATTAGAAGGTGGCTAGTGGGGCGGGACTGGGCAAGATGGGCTGGACACGCCCTGGAGCCAACCTCCCGAGGCCCCTCCCTGGCCTTCCACTCCTGGGGTGGTGCTGCAGCACGTAGGTCTGCAGAGTGAGTGAGGTCCCTCGGCCCGGCCTGTGGGGATCGGGCCAAAACCCGCTCTCTGACATCTCCCGAGAGGGTCCCGGATTGCAAGAGGGCGGTTCTCAGGTCATACACCCTGGAATCGGGCTCCCTCCTCTCTGGTTCCAGGGTGCGTTACCCAAGAACCACTGCTGCCAAGTCACCACAGCTTGGCAGCTCCTGCATTGAGCGTCTGCTCCCTGGTGGTTAGTGGGAGTCATATCTACGAGCTGGTCGCTTAGCCTTTTATATATATAGATAATTGACAACATTTTTTATTTTTTTAAATTGATTTTTAGAGAGAGAGGAAGGGAGAGGGAGAGAGAAACATTATGAGATGGATATATCGATTGCCTCCTGCATGGATTGAACCCGCAACCTGGGCATGTGCCTTGACCGGGAATCAAACCGACAACCTCTTGGTGCACAGGATGACACCCAACCTGAGCCACACTGGCTAGGGTGACATAACATTTCTTTTCACTTTCTTTGAAGCACAAAAGTTTTTAATTTGGGAGAAGTTGAAGTCTAATTTATGCATAATGGAGTCAATATTTATATTAATGCAGTTATAAATTATTGAGACTTTAAATCATATTCTTATCAATATTTTGTTTATATAAATTAAAAGCCAAAGTGAAAGGGTTAGGGAAAGATTTGAATTAGTCCTAGATCAAAAAGGGTGCACCAGGGAACAATGTCATTCTGCTGTTTAAATTTTCTAGTCGTCTCCCACCCCATTGTCTGTGGTTAAAGTTCAAACTTCTTAATGTGGCTAAGGATCGAGGTGTCTCTGATTTCAGCCTGCCTTATCACTCACTACTCCCCTTAGGTTTTTATCTCCACTCAGTGAACGAATGATTATTGAATAAAATTAACTGGAAAGATCCTGAGGTCAGTGGGTTTCTCGGATTCTTATTTGTGGCTTTGTTGCCTGTGTTAGAATAACATGGAAGGCAGAGGTAATTCCCCTCTGCCTTTCTGGCATCCAAGTCCAGCTCTTACAAAAAAAACTTGCTCAGATTGTAAAACTGAGTGTTTGAAACATTTTCCTGAGGGCAAAACATTATCGTCCAGGTTCTTTCCCTCTAATGGACAGAAATGACTGGCCCACAGCCTGTCTCAGTAGGGCAGATGGCCAGGGGACACATTTAGTTTGGTACAGTCAGCCACACCAAACGCTGCAGGCCTGCCCTGATGGTATCATGTCAGTGCTGGAACTGCCCCTGCAGTCTGACAAAGGGTGTAACCTGGGTTGTAAGGACGCATACTTTCTTCCGTTTCATTCTTTTGTTCATGCTCTCTTGCTTCTCTCAGAGCATCTGACGCAAGTAGTAGTCTTTAGTTATATTTTCTGTTATGTTCACTTTTACTACATTAATTAAAAATACTTAATTTCTTCCTGAGAATTAGGAGAAACTAGTTGGCCATTTGGGGTACATTTTCTGCTTCGGGTTCATTAAATTGTTGGATTGTGGCAAGGTAGTAAAGAAGAGAAAAAAAATGCCCTATATAGTTTTTTGCTCTAAGAGAGTTTTGTATTTAGAGAAACCGAGGCAATGAAGGGTGCAGACCTTCAGAGCCAGACTGAGCTGGGTTTCACTCTTGGCTACACTTCAATTTTTTAAAAGTATTTTAAATTGATTTTTATAGAGAGAGGAAGGACGAGGGAGAGAGAGAGAGAGAGAAACATTGCTGTGAGAGCAGAACAGCAGTTGGCTGCCTCTTGCAGGTCCTATACCTGGGATCAAGCTCACAACCTGGGCATGTGCCCTGACCTGGAATCGAACTGGCAAACTTTCAGTGCAAGGGAAGATACCCAACCAGCTGAGCCACACAGGCCAGTGCTTGGCTCCATTTCTTCGTTAACTGTGACATTGCCAGTGACCTCACCTCCCTGAGCCTCGGTTTCCTCATTAACTGTGACGTTGCCAGTGACCTCACCTCCCTGAGCCTCGGTTGCCAGTGACCTCACCTCCCTGAGCCTCGGTTTCCTCTTCTGTAGTATGGAGATGTTAATGGCTACTCTGCTGGGTACTGTAAACGTTAAATGAGAAAAAGTATGTAAAGTGCCTAAGAATGAGCAGCACTGACTAAATTTGTGTTCCCTCACTCTTCACTCTTAAATGTCTGATGTAATGAATGGAACTGTGGAGAATCTAATAGAGTAGGCTTAATGCATTTTATTTCTGATGTTAGGCTATTTGTGCATGGCTTTCCACTTGCAGCTCAGCACTTTAGATTTTGAATCAAAGTTGAAACGATGAAGAGAAAAAAAAGTGTCTAATTTTAGGATAGAAAAGTGGTAAAAATGAGGTAGTGTTTTGCTGTCTATCTGAATTGGAAATGTCTGTACAGACAAGCTTCTCTTATTCAGGTCTTATGCTTGTGTTCAATATGTCTGTGTTTGTCTGTTTATCTATTTTAAGGAAAAAGGTTTAGTTCCTGGCAAACGATGCATCTTAGAATTTGAAAGGAGGTTGCACTACAGTGTGTGAGATATTCATCTGGTTATAATGTGAATGGCAGTATTGTGATAAAGTGTAACATTCTGTGTGGGGAAAAGAGCCACTGTAGTTTCATGGGATGTTAAATTAGGCCTGTCATTTGAATCTTACATTACTAACAAAAGCAGGTTCCCCTGTTTGCTACAGTAAAGAGAAATTAAATCAAATTGATGCACAGGTCAGAGAGAAACTGGAATATAAATGGGAGTAGGAGGCTTTTATTTTGTAGGACTGAAGGCAGTAATTCCACAGTACAACATATTTATTTTTCCCCTTTGTTCTTGCAGTTATCTAAATTTTCAAAAAATATGAATAATGGGCCCTATTTTAGTACCAGTATCTCACATGCCTTTAAAAAATATAACATTTGAGGGGGACTTGGGAGATTATTTCTCAGGTCTAGAGGTTCTCATTCTTGAAGGTCTGTGAGGATCATCTATAGACCTTTGTACATGCAGCTGCCTGGGCTTGAGCTTCCTGGTGACTCTGAATCACAGCTAGAGTGGGAAGTACCTATCTGGTCTTACAGATGAGGGCTGTCGTCACAGGAGCTTGAGAGACTTGCTCAAGATCAGGAACTTAATTGTCCCTTCCCTCCTCCCTCAGCCACCCTCCACCTTTTCCCGTAAGTAGTGTGAATTTGTTTTTATAGTTGGTTGTGTGGGTTTATAGTATAGTGTGGATTAAAAGAAAACTTTTTTTTACAGTGTGAACCTGATATTGGTTTTCCCTTTTTAGTCCTTGAATCAATGCAACGGTTCCCTCTTAACCTTTCACCATGGTCTTTTGCCAGACATACAAAGTGAGCCTACTCACGGTTTATCTCTGCAGTTCATCATCACAATTGGTAGGTAGTACCAATGTTTGTCTTTTCGCCTCACATTTTCAGATTGTACATGTGTTAAATTACTAAGCTTGGTCCAGATTTTCAGAAGGTTTTTTAGATGGATTTTTTGGAAAACGTGAAAATACATGGAATCTGTTGGATAAATCTTTGGTAGACTTGATTTCCTAGTTTTAGTATAAAGTTCCTTGACAGTATTTTATTGATCCATTTTTGTTTCTTCAGTCTGATAATCTGACTATTTGTAAGCAGTGGTTGTAAGGACTTATCTCAAATGTTTCAAAGACCAATTAATATCGCAAAGAAGCCACTGCATTGTGTCTTGCCAGAATAATTGGCACCATTAGGCCATTTGTATATGCAAACACTACGTTTGACAGGAACAACACATGTCCAGTACTACACTACACAGATTGTAACAGGCATAATGAAAACCCCTTAGGATGAGCAGAAGTTGACCATTGCTTCACAGTGTGGTCATTCTGTCTCTGTGGGACCAAGATAGACTGGGAATCTAGGCACGTGGCAGCTTGGGGTAAGAGCCTTTTTGACCCGTTGTGGAATCAGATGTGTGCCCACGTGTTCTGACAACTGCTGAGGTCTTTATCCTGGCTGAACAAAGCTGTGGGTTTTCAGTCTCGTGAAAGGCCATACATAACACACTTGGGAAAGGAAGTGTTGGGAGAGTGAAACCTTTGGGGGTGTATTTTCTACTCACATTGTAGGGGTTCTTGACCAAATTCACAAGCACCCCCTCCTTAAGACAAATGTTTAATCACCATTATTTACTTACTTCACATGAAAGATACTTAAATTCCTTTTCATAATGGTCAAGCATTCTTTTCTAGTTAAAGATTCTAATTCCTTTCATTCTTAGGAACTTAAAGAATTGAGGCTGATTTATTAATATAAAAACTCAAATGCTGCCTGAGTGGTGACTGAGAAACCATATAAACTTGAGCTATCATCTCCATTAAGCAGAAGGATTTATTAGGAGACTAGTCACTTTACAAGCTAGAGGGTGAATTAATTTTGTGGTTAGTAGTGTCTTTAGCTTCCCATTGTCATCCTAGTTGTCTTTTGGCAAGCAAGAGAGAGGCTGGAGCCAAAGAGTGCTGGCCACAGGGGTGATATTTTAATAAGATGTGTGTTGTCTGTTTTAGAAATACAGTAATCCTTCCTTAGGCTCTTTCTCTTATGTGGGCCACTGTTGCTTTACAGTGCTACTATACTAGTAGGAGAAGATAAATCAGAAGTTTTGTGTGTTTTGTTTTTTTTATCCTAAGACTTCCAGTTTGATCTTATGCAATATAGAGATACCTTGCATGCACTGGGCTGAGTTACATTGTCAAGTGGAACAAATGATGCATCTTACCTGCAAAGGATAGTTGTGGACCATGTGCTTTTCTAAAGGTGAATGGTGGAGAGCCCTGTTGCAGTTTCTGTTTTGGAGGCAGTCTTGGACATTCAGCCCTCAACCCAGGACTGGGTCATGTTCCAAAGACTAACTCAGTTACTTGGAACTCAGATGGCATCTTTTGGTATAGATTCAGTATTACAAGTGGTGAGTAAGTTCTCAGCCTAGACTGAAGAAATCTGTTTCATTCACAGCACAGCATTTGAAACTGTTAATGGTGATAATGGGATTCTGGATCCTGGGACTAGGAGTCCTGTGAAACAGCAGTAGGAACCATGCTCCACACCCTAGGTGCCTGTCTCAGGCTGTGTGGCATCCAGCAGCCTCATGCTACAGCAGCCTTCCAAGTTCTTCATCCTTCCCTCTTACTTTGAAGCTTCTCCCCTGGTTAATTTGATCTCCTTTAAATAGCAGTAGCAGGGAGTTGACTTTGGGGTATCTGGGGCCAGGTCAGTCTCATCAGTCTCCAGATGTCTGGTTTGGGGTCGGGGTGACAAGAAGGGATGGCGCAAGAGGAGGCTAAGACTCGGCGCTGCCGCCTGGGTGACCCTGATTCTGGGCTGGGAGACAGGATGCCGGGATGCCGGGCCGACTTGTCCTCTGCTCCCTGCCCCTCTCTGCCCACAGAGTCCGATAGTGGCGGCCAGTCCGCCTGAGATGATGCCACTGAGAACTAGGGAGGTCCGTTACTTTTCCAAGGTCATGCAGCAGAGAGTAGAGAGCAGATTGCTGGGTTGCACGGAGACCAGGGAGGAGGCTACTGCAATAGTCCCAATGTTCCAGAGACTCTTGAGTGGATTCGTCGAGTGGGCACCCAGGCACACAAGTCTGGAGATCAGGAAAGGGTTCAGATTGGAGACATCCTCAACACCGATGATGTATGGACCAGGATGGAGCTGTGGGTCAGGTTTGGCAGTGGGCATCTTCAATCCTGGTGGCAATGCCATTAGGGTTGTGTGACCTTTGAAGATGTGGTTATCTACTCCAGGGAGGAGTGGGGGCTCCTTGATGAAGCGCAGAGATGTCTGTACTGCAGTGGGATGCTGGAGAACTTTTCTGTGGTGGCCTCTCTGGGACTTGCATCTTCTAGGACCCATGAAATTACCCAACTGGAGCAGTGGGGAGAGTCCTTTTTGCCTGCCTGTGGGGTCATGACTGTAGTCAATGCCAAGAGGTTGTTGGTGTGGAGCAGAGGTTGAGCTGAGTGTTAACGTAGAAGGAATGCTCAGAGCAAACCTTCACCAACACCAGAAGCTGCATTGTGGGGAGAGACCCTTAGGAAGAGAAGGTGGGGGATGGGGTGAAGGGTGAGAAGAACTTCCTGACTGGCTCTGGTCTTAACCATTAGGTGACTCATAGTACAGGACCACTGAAAGTCACCCTGAAAAAAGTCATGACAAGTGCAGTGAATGTGGGAAGCCTTTGGTCTGAAATACTTGTTTAGCGCCAGAGACACACACTGAAGAAAAGCCTTATGAATGGAGTGAATGTGGGTCATTATTCAGCCATAAGTACAACCTTTTTATACACCAAACTAGAGACCTGATGCACGAAATTTGTGCAAGGGGCTTAGCCCCGCGGCTGCCTCTGCCTTGGTGGCTTCGTCCGGAAGGACGTCCAGCCTAATTAGCATATTATGCTTTTATTATTATAGATAGTTCACACTGGTGAAAGGCCTTATGGATATAGTGAATGTGGAATATCCTTTAGCCACAATGCCAACCTTATTCAACACCAGAGAGTTCATGTTGGAGAAAAGCCTTTTACGTGCAGGGAAGGTGGGAAAGCCTTCAGGCATAATTCCACGCTTGTTCAGCACCACAGAATCCACACTGGAGTAAGGCCTTATGAGTGCAGCGAATGTGGGAAATTCTTTAGCTTCAACATAAGCCTCATGAAACATCAGAGCATTCACACTGGAGAAAGACTTATAAGTGCACCGAATGTGGGAACTTCCATAGCCACAGTCAAGCCTTATTAATCATTGGAGAGTTCACACTGGAGAAAGGCCTTATGAGTGTAGAGAATGTGGGGAATTTTTTTAGCCAAAGCTCGAGCCTCACACCGCAAGGTTCTCACTGGAGAAAAGCCTTTTAAATGAAATGAATGTGGAAGATTCTTTAGCAAGAATTCCAGCCTTGTTAAACATCAGAGGGTTCACACTGAAGTGAGACCTTAACGAGCCCAGGGAATGTGGGACATTTTTCACCAGAGCAAATTTTGGAGGTCTAGTTATTTAAATCATGAATTCTGATGAAAAGCAGTGATAATACATTTTGGTGCTTTATTTGCAAACTTAACTGACTTCTTGAATAAATTGAAAATATTGATAGCATGGGGTTCTTAGGACTTTGTTTTATAGTCCAGTTAGAGACTTTAAGAATCAGTGAAGCCCCATCCTAGTGGAAGCATGCTTTCATCTTGAAGGTTTTTGTCAAAGTAGATAGGGGAAAAGCCATAATTTGTATCAAGATGAGGATTTAAAGTTATGGTACCATGTCATCAAACAGCGGAGTTTCCCTTTACCCTCTTTCTCCTCTTCTCTAGTTTTTCATTTTTTTTTTTTTAATCCTCACTCCAGGATATTTTATCCATTGCTTTTTAGAGAGAGTGAAGGGAAGGAGGGAGGGAGACAAATATCGATGTGAGAGAGACACATTGATTGGTTGCCTCTTGCACAAGCCCGAATGAGGACTGGGAATTGAACCTGAGACCCTTTGGTGGGCAGGCCAAAGCTCTAACCAATGAGCAACACTGGCCAGAGTAGTTTCTCATCTTTTAATACCCTGACTGACTGGAAAGTGTCCTTGTCTCACTGGTGGTTTGTCCTGAGGGGCTCTAGGGCTAGCCCCAGAGGAATCAAAGGTCAGGTCTCAGGGCATTTCAGTGGCTCCTGGAGCTCCAAGGATTCAGTGTGTTTGGAATTAGTTTGATCTGGGAAATTGATAAGAACTGAGTAAGTTAAAATATGGTTAATTGTGCACCATTTCAGTTGCTGAATGGTCTCATCGTTTAGGAGTTTATTTGTGCAATATTAAAATTTCAAAAATGACAGGCTTTGGTTTAAGTCATGTTAGTGATTAATGTGATAAGTGATCACAAGAAAGGAATTGTTTTGTAATTGTGTGTGTGTGTGTTTGTGTGCTTTATTTCTGGTAATTTTTTAAAATTTTATTTTTATTGATTTGTAGAGAGAAAGGAAGGGAGAGGGAGGGAGGGAGGGAGAGAGAGAGAGAGAGAGAGAGAGAGAGAGAGAGAGATCTGAGAGTGACACATCAACGTTGCCTCCTGCACTCCCCCCACCAGGATGGAACCTGCGACTCAGGCATGTGCCCTGACTGGGAATAGAACCGGCAACCTTTCAGTGCACAGGACAACACTCTACCAACTGAACAATACTAGCCAGGGCTTTCTGGTAATTTTTAGAGATTACAAAAAGTATTTATTTGGTTATAACTACATTTTCCTCAGTGAGTTACATTCTTACAATTTCTTGTACTTTGTTGTAGATACTGATATTATGTGTGTTTTTTTCCCTTTAGAAGAGAGGTTTGCTGATAAGGAAATAGTTTGTGATTTTATCAAAAAGTATCAGACAGACTGATTTGTCCTAAGTTGCAGTAACATTTTAAGAGGTGTACTTTCCTGTTTCTATTGGATGTCTGAAAATTCTGGAAACATAGGGAGATTTTTATTTTAAACAGTGCTCGTTTCATTTTCAAATGTCATGCTCAATATTTTTACCTTCAAGCTCTGGGCATATTGCTTGGCAAACTTCCTTAATTTTAAAGCCACAGATTCAGTTATTAATCTGAAAAGGTATAATAAGTGATTCAAATTATATTCCCTGTTTTTACTCTTTTCAGACACCTACTTGTAAAGAGAAGGCTCTTTTGTGCTAATACAAAGTAGTGGTTCATTTTCCTGGTTATTGATTCATCATCCCAGCATTAATGTTTGGGTGAATATTTGATTATGGTGTGTCTCCTCCAGTAGACTGTAAGCTCTATGAGAGCAAGGGCCAGGTCTGCTTGCTCACCGTTGCATCTTCAATATATAGCGTAATGCCAGCATGGTCAAAGCTCAATAAATAATTGAATGTTCAATAAATGAATGATGAATGATTGGGATTAAAGACCTATTCAGCATTCACTGATGAGTGTACACGTTATATGTATAACCCTGTGAGTGCTAGTAACTAATTTGGTTCTCAGTGAATCCATGTGTTTTATTAGGGGAATGTGGACTGGATCCCAGTGAAAGAAGCATTTCCTATAGACTTGTGGGCTTTAGAAGTCATTTATATTTTAGTTCTCCCATTTTATAGACGAATCCAACAATCCTGGGATCAAAATGAATCAGTGGGTAGGTGACTGTCAGGATAAACTGTGTCTGACATCCAAGCCAGGGTTTTTCCTACTGTACCTTACCATTCCCTTGAATCATTGTCAAGAGTATATGTTTATTTAATCAGTTTGCCCACAGTATAGGCAAAAAGAGAAGACTGAAATTCTTCAGTTGAAGGTGATTACTTTGTTTTTCTACTCTGCTAGTTTTGCTTTGTGATTAGCCTTGTGAACATCTTCATAAAAACGTCTTAAAACAACAACTACAAAAAGATCTGGGAGTCCAATAATTTCATTTCCTGGTATAAGACTATTGCCAGAGAATTATTAAAATTTTATTCTGAGAGAAACTCCATCTGATTAAGTAGTGGAAACAGACTTAGCAAGTTTGAACAGTCATATACAGTGTGCTTTTTACCAATTGTTGATAGGAAAAGTAGGTCATCAGTTATAGAGAGTATTTTGAAACACATCCATCATTAATTTTTTAAGTGAGATTGCTGTGTCAGTCATGTCTGTAAAAGTCTGCAGTTGGTATGAGAACTCTTGGGATTAATTTGGCTCTTTGAAGAGAGAGGCGGAGTTCAGCTTCTGAGTCTACTAGTCTCCTGTGGTGCACTTTAGGGAGATGACTGCAGCCTCGGACGAATTTATACCGTTGCACAGTGTTCTCTGGGCAGATAGTGCCTGCCTCTGTCTCTGTGAGGGAGGGTTCTTCAGTCCTTTTCAAAGCTCCAGGGATGGGTGGAGGTGGTTTTGTTTATAAAGATGCTGGTAATAAGCAGAAAATTGGGAGAGGAAGGATTGTAAACACATCATCCTTGTACATTATCTTGGGGAAAATTTATTCTTACTTGATAGTGTAATAAAAATATTACTTCTGTCAAGAGATGACTCCTAAAGCCTTATAATTTCATATTTTAGTAACTGCAAAATTTCTGAAATGTCATTCTTATTTATTATATTTTACGTGAGTTACAGGCCCCATTAGTGCATCTTTTAGTGATAAAGGATCTCTCTTTAATACAAGTGTAAAAGAGTTAATTTGAAGATTTCTATATATTTTTTGCATTTAGGATCTTTATGTTGCTATTTTGCTGTGCCTATGCTTATTTCATTTTTTAAAAATTTTAGCTTTATTAAGGTATTTAAAGTGTATACCGTGGTGATTTGATTTATGTATATAGCTCATTTCATTTCTTGTCAGACTTCATTTTTTAGCAGTCATTTTCATAGCTGCACATTCTACTCTAAGTCATTAGTCAGTGTTTATGTTGACGGCAGGTGTTCTCCAACTTTTCTCCCAAGTTCCTAAAATGAGTATAAAATTGTAAAATGTAAAAGTTGGGGTTTTCTTCTTAGAAAACTTTAAAAAGTATAAATGTCTTCATTATACCTTGCCTTTTAGAAATTAACATTGGTGTGTGTGTGTGTGTGTGTGTATTTCTAGAGTTTTATGCATGTCTTTTCATACATTTGTTTTGGACAGTTGAGCACATAGCCTCTGGCTTAAGACTACGGGTTTTCAATCAGAAGTAAAGACTTGGCATACCTATTGTTCTCAGTATATTTGAATGCTGACAGCCAGCTTCTCTCTTCTGATTTTTCCGTGTTTTTTGCGTGAGCAAAATGCAATTTCATATTTAAAAATTGCACAAACAGGCCTGGTGGAACTATGAGTTGTTGAGGCAGCACCCCCATGAAAGAGCTCTGAGTGGCACTCTTTCTTGGCTGATGTGGGAAAGCCAAATTGTATGTATGAAGAGGAGTTTATCATTGAAAAACTATGAAAGTTCAGAGGGTGGAAAGTTGAACTGGCCTGTACTTTGTGGTTCGAGGTCATGTGTCTCTCTCAGAAGTCCTTTAAGTTTGGGCAAGTCACAGCGTCTCTGGGCTGGAAATGAAGGGCCTGGAATTGATGAGTTTTGGAACCCTTTCCACTCCAGGCTTCTGTGAGGACTGAGCCTGGATGCTTTATGGTAGATCTTACTTGCATTTTCTCATCTTTTGTTCCTAGAAATATTTTTTAAAAATGGTATTGGGTTATTAAATTGAAGCAAAGTACATTTGTAATTGTTCTGCATCATTTGGATTCTTACCTATTACCTGAATGAAAACGGGGATGATACTATTTGGAAGACTATAATGAGTATGAATTTTTCCCCTTCTTTTTTTTTTAACCTCCCGTTTATTCTTACCATCCTTGGTATCATGATAAATTGAACCAACAGTAAGGCAGTTCAATACTTGCAGTCAGTTGTCTTAAGTATTTAGCAGTTTTTCTGGAAAAAACATTTTCCCCCTATATACCTCAATGTCATTAATGGAGTGCAAATCCTTTTCAGCCATAGCTGTTATGTATGAGGTCTGTCGTGTGTCTGATTTTTCTGCTGTGTTTTGTGTTTTATATCATGTGATCGTTTTTCTTCATTGTAAAACAACATCTATCAAAGTAGGTCAACTAGGCATTTTTTTCCCTTGGAATGTCTGTTAAGGAAATGGATGCAATGAAAATGATTTGCTAAGGTGAACTCTTCAAATGTCACTGGTAGGTTTTGTTTAAGAAAATTCTAAAAAGCTCAGCCAACTCATATCCAGAAATGATGAATGTTGAATTTTTGTATTTAATTATAGTCCCTCCCATATTTGCTTTGGGTGTCTGCTCTTTTGTGAATGTGTATTCTATGTAGGCTTACATATTACATTTCCAACTTGTTAAAAGGAATTTTTCACTGTAGGGATTGCCATTTAAATAGCTGAGCTTAGCATATTTGTTGCCTCATTTGTTATTTTACTTGCCGTTTTCTATTAAATAACGCATCTGATCTCTTCTACATTAAAATGCGCCTGCCATAAAAACAGCAACTTAGAGGGAACATGTTCTTTCCCCACTGGGATATTCTGGAGTCCTGCAGTCCTGGCTAGGGAACATTCTCAGCCTAGTGATGCTCTGGAATGGTCTCAGCAAATGTTCTGAGCAGGATTTTGCTCCTAGTAGGGGTTTTCCTGTATGTGTTCCTAGCAGGATGTGTTTCCTTTCATATGAACCATAGAAGTACATCTGCTGGGATCTTTAAACAGATACTTCTCAATAAACAAGGAAATGTCAAAATTGTGATTTTTTTTTATTAGATCGATGGAAGTAGTCAGAATAGAGAAAAAGTAGTAACATTTACTTAAGTTTTTCGAGTGTATTTTATTTAGTGCCATTACAATATAAACACCCTGTCTTGTATACATTTTTTTCCTCCTCCTACCCAACACATTTCTTATGTATGACTTATGAATTAAATTTTCTGTGTATAACTTGACTTGCCAGTGCTGTAAGAAACATGCCTTTACACTCTCCTAGAGGTTGAGGATCATCAATTGAGTGTATTTTATTCTGAGAATGATTTTTTAGTGAGCTTCCCTCTGACACTTATAAAGTAAGTCCTTAAACCATAGAGATAGACATTATTATTTATTCTTCTGAAATAACCGACCCTAGCCCTAATAGCTGAGCCTAATCCTGAATAGCCCAGCATAGCCCTAAGAGCCTAGTCTAGTCCGAAATAGCCAAGCCTAAGTTGAGCCCAGTCCCGAAGAAGGAGCCTAGCTCTGAAGGTCAACCTTATTTTTACAGCTTGTTCTTGGTTAAGATGTTCACCGTTCTTTGTTTCATAGATGAGCTGTTAGTATCATGAATGTCGGAATGTAAATTAGTACAGCTAATATGGAAAATAGTATGAAACTTCCTCAAAAAAAGTAAAAATAGAACTGCCATATGATCCAGCAATTCTATTTTATTTTTTAAAATATGGAACACTTCTCGAATTTGGGTGTCATCCTTGTTCAGGGGCCATGTTAATCTTCTCTATATTGTTCCAATTTTAGTATATGTGCTGCCAAAGTGAGCACCAGCAATTCTACTTTTGGGTATTTGTCCAAAAGTAACAAAATCACCATCTTGAAAAGATATCTGCATCCACATGTTCATTGCAGCATTATTTTACAATAGTCAAGATATGAAAACAACCTAAATGCCCATTGACGAATGGGTAAAGAATGTGAGATATATAAAATAAAACAATGGAATATTATTTTCTATATATATAAAAGCCTAAGCGACCAGCTGACAGGTAGCTATGGTGTGGACTGACCACCAGGGGGGGTAGATGCTCAACGCAGGAGCTTCCCCCTGGTGGTCAGTATGCTGGCACAAGCCATTCCCGCCTCCGTGGCAGTGCAGCAGGCACAGCAGGGTCGGGATGAGTGGGATTGAGAGGCCCGGGCTCAAGCTCCTCCCAGCCCCGTGCTGCTTCAGGCACTACTACATCCCCTGAGGGGTCCCGGATTGCGAGAGGGCCCAGGCCAGGCTGAGGGACCCCACTGGTGCACGAATCCGTGCACTGGGCCTCTAGTTCAGTATAAAAAAGAAGGAAATCCTACCATTTGTGACCACATGGATGGATCTTGAGGGCATTATGCTAAGTGAAATATGTCAGAGAAATACAAATACTGTATGATATCACTTATATGTTGAATCTAAAACTTACAAAAAATAACTTGAACTTGTAGAAAAGAACAGATTGTTGGTAGTCAGAGGCATGGAGTGGGGGGTGGTGGTCAAATGGATGATAGTGGTCAAAACAACAGAATTCCGATTATAAGATTAATAAGCCCTGAGGATGTAATGTACAACATGGGGACTATGAAAAGGTTACATTTTTAAAAAGAAACTTATTATGATAGTTGCTGGACAATCAAGACTTAACCCTTAATCCTCTGTCCTTCAGTATCACCTGGAAAATTAGGGTGGGGAAACTACTATTCATATTTCTAAAATAGAGTTTTCAACTAAATTCCAGTGAGTGAATTCCATAGTTGAGCCTGTGCTCTCAACCTATCCTCACATTGTCTTTCAAAGACATACTAGTTTTTATAATGAAAACCATTCTAGAATAATCCCAGTTTTACTGGAAATATGGGTAGGATGATAAATTGTATGTTATAAGGTCTTACATAAGGTTTGTAATTCCCACATTTTGTGGAGATTCAAAACTGCATTGCATTTTCTCCTATCTAAAGTCAATATATTTTGACACTTGGTAAATATTTGATTTGCTTAATGAATGACTTATGACTACATCGTCTCCTTTAATACTGTGATGATCCTCCAAATGCAAACAAAAGGTCCTACAAAGTTTTAGGAATTTGTACTTGAAAGACATAAGTAGGCAACTTCTCCAAGGTTGAACTCTGATAAGATATTTAAAATTGTACCAAATATTACTATTTCCTTGGGCTTTTTATTTCAGGATTTTTTCATTTACTCTTTTTAATGTAATTGAGAATTAATTTATAAAATGCTTTGGTTTTGAGGGATACTTTAGTTGTGTGATTTGGGACAAGATATTTAATAAAAGAACTAAGTTTAATGGTATGACATTGTAATTTGGAAGTTTGTAGCTACACATTAACGTGATGAAACACTAATATCACTTGATAATGCAGGCAGCTGTCTTGTGAAGAAGGGAGTTTTTCTGTGTGAGATCCCAATTTTCCTTTGTTAGAGGAGAAATTTAAGTGTAGTGAATTCCATGCTGAGGTGAGAGAACAAAATATTTTGTAAAGGGTCCTTGAAAACTGATGCTGGTTCTCATATGTGAAAATTACGCTTTTGGCCCATAATCAGTAGAGAATTGATTTGGGTTTTTTCCCCCTTGGGTAGAAAAATCTATTAGTGGGCTCTTAAGTAATAATTGCTAACATTTATCAGAGTCTGTGCTAGGAACTTTGCAGCTTTAAAAAAAACCCACATCTTTTTTGAGATATACTTCACATACCACACCAGCCAGGCTGTATGTCTGTTCTTGTTCTAATACCTCACTGTCTTGATTTCCATTGCTTTGTAGTGAGTTTTATAACCAGGAAGTATGAATCTTCCTAATTTGTTCTTCTCTTTCAAGGTTGTTTTGGCAACTGTTGGGTCCCTTGAAATTCCATATGAATCTTAGAATCAGTTCATGAAGAAGTCAGCTAGGGTTCTGATAGGGATTACATTGAGTATTGCCATTTTAATGTTAAGTCTTCTGGTCCGTGAACACAAGCTGTCTTTACATTTAATTGTGTCTTCTTTAATTGCTTTCATCAGTGTTTTGTAATTTTTAGTACAGGCATACCTCAGATATTGCAGATTCAGTTCTAGAACACTACAATAAAGCAAGTGTTATAATAAAGCGAGTTGTAGTCTTTTTGCTGGTGGAGGGTCTTCATTTTAATTTGTAAAAACGCAACATCCGTGAGGCATTTTAAAGCCAACCATAATAAAATGGGGTATGCCTGTATACAAGTCTTTCACCTTCTTGGTTAGGTTTACTCCTGAGTTTGATATTACTGTGAATGTTTTCTTTTAAAAAAAATTAATGTGAGAGAGAAGCATCAATTTGTTGTTCCACTTATTTACGCATTCATTGATTGATTCTTGTATGTGCCCTGATTAGGGATTGAACCTGAAACCTTGGCATATCAGGATGACACTCTAACCAACTGAGCTATCCGGCTAGGGTCTGGAATTGTTTTGTTAATTTCATTTTCAGATTATTTGTTATGAGTGTGCAGAAATACAGTTGATTCTTATATATAGGTCTCTTATCCTGTAACCTTGCTAATATTAATTCTAATAGTTTTTTAGTGTATTCCTTAGGATTTTCTGTATGTAAGATCATGTCATTTGCATTTGGAGATAGTTTTACTTCTTCCTTTACAATCCGAGGGCCTTTTATTTGTTGTTGTTTCTTGTCTAATTACCCAGTCTAGAACCTGTAGTACATTGCTGGGTAGAAGTGGCAAAAGCAGACATCTTGCCTGGTTCTTGATCTTAGGGAGAAAGTATCTTACACCACTGGATATTGTTAGCTGTGTTTTTGTGTTTGTTTGTTTTTAATCAGTTTGAGGAAGTTTCCTTTTGTTCCTAGTTTGTTGAGTGTTTTTATCATGCAAGAGTGTTGGATTTTGTCAAACGCTTTTCTGTGTGAGACAATTATGTGATTTTTGTTTATTATTCGATTGATATATGTTACACTGATTTTCAGATGTTGACCCAACCTTGCATTCCTGGATAAGTCGCACTTGGTCATGTTGTATAATGCATTTTATGCTAGATTTGGTCTGCTAGTATTTTGTTGAGGATTTTTGCATTGATACTCAAGAGATACTTGTCTAGGGTTTTTTTGGTCATGTCTTTGTCTGATTTTGGCATCAGAGTAATACTGGTCTCATAACATTAATCTGGAAGCATTTCCTCCTCTCCTATTCTTTGGAAAAATTTGTGAAGTATTGGTATTCTTTAAATGTTTGATAGACTTCAGTAGTGAAACCACCTGGACCTGGGTTTTGTCAGATGTTGTTTCTAATTCTTATTATAGATCAGGAAAATGAGGCTCAGAAAGATTAAGTAAGTTACTAATAAATGGTAAAGCTAGAATTTGAATCTGGGTTACCTTATGTAAAGTTCTAGGATGATAAGAGCGGACACATATTGTGTAATTAGATATGTGTGTTTAACCATACAAGGTGCTTTAACATATTAATCTCTTGCTACACTCCTATCACCAAGTGCTTACCTCATGTAATGATCACTTCAACTTTATATGTATTGTACCCATTTTCAGATAGAGAATCTGACACGTAAAGAGATTCATTGACTTGCCCCACTGAACCATGGCCAGGAAGTAAATGGTACAGCTGTGCTTCTCACTCACAAGGCTGTCTGACTCTGGAGCCTGCCCTCTTAATTGCTTCTCTCTGTTATGTGCAGGAAAAGCAGCTGTGCCACATGTGGACAGCTGAGCCCAGATCAGGTTCAACCTTGGATGTGGATGGGCTCACACTGCTCTTCAGTCTCCACTTGGACCTGCCTGGCTCGGTCAGCGCAGCACTGTGGACGCACTGACTTTTCTCACTGTCTCTGCTCTGTAGCTGACACTCTAATCCATGGTTGTAGCAAAAGAACCTGTATATCATTCTGACTCCATGCGGTTAGGATGAAAATAAGTTGTCACTGTGTATAATATAGAAATGACTTTTAAAAGTATTTTAGTATGTAAGTTAGCCAGCAAATTTGTGTAATACCTTTCACTAACATATTCAAAGCACTTCACATATTTATATTTATTTATGTTTATATTGCTGGTGAGATTAGATGATATCTAGTTTATTTGAGTGAAGAGGAAAGTTGTCTCTTGTTTTTCAAGTTAGAGGCCTTTCTCAAATGTCCATTCACATTTAAAAGGGAAGCACAAAAAGTTGACCTCATGCCTCTGTGGGCTGAGGGGCTGGTTGAGTGGTGGACCTCACAGTGGGTGGTGAGGTCTGATCTCTTACCAGATGGAGCTGGTGGTATCTAGGCCTGGTAGCCAGTGTTTTGGGAGCCCCAGCAACAAGGGAGACTCCACTGTACAGAATCACATTGTCACTGTGACACCTGTTCATACCTGTGTTACCTGTCGACCTGCCCAGGGCATGCAATCTGGCTTCCGCTGGAGTGGGTGTGGGGTAGTCCTGTGATTGTGCAGCATTGGAGAGGGTGATCTTGGTGTTGAGCTGCTTCTGATTTAGGCTTCAATTTTCTCTTCAGCCCCTCTCCCACATCCCTGTTTCTCTAGAGTGCTCTGGGGTTTCCATGGGCTTTGGTGTTCTTTTAATGAGCCTTTCCTCCTGAGACACGCAAGAGGACAGGACATTCACACTTCAGTCAGTTACATGTATATAATAGCTTTCCATCTTTCAAGATTTTGTTGTCACATTTGCACTCCTCTTAGGCTCCATTCAGTGACCTTTCTCTTGTCCTTTGGTGTTTATAGCTGCTTTTATTCTTTGACTGCCATTTTATTAGGGTTCCAGGAAGGAGTGGAGATAAATGCCATTTGTATTTCTTTTGTAAATTACCTCTTCATGTCCTTTGTGTAATTTTCTATTGGGATTTTCATGTTTTTAATTTGTAAAAACTTTGTGTATGAAGGATATTAACTCTTGACATATGGTGCAATCCTTAGTTCTATGTTAACTTACTTTTGAAATACTTGCTAGAAGGTACTGGTGGGATTTGAGCTTCTGCTAACTTGTGCAGATGGTTGTGTAGGGAAATGGATCCTGGAACCAGCTGGCGGTACATTGGCTTTTGTATGGATGTGCTTTTCTTGTGGTTTTCACCACCTCCTGGAAACTCTTTATCTCTTCATGCTTGAGAATTATTCACACTGTTTCACAAATGAAGAACTCTGGCCAAGTGGAAGCAAATAATTTGCCTTCTCCTCTACCAAGTACTCTAAATGTATGGTCTTGGTAGTCAGCTGGAAAGGTCTGGCAACAGCTGGGATGAGGAACATGGGTGCTCAACTGCCTGCCAAGGGTTCGTTGCCTCAACCCAGCCACACGCCCCAGGCTTGGAGAGAGGCGACTTTTGCACATGCCTTGGAAGGTTAGAAAGAGGCTGGAAAAAATAAATTATCTCCCTTTGCATTTAGCAGTGGGCCCAGCGTCATGAGAAAGGGAATTAGAGGGAAGCAATTAGCAAAAGCCTACCATGTGTCCCTTTTGGCATGCGTGGACAGGTGTTAGCTCTCCTCTGTACCTGATGGGGTCAGAATGACTGGTTTTCAGCTGACCATGTTCCATTTCCACTTAGGTTTTCTCCAGGCCCCTTTTATCCTAGTCCATATGAGCAGAATGTTCTCCATTAGCAGGTAGGATAATTACATTGGTACAGTCTAGGAAACTCACCAGGTGGGGCCTGGTGATCTTGAAGCAGGAAGCTTTCAGTGCACATGTCTATCGGACAACCTAGTGGAATTTGGAGTCTGAAATGACCCAGGAGGAAGCCCAGGAATAACACCCCTCCCCCAGGTGAATGATCAACTCTGATGTGAAAAACCACCCTTAAGTTTTCCTTTCCGCTGTCCAACTGCTGCTGCTACAGTCATTCCAGGCCTTTCCAGGCCTGGTTTATTGTCACAGCTCTTAGCCCAGCACCTTGCTCTTAGCTTCTTCCTGCCTAAAATGCTAGTAGGCCACTGTCAGACTTGTCATCCCAAACATTATTTTTTATCACATACTCTCCATTTAAATCCTTGCTACTTTTTTTTCAGACCTGGCTTTTGACCTATCAGTTGCCTTAGCCAGATTCCTGGTAGCACTCAGCACCAGGAGTTTGGTTCTGATTTTGCTCTGATTATAATGCCTGTGTTGGAAGGCTCTTGAAGACAAGGGTGGTTGCTTATATTTCTTGAATTCTCCACTTCTTGTAGTTGGACTTGTGGAAACACTTGTGCGCGGGCAGAATTCTCAGACAGCAGAGTGCTGATGTCTGGGGGAAAATTACCTTGGCAGACTGAGGAAAAAGCCACAGTATCATATCTTTTTATGCGGGGGAGGGGTTCTTGAGCTCACATCTACTACATAACTTAACTTGGAGTTTTCTTATCTTTAAAAGGGGGAGAGAGTTGAATTTACTTACCTTTCAATTCCCACCCAGTCCTGAAAGGCTAATTTTTCTCCATTCCTTGTCTTGATCTTTTTCCTGAAATTAAACTGATGAGCAGTTTCTGGATCTTGAATTAGGAATTTTTCATTTCTTTGTAATTCTTTCCCTGACGCATTTTCAGTTTTCTATGGGTATGTGCTGCTAAAGGAAGTTTGGATTTGCCATTAGGTTGATTTTTTAGGAGAACAGACAAAATGCCATGCCATTCTGGTTTTTGGGTGTTTTTTTGTACTTGGAGTTTTTTTGTGTGTGTGTTTTTTTTTTTGTTTTTTTTTTTTTTGTAAAAGTAAAGCTTTCAGTTGAGTGCATGACTTTAACATAATTTTTGTTCTTCTACAGACACGATGAGGCGAGTGGTACGACAGAGCAAGTTTCGGCATGTATTTGGACAAGCGGTAAAAAATGACCAGTGTTATGATGACATCCGGGTTTCTCGAGTGACCTGGGATAGTTCCTTTTGCGCTGTCAATCCCAGATTTGTTGCCATAATCATTGAAGCAAGTGGGGGAGGCGCGTTCCTTGTGCTCCCTTTGCACAAGGTAAGTAATCTGACTTTCCGTTCTGTTAAACACTGTAATAGAATGCCCAGACCATTAGACTCTGATGTAATTGAGGTTTCATTCCTTACAGTTTACAACCACATCAGTTTTTCTCTAATAGAGAATCATTAAACAGAAAGGTGAACTCTGTTCTGGGTGTGCCCTCTCTGGATGAAAAAGATTATCATAATGATGCTGTGAGCATGGGCAGGCAAGGAATTTTATGATTTGGTTAGTAGTCATCCATTTTTCACAAACGTTTTTCCAAAAGGTGTAGTTTAAAAACAATCATTTTTTATATGGGCAGAAATTTGTAAGACTATCTTTTTTGTGTGTAAAGTCATGAGGACTGAGACTTTTGGTTTTTTGAATGATAAATGAGATGAAAGCTCAAGAAAAGGTTCCCAGTGGTGCAGATTTCAAGTCTGGATAACAGTAAAGTTTCAGCATAGGATCTAAACATTGTTAACAAATGGTAGAAATAAAGGATCTTCACTGAAAGTGATTTTGTGTGACCTTCTACATCAGTGGACTTCCCAGTACTCCCTACTCCAGTTGGTTGGCAAACTGCGGCCTCTTGAGTGTGGCTCTTCCACAAAATACCACGTGCGGGCGCGCACGTACAGTGTGATTGAAACTTCGTGGCCACACTCAAGGGGCCAAAGAGCCGCATGTGGCTCGCGAGCCGCAGTTTGCCGATCACTGCCCTACTCCATCCAGAGAGTCATTTCCAATACAGAGAAGAAAGGAGATTTGTGATTTTCTGACTATTCTTGAATATTGTGGATGAAAATCTGTACTTGTTTTAACAGGAAATCCCAGAATCACAAATAATTGGGAGGGTTTGGGGGTGAGGGTTGGGGGGAGTTGTTGCTGTGTGAGAGAGAACCTGGAAAGAGTAATTTTCTAGTTAGCTTTTGGAGGAAAAAAAGTTGGTGAGTCCTGAGCTCTGATAAGGGCTCAGTGCTGGTGAGGATGCAGGTGTTGGGTCACGTTACAGCTGTTTCCACTCTGCTGAGAACAGTGGGTCCCCCTGAGTCTGAGCCATGCATACTAGGGGCACGTCTCATCATTATGGACCATGTGATTCTGAAAGTGGTTACAATAAAGTGGTTTTCTGTCAAAGTATTGTTTCCCATATGGGTGTTTTTTCCTTAGGAAAAACTCTCACTGGGAAAACTTCCAATTCTCTTGTACTTTTCTCTCAGATGCTTATGACTAACTTGTTTTATTTTAACATCTGATTTTTACTTTAGTGACTGGATTGATGTGATATTACATAATAGGACCGTTTCACTATAGAAATAGGGGACGGATGCCTTTGGGGAGCAAATTCGATATGTGTTTTCAAATGTATCTTATAATTGGCAGAGTCATTGATGATATTTTAAAGGAGAATTTTTCATTAAATTGAAATTTAATTTTCTACTTGGATGCTTTTATTTCTGTGGAGAACATTGCTGTTTATTGGCAAATAATACATGACAATCTTGCAACTGTACTTAAACCTGATTTTGGGGTGGGAGTTTGAAATTAATGCCAGTTGCATTTGGTCTCCACATCTTTTTAGTTTATTTGTTCACCAAGAGCAAGGAGCATTGGGAAACCTGACTTTTTAGTGGTGGGTTTTTGGTGGCCAGCTGAGAAGACGTTTCAGCTTTGTCAGCCAAGATAAGGCACTGGAATACTATGATCTGTTTTGGAGTTGAGTTTTTAGTTTTATAATGTGGGCTGCTTTTGTTTAAAAGTGAAGAAAAGTCAAATTTGCACACATAACATGAAGTGATGCTTGAAATCAAGATCATAGGAAATGATGCTCTGGGTGTGTATTGGGCTCCAGTATGTGTTGATAGCAGTCTGGGATTACTCTAAACATGAACTTGAGGAAATGGGTATTTTTTTATTTTTCAATTAGGGGTATGGTTTTTAATAACTATCTCAGAGACTTCTGGTAATGTTCGTCCGTCTCCGGCCCGCCCCCCCCCCCCCTGCGCGCGCACACACACTTTCTTTTTTTTTTTAAATATATACAGGCAGACTGGTTTTGGTGATGCTGTCGGGGCTCTCAGTACATATTAATATTGAATATGCGTGTATCAATCTTAAAATGTATTGTGACACTTTCAGAAAGGCTCCCATTTAAAAACATGGTCTTCATTGAATTTCTCTTCAAAGCTAGTTAGTGTTAGCTGTAAATAGGGCTTATTATTGCAACCTCATGAGGCTTTTGTGGTTAGATTCTGGGAGAATCATGGTCTCTGTCTTGCAGGACTTAAAATAGAAAATGGAGAGAGTAGTAGGGACACATACATTAAAACACATACACAGCAAGAGGTAAGTTTAGTCATGAATGCATGTTTATTTTAGCTGGTTTATGAGGTTTTTGTTAGGAAGGTTTTATTAGAGAAAGCGGGATTTTAAGAGGTCACTGTCAGAGGAATATGGAAAGTACTCAGCCCTGAGGTGGGGCGATTTAGGTTAACACGTGATTCAGGATCTCTTTTGTAATGTTTCCTTCAAGCTATGACATGCCATTCTGTCATGACTTTTTAAGGTGTGGCTTAGTATGCATTTTCTTATTCTTTGGTCTTTCAGAGGCTGAATAATAGCAGTCTTGCTGAACAGAAGTTGGCTTTGTGGTTTTGGCTATAGGGATTTTTCCCACCACAACTGCATAAACTGCCTTGTCCCAGTCCCCCGTGCACTCTACCACGTGGGCATGAACAAGTCTCTCCTGTGTGGAGTAGCTACACTCGTGATGTGGGACTGAGGCATTCCCATCCCCTTGTGAACCATGTGGGGCATTCAGACACATCGCACCATTTTGTGGTTAGGTGCACATGCACCAGAATTTCAGATCACAATGAACCTGTACATTCTAACTTCAGCAAATAAGGGTGAGGGGGGACTTGGTTAGAATTATATGCTCTTGCTCTAACATACACTTGGATGGAGGATGCAAATTGAAGGGCTCCTATCTTGCCTAATTGCTTTCTTCCTTCCTCCCTAGACTATTCTTACCTGCTAGTATTGGAGTGATGGCTAATTTCATCCTCCCTTTAACTGCCTTACAGAGCAGCTCTGCTCTGAGCCCTTACAGGATGGGTGTGGCCAGGTCTCTATTAATCTTTTGACTCTGTTAATCTCCTCTGTCCTTCTAGCTCCTCTGGTATAGTTGTATAATGCCTTATATACAGTTATGTACATTTCGGCCATTTATTTTAGGAACTGTGTGTGGGAATATCTGAGATCTTGCTATATTTATGTCTGTGAACTATCTTTTCAATTCATTTTGTGGTCTTTCTCAACTAGGATTTTGTGAAAAAATTCAGCCCTACAGAAAATCATTTCAATGAATATTTTCTTAGTTCTCTCAAGGATGGGACATGGCTTTGCCTTCTAGATGCATAAGAAATAAATGAATTCATTACTTATAGTAGCTTCCTTAGGGCATTAGGACTTAATTCTCTCAGAACTTGTGTTGACAAGGGCTGTTTTGAGTGTTTTTCTGCCATATTTATTGAGGAAGAAATCTTGATTTATTTCAGTCAGTATTCTGATTGTTCAGTGTCCAACTCACTTGTTACCTCTTAATTTGCTGAGACAGTGGAAATCATTCTTTGGGTTCTCTTAGCTGCTTGCCCATGCTACTAGTACTACAGACTTCATTGTCACATTGTATTATAATTATTTTCTTCCTTCTTAACAGATAAGGGGAGGGCAGTTAGAATGATGTGCTCTTGATCCCCTGACATTCACTAGGATGGAGGATGCAAACTGGATAGCTGTTTGAATGGTAGCTCTTGATAACAGGTTCTCCAAAGTCTTGCGTTACGCTATTGTGGTAGTGGCCTCCAATGATTCTTACCTCCTTGTGTTCATGCCCTGTGTGGTGCCCTCCCACATTAAATAGGGCTGACTGTATAACCATGAAGATATGGTGCAGTTGGTGGAGTGTGACTCTGAGGCTAGGTCATAAAGCATCTTGGCTCCACTTTATCTCTTTTGGAGCCTCCACGTTCCAAGCAGTTCTGTGGAAAGGTCCATAGGACTTCTCACCAGTAGCCAGCACCAACTTAACAAACTTGTGAGTGAACCATCTTAAAAATGGATCCTGCATCCCTGGCTGACACCTTGACTCATGAGAATCCAGAGCCAGATTACCCAGATAACTGCTGTTTTTCAACTCCTGACCCTCAGAAACTGTGAGATAATAAATGTTTATTGCT
This sequence comes from Myotis brandtii, assembly GCF_000412655.1. Classification (NCBI taxonomy): domain Eukaryota; kingdom Metazoa; phylum Chordata; class Mammalia; order Chiroptera; family Vespertilionidae; genus Myotis; species Myotis brandtii. The sequence continues at coordinate 526,453 of NW_005361573.1, forward strand.
TTAAGTAGCTGAGTTTGAGAGTTAAGCAGCAATTGATATATTCTCAGAATATGGTGCTTCATTCATAATGTGAGGCCACATAATACATAAATGAGTATTCACAATGACCCAAAAGGCCGTTTCATAGTTTTAAGCATTCCATTAAAAAAAAAACACACCTGTGTGTGTGTGTGTGTATGTATGTATATGTGTGTGTATACACACACACACACACACACACACACACACATACATATACATAACATTCTTAAATAAATCTTATGAGTAATTGGGAGATGCTGTACAGAAGCAAGAGAAAGTTATATGGCAAGATCCTTATGTTCCATGATACTGTCATATGACCTAAAAAATATGTTATAAGGTCATACTATCTTATACATAACTTCAAATTATATTATTGGTTTTCAGGAATGTTAACATTGATGGTGGGTCTAAAGGTGATTTTTATTTTCTTTATAATATCTGTACAAAATGTTTTACAATGAACTTATTACATCTAAAGATGATTTTTAAAAGTATTATCAGTAATACTACCAGAGCATATAAAGAGCTAATTGTGTAAGTTTTAGTGAAATCTAAAACCGTACTTTAAAAAAATCACATTCATTCATTCACATACTCATTCCTTAGAAATCACATTCATTCATTCATTCACATACTCATTCCTTAGACATTTGAGCACCTGCTCTGTGCCATGACCTGTGTTAGGTTCTTGCTCTTAAGTTTTAATAACAGTTGACCTTGATCTTTTCAATGGGGAGCTTTGTGTGTGTATGAAATGTTCTCACACAGCAATGAGAGATGAGTTCCAACTGAGGCTCAGAAGTCAAGGAAGTCATCACAGAATATTCTATTAGAATTCAGGTTTTCCTGTGTGTAGGAGCTAGAGATGAAACAGAAGAGGAGCCCAGCCAATTCCCTAAACTGAGGTACAAGAGATGCTCTGGGTCGGCAAAGAATGAAGTGGGAGCCACATTCTTCCCTCAGATTCCTGGGTCTCTGGGAATTTAGATAGACTTTTCTAGTATTGGAGAAATTGGGATATTTGATTGGAGGGTGATTAAGAGAAGCTGAAGGATAGCTGCTTTTAAGAAATATATATATTTTATTCAGAGAGGAAGGTAGAGGGAGAGAGAGATAGAAACATTAATGATGAGAATCATTGATTGGCTGCCTCCTGCACACCCCACACTGGGGATCGAGCCTGCAACCTGGGCATGTGTCCTGACCAGGACTGGAACCATGGCCTCCTGGTTCATAGGTTGTCACTCAATCACTGAGCTGTGCTGGCCAGGCTGAAGGATAGCTTTTTGATAGAAAATCACATTTCTTGGCTCCCCCCCCCCATTGTAAATAGTGCAAAATTGGTCTTTTCCGTAATCGTTTTATGGAGGAGAACCAGAATAAGCACTGTTCTACATTTTTTGGATTATTGTTATAACTGGAACAACATTGCACATTTCCTCCATATCAGCTTCAGGAAAAGGCAGTAACTTTATGTCATAGTCTTAAAAACGAGACTCCAAAATGACATCAGAATATGCTTAGAGGGTCCCCCACCTAAATGGAGTCTCAGTTTCTGCACATTGTAGAGCTGCTGTCATAACTGTTCATTTGCAGAAATTGAAACTCAGATTGAGTGATTGCCCAGAGCTGTGAGTCTTTCATGAATTAGAATTTAGGTCTCTGAATCTTTGTTTGATTTGTACATGTATATTTTTTATTAATATTTTCCCCCTACTGAGTGTGAAAGATTTTGGGGGTGGAGCGGTAGGTATAGAAACTGCAGTCTAATTGACACTTAATTCTTTGCATCTTTCTCTGGGATTAGGGACTTAATCACAAAAACACTGGCTCGTCAGGGCTTTGATTCTTTCAGCTCAGAAAATTGTCTTAAGGCTTGTCTATACCATGTCTTGTGCAGAAACAGCGGCAATGAATGATGAGATCGCAGCAGTTCACATTTTTGAGGTTTTAAGTGCCAGGCGCCGTGCTGATAGGTGCCTTCTTTCTTGGACTAATTCAAAAGAAATGGCAGCCTCCCGATGGTGCTTTTACCCAGCACCTGCTGGATTTGCATTGGCTGCATCCCCCCCTTACTGTACACTGCTGACAGGCAATTTCCATTCCCACAATTAGCGGCACTCCATTTGGACAAGGGTAGCAATGCCAGGAGCCCTGTGTACAGATGTGGACTTTGGGCCCATGGTGGCTTTGGCGTCATGGGCAGGGGTTCATTGTCAGTGTCCTGGAATGCACGTTCACTGTCTCCTGAAATAGACACTGATGCCCTGAGCACCTTAAACTGTCAGTTGTATGGGCCCTGAAAGGCTGGGAGGCCGGGTGAGTGTGTGTGTGTGTGTGTGTGGGGGGGCGGTTGGAGGAGGCAGGGGGAAGGCACCAGGTGCAGAACAATGACTTCCAAATTATGTCACGAGCTGCCAGCCACACGAGCGAGCGAACCCTACATGGTCTCATTATCACATGAAGTGCCACAGAAGGGCCTTTTCATTCTCTCCCAGTGACTCCGTTTTCCATAGTCTTGCTGTGGAGGGTGGGATGAGATGGGGGACACTCTACTCAACCTCAGTTAACAATGGTGCACAAAGTCCTGGCAGAAGGAACCTCACAATGTACCCTGGGGCTATTTTTGATTACAGTGAGTGACTGTGACTCAGAGTGTGCCCTGGCAGATGACAGGCTTCCACCCCCCTCCTCCCCTCCCTCCTCCCCCCTCCCCTGGAGATGAGCAGGCTGCCTGTCCTTTGTGTGTTTCCTTGGCCAGCCTCTCGAACTGCTGCAGTTCACTGATATGTCCACAGCAGCCGGCCCACAGGCTTGACAGGGCTCTGACAGTGGTTTTTACCATATATGGCCATCAGAGCTCTGGGGCTGTCAGCTGGCCAGGATAATTTCCTTCCTTTGCTTTGATTGGCTGCACAGAGGCTCAGAGAACGGTGGGATCTGGGAGTGTGTGGTGAAGGGAAGCCACTGAGTAAAGTGCAAAGAACGTTTAACTCTTTCCTGTTTTTTTGGAGCCTGAGTCTGTGCAGAGCACAAGACAAGTGCTGCCGGCAGAAGCCCTCAGTGCATAAACATGATGGCCCAAGCCTGGGAAAGCAGCGAAGAAAAGGTTCTTGAATGCAGATTACTCTGAAATAGACTCAGGTTTAATGGACACATTTCTGCAGTCCGGATTTGTCCAGAAGCCAGTATAACCATAGGTAGTAAATTTTCTGTTCTTACCAAGTTGAATATCGGTGCTGGTTAGGGGTTCGACCTGAGTTGAGTGCGGGGAAGGCTGAGCTGGGAGGACCAGTGATGGAGCACGTGTTGGCACTCTCAGAGGAGTGGTGACTTGGGTTTCTTTTCTGGCTGAACTTTAAGTCATGAGTAAATGATACAGGCTACTGAATTGGGTCTCTACTCCTGTCCTCCTGCTTATTTACAGCCACTGCAAGATGGGAACTGCCTCAGCCGTGAAGCCCAAGGCATTTACCTAAAACAGTTGTAATTTTTTTCTGCTTTTCATCCCCACTTCAAGGAGGGTGGATCTTTATTCTGAGGCCTGTGGGCAAACCAGTGTAGAACTGGGATTGGAAGGGGGAGCCCTGGAGTCCATCATTCTCAGAGGGCCCCAGGGGAGATGATCTCCAGTGTCATTTGCTCAGTGCAAGGGGTGAGGCAACCAGTTACTCTCCTTTCTAATTTGACACTGGATGCTTTGTTTTAATTTCCTATATTTGTACTTACATCAATAGTTCTTTTGCTTTGAAGATGAATTTTATTTTGACTTGGTTCTTCTACCTCATCTTGGGTTTCTAGATTTTGTTTGTTCTCAGACCAGAAGTATCATATGAAATTACTTGTCTGCAATGATGAGGTTTTCACTTCATAAATTTTTTTGTTCAGTCAGGAAGTTAGAGAATATAGCTTCTCTGGTCACCATTGGGAATTTAGGCATGGTTAAGGAGATGTTAATTAACTTTTCCACTTTTTTGCTTTCTGATAATAAAACATCCATCGTTTTAGAGTAACTTCTCTCAGGTTTTTACAACTGAGACAGTTGTAAAGAGGACACTTGATGGCAAAATGATTTGCTTGTCATTTCACTGTGCCCATAAAGACCTTTTTTTTTCACTCACAGGCAGATGCGGTCTCTGCAGACCCACACTGCCCCTCCCTGGCAGCTTTAGTGCTTAGCTTACCTTACAGGACTGGGTAATCTCATCTGTGTTTTATTTCAGAGCACCTTCTCTTAGGTTGATGTTTCTGGTTCATTTAAAGTAAAACCTCCTCAGAATGTTTTATTCCTGGGCTATGAGCTGTCACCTTCAGAGACCAACCTGTCAACAAGTCATATATTGCGTGCGCCAGTCCTTATGGTCTGCTACAGAAGCCCCGGTTTCGTCTGGGCTACTTCTCCCCTGTCTTGGGACCACAGTCACTATAGCTCCTCCCTGTGGGGCAACAGGGCATTAAGAGTTTTCAACAGAACACGTATCCACATAAATAATACTGTTACAAGAAAAAGGAAGTTGAATAAAAAGGAAAACCCACTTCAATAGACATCCTTTTTTGACTCCTTTGAACTTTGCACATTGTGAATGGAGCCCTTATGCCTGGGCTGGAAACTTTTCCCGTGCTTCCGAGCACATGTTTGACTTACCATTTTCCTTGCTGAGAGTTAAAAAATTCTTACTGTATTACTTCAAGGCCAGTAATGAGTTATTATCAATGCCTTTGAAAAGATCTTTTAATTTAGAGACATTATGATCAAGTTCTTGAAATTTGGGCACATGAAGTGATTTTGATTAGCACTTTTTCTTAAAACGAAAACTTTTATGATTATAAAGTGGGGATGAACAGTGGAAAGTCTTTATACCTTGTTCCTTGCGTTAGGTTGGGGTAGGGCTGTTTAAGCCCTTACATCAGAGGGTGGTATAATCAATCTATATAATCTGTATAATAAGAACAGATTATAATAATCCTATATAATAAAAGGGTAATATGCAAATAGACCAAACGGCAGACCAACCAACCAAAGCGTAATATGTTAATTAATGATATGCTAAGGAGCTAAGGACGCTCAACCGCTCGCTATGACGTGCACTGACCACCAGGGGCCAGACAGTTAACTGTGATGTGCACTGACCACCAGGGGGCAGATGCTTGACCGGTAGGTTAGCTTGCTGCTGGGGTCCGGCCAATCGGAACTGAGTGAGATGGGCCGAGCACGCCCTGGAGCCCTCCTGCGGTTCCTCCCCGGATCCGGCAACAGTGGGGTCCCTCAGCCTGGCCTGCGTCCTCTTGCAATCCGGGACCCCTCAGGGGATGTCGGAGAGCTGGTTTCAAGCCTGGTGAGCACTGCTGTGGCAGCACAAGCCTCTTCCGATCTGGACTGATTGGGCGTGAGCCACCCAGAGGGACCCCACCTGTGTACGAATTCGTGCACTGGGCCTCTAGTGGATTATAAAATGGCTGGATACTAAGATGACAGTAGATTAGAAGTTGGAAAAGTACTGGGAATCTGCCTGTGCTGGACTAGATAAGGGAGACACTATAGAGAGCAACCAGAACCCAGCATCCTGGAAGAGCTTGGGATTCTATGATTGAACTCCAGAATGTAAACTAGAAAGAAATTGTATGTGGAATACCTTGAGCATCTTAAAAGGAATTACTTGATTTGACTGATAAAATTCGTGTGTGTCACCTTTTATCACCATAGGAGTTTACTAGGTTTATGAGAACATGTTAGTTATGAGAAAGACTAAGCTTGCTGGGTAGTGTTCTATGGCTTTAACAATATGTTACATTTTCAATGAACCAGTAATTATTAGGTTGATTTTCCTTAGGACCAGTTTGGTAGCTTCTTCAACCTAATACTGCACAAGCTAAAGTGTGGATCGAAAATAATTATGTGAGGGGCCACTCTCAATATTAAGAAATAATGATTCTGGCCTGGCCGGTGTGGCTCAGTGGTTGAGCATTGACCTGTGAACCAAGAGATCATGGTTCGATTCCTGGTCAGGGCACAGGCCTGGGCTGCATGCAGCTCAATCCCCAGTAAGGGGCATGCAGGAGGCAGCCGATCAGTGATTCTCGTTATATAATGCATAGGTCATATCGGAAGCATCCCAATGGTAAATTTTGAGAATTTGATAATGTCACAATGTCTGCAGGTACATCTGTAATACACCATTAGTTTTTTTTAAAACCACATCATAGAGTGGAACTCCTTTATAGAAACGTATCTGTGAGATTTCTGTACATGTTTGTTAGTATATATTTAGAATGTGTTGAGTGCACAGTATTGGCCTTGGCATGTAGGATGAGCATACCTCTTAAGTATGAATCGTTTGAAATGAGGTGTGAAAAATAAGACATACTGTTAGGTGTAAGTGGAAGCAGTGGTTGTTTTCCATTGATATTGATGGTAATTATCCTTACAACTAGAATTATGAGAGTTAGTTGGATTTTGTATGTCTAAAGAGGAATGTTTTTGCAAAGTCGTTGAAATTTACACACATTTCTTCTTAGAGCAGTTGATCAAGTTATGTATTAACTGATGCTTAAATTTTTATTTCATTCACCACCACCCCCTCCCCCCTTTAAAAAATAAAAAAGACCATTGGTCGAAAGTGTTGCCTAACTCTGTAAGTTTAGTTGAAGCCTCAGTCTCCAGGAGCTCTGCTGAGTTTTATCTTGCCGCTTTGAAATGTTTGAGGACTTTCCCCAAACCTAAAGTAAATGATAGTGCTGGTGTCTAGGAGGTTTTCTGCCACTGTGAGGGTTGCTGGCTGGGACACGTCAAAGCCATCAGCCTCCGCTTGGGCCAGCCACATGGAAATTGTGTTGTCACACTTCTCTCTTGTGCCAGCTGTACACACACTTTGAAGGTGGAATTTTCCCTGGGGCTCATGTTGCTTGGCCCCTGGCAGGCCACTGGATCTTGTAGATAAAGTCTGTAAGCTAGTGCCCTGACCTATTTCACTAATGTCCCCGAATTTTTAATTGGACTCTGGGCCAAAGCCTGAAGGGAACTTGGTGTTGGTCATTTTTTCCACTTGAGTTGACTTGCTGGTAATTCCCACCATTTGGAATTATAGCTAAAGACGTACAATAAAAGGTCTATGGCATGTGATTAGGACTAGTAAGTAATCAATAAATAAAAAGCTTTGTTTAAAATGGGAGGTCTAAGTGGCTTACTGACAATTCTCAGCTAAATATTCAATTCCATGCTAGAAAAGTAGTGCTGTTCTAGATGATGCAACTGAGGAGACATATCCCTAATGAATCAGTGGACTCATTTGTTAGTAAATGAAATTATTTTATATATAAGCCTTGGAAAATTGATGGGTAGTTCTTAAAATAAATCACCATTTAGTAAAAGAAAAAAAAAAGTACTTAAAAGCAGGCATTAAATTCTTGTAAATCTTCCTTCCAGCCTCAGCATTCATTTAAATTTGCTGTTCAGAGGTGCAGGTAAGCTGTGTATGTCACCATGACTTCCGTGGATGTCTTTGTGAATGGTCCTTCACAGTCTAGCAAATTAGACATGGATTCCTTGGTTTATTCACTGGATGATAAATGAGGATGTGTCATGGGTATGAATGAGAAATGCATTCTTATTTAGATCCTAGTGCAAAATGTCTTTCAGAAATGATGTGTTCTCATCTTTACCATATAAGGCCATTATTGTATGGTTTCCTTCAATTTCCGTGTCCTTGAGCTCTCAGCAGTTTATAATTGCCCAGCTCCACCCTTTTAGTGACATATACATATACTCATTGGGTGAACTATGTTGTGCTTTTTTAAAAAAAAAATTATTTTGTTATGGATAAGAATGTGTGTTCTTGATTATGTGTTGTGAACATACTGTATGTAAAATGATCAGTGTAGATTTAAAATGCCAATTTTCTCACACTTTCATCTTTTTTTTCTGTTCCTTTATCACTATCAGACATTTAGTCAATTCCCTTTCTGTTGTGCTGCGATATGATGCTACTTTCCCTGTTTTTTTTTATTGTAAGGATTTGTGATGATGTCACAACCAGAGGAAGCAGCTGTTTGTAGGATATAATTTTTTATTAACTCCTTGTTTCTGATAACCAGCTGTCAGTAATTTCAGCATTACTTGAGTGCCTTTTTCATCTCATGGCTTAGTGGAAATTTTCTTTCCCTATAGAAATCTAGTGATATTTTAGATCTCTACTTTTTTACTTTCTCTGTACTCAGTTTCTTTATTTAGAAAAATGAGGATAATAAAGTTCCTATATCATAAAGGTACTTGTGAGAATAAAGATATAAGGGCTTTCAAACAGTTCCTAACATATAACATAAGCACTCTAAACGTGTTAGTTGTTATTTGTTTTTGATAGAAAGGAGGGAAGGAAATACGTGGTAGTTGCCCTTTAAATAACATTCAGATTCCGGGCTTAGAGCTTGTATGCTATAGACTTGTAGGGGCTGCGTTGGGAATGGCAGAAATGCTTAATACTGCTCAAATATCTTACTTAACTGACAAATACTGGTTATAGCTATTAACTGTTAGCCTGGGTTGCTTAATTTTAACCTAAAAAAGTCATTTAGTAAGCTTCTCAGTACGTAATTAAGAACAACTCTTAATCACACTTCCAGATTACAAAATTGTTTTATGTCTGAGCAAAAGCTCTTCTTAACCCAAATTGAAAAAAAATATGTGGTGTCCTTGGAAGTTCATAATTCAGTACTTTGCCATCAGGGATGCCAGATGTGGTTTGCTGGGGAGAGCCTAAGAGTGCAAAGACCCTGGGATAAAATAAAACAATTCAGATAGAAAAACTGTTTTCCTTGAGAGTAAAGATTTAAAAATGTAAGGTTAGCCTGACCAGTGTGGCTAAGTGGTTGTGCATCTACCTCTGAACCAGAAGGTCACAGTTCATTTCCCCGGTCAGGGCACGTGCCTGGGGTGAGGCTCCTTAGTCGAGGGTGTGGAGGAGGCAGCCGATCAATGATTCTTTCTCATCATTGATGTTACTCTCCCTCCCTCTTCCTTCCTCTCTGAAATCAATAAGAAACATATATATTTTAAAAAGTAAAGTTAGAAACAAGTGTTTCTCAACTTTATTCTATTACTATATTTTAAAAATAGGATACAAATCAAACAAAAAATATAATAATAGAGCATTCATGTGCTCACCCACAAGATTAAGCAGATGTTAAGATTTTGCCAAGTTTGTTTCACATATCTTTTTTGAAAAACAATAAAGCGTAACAGATGTAGCTAAGATACCATCCGCCTTTACTTCTTCCTCCTTCCCCAGAGGTAATTGTTTCCTTAAAGTTGCTATGTATCATATTTTGTACTTCTAATACATGTGTATATATCTAAACAGACTGTTATTTTGTGTCTGTTAAACTTTTATATGATACTTACTCCCATACCAAAGGACAGTGAAATTGCTTCTGTTTTCTTTTTTCCACGATTCCCATAGTGCTGCAGTTAATATCCTTCTTGTGCAAAACATGGGGCTTTCCTCTCACAGACCACCTACAAGTGGGCCTGCTGAGGGGTGGGCATCTTCACCTCCAGCTGTTTCCAGATTGCTCTCAAAAGAGGGTTGTAGTGGGATAGTCTCTCCTGTGATCAGTTTTTATGAGTTCCTCTTTCCCAGCACACTTGCCAGCACTTATATTAGACTTCCAAATTGTTGCCAATTTTAATAGGTATAAAATGTTACCTCATTGTTTTAATTTGCTGTTCCCTGATGATAGTGAGATGATGTTTTCATATATCTATTGGCTTTTCAGGTTTCCTTCCCTGTGAATTCTCTGCTCATATCACTTGCCCATTATTCTGCTAGGTTGCTGTTGACTTTGTCAGGTCAATATGTTGCATATATATATCTTCCCTCAGTCTGCAACTTTCTTTTCACTTGCTTATGGTTTTTGAGAACAACCCACACTGCTGAATTTGGGTTACTTTTTTATTTTTTAGGGAGTTTGCAATAATATTTATAAGTCTCATAGATTTACGTTTCTCCATATACTGTCCTTTGTATCTAGGTGTACATTACTTGTGTAACGAGCTCAGCAGTGCTCCTCTTTTTACTTTTCTGGGAACATTCGTTTGAATGTTTGGTAAAGTTCACCTGTGAAACCATCTGGGCCTAGTGATTTTTGGTATTTAGTGACTGCTTGATTTATGGGGCTGTGTGGAATGATACTTAACTGGTTCTTTTATGCTTATAGGTCTATTCAGGTTTTCTATTTATTGAAAAATTTTGGTAAGTTAGATTTTTATCTAGGAGATTGCTTATTTCATCTGGACTTTTCAAATTTATTAGCAAATGTTATTCCTAGTATTTTCATATCATGTAAATTTCTACCAAATCATGTCCCCTTTTTATATCTGGTATTTGTGCCTTTTGTCTTCCATATCTAATTTTGTTGATTCGGTTTATTATTTATTTTCTTTTTGTTACTTTCTTCTCATAATTTTATGTTCTTTGGGTTTATTCTTACATCATTAATTTTCCGTCTTCTCTCATATACTATGCATTTAAGGCTATAAATTTTTTCCTAAGATCTGTTTTAGCTATATCCCACAAGCTTTGATATGTTGAGAAGCGTTCCCAGACCCAATTTCTATGTGTGCATGTAGACTTCTCCATACCAACAAGCAATTCTCAGACACCAGCAGGGTGCTGGAGAATTCAACTCAATTCTGACACTGGCTTCCCAGAGATAGCATCACATTCCACAGGTTAAAGGTTCAGTCCTACAAGACGGATTCCCTCCCCCAACACATACTTCAAGTGCTAGTCAAAGTCCAGGTTGTTACCTGTGCTTCTGACTCACAGTGATGTTCCAAGGGTTTGATTAATTCCCTAGAATGGCTCACAGAACTCAGCAGGAAAACTTTACTCACTAGGCTCCTGATTTATTATAAAGTTTATTGAAGGATACGAATCAACAGCCAGATGAAGAGATACATAGATGAGGTCCCCAACAAAGGCGCTTCTGTCGTTGTGGAGCGTGGGGCATGGCGTAATGGCATGGGAAGTGCTCCCCAAAAGACCAACCAGCTGTCTTCCTAGGTTTTTATGGAGGATTCGTAGTTAGATTGACTAAGTCATTGGCCTTTGGCGTTGAGCTCAATCTCCAGCTCCTCTCCCCTCTTCAGAGGTCAGGCAGTGGGACTGGAAGTTTCAAACCACTAATCACATGGTTGGTTCTCCTGACTGCTAGCTGCCACCCTTGGATGGGATCCAAAAGTCGCCTCATTAGCATACAAAAGACATCTTTATCACTCTCAACACTAAGGAAATTTTAAGAGTTTTAGGAGCTGTGAACCGGGAACTATAGATGAAGATCAAATATCTTATAAATCACAATATGGCAGTCATGTATTTATTGGTCAGTTTAAACGTCTGTTGGCTATTATAATTTTCTGTTTGAATTATTTAGTAAACTTAAAATTTTTTAGATGCATTGGAGATTTTGGTTTATATTTTTCTGTTTTTAATTGTATTGCATTGTACTCAGAACATGCTCTACAGGATATTGATTCCCTGGTATTTTTTGAGATTTGCTTTGTGGTGTCCTAATACTGCCAAGAAGCCTGCCCCAGTCCCTAGTGTTGTGATGTCTTGCCATAACAAGAGCAGCAGCAACAACAAAAGGGTTCAGTTTTGTGTGGCAGTGATTCCTTTTTGTTCACCAGCTGTTAAAGCTTGTAAGAACCTCAGCATGGACTAACGTTAACTTGTTTGAAAAAGGAAGTAGCTTTTGAACACCTGTTGTTACAACATCATTTATTCTGGTTAATACAAAAATGGTCTAAGCCAGGTTGGCTTGTTTGATTCAAATGTGTACCATGAGCAAATTATGACGGTTACTTATGACCAACATTAAAAACTGTATTTTTTAACCAATGGACATGGACACTGGGGCAGTGGGGGCTTGTCCTGAGGAGAGGGAGTGGCGGGGAAGGGGTCAATGGGGGGAAAGGAGACATATGTAATACTTTAAATAAAAAAACCTGTATTCTTAATGAGATGTAGAACTGGATAATGGATAAGATCTAAGCTTATGTTAATTTAATTACATTGTTCGGCTGGCATTTCTGATTGAAGACGGGTGAGAGATAGACAGTAAAATGTAGTATGTCCTTGAGCCCCTAAGCAATAGCTAAAACGTTTTATTTTTATTTTTTAAATATATTCTATTAATTTTTTACAGGGAGGAAGGGAGAGAGATAGAGTAATGAGATGTAGAACTGGATAATGGATAAGATCTAAGCTTATGTTAATTTAATTACATTGTTCGGCTGGCATTTCTGATTGAAGACGGGTGAGAGATAGACAGTAAAATGTAGTATGTCCTTGAGCCCCTAAGCAATAGCTAAAACGTTTTATTTTTATTTTTTAAATATATTCTATTAATTTTTTACAGGGAGGAAGGGAGAGAGATAGAGAGTTAGAAACATCGATGAGAGAGAAACATCGATCAGCTGCCCCCTGCACATCTCCCACTGGGGATGTGCCCGCAACCCAGGTACATGCCCCTGACCGGAATCGAACTAATTTTATTGCCTTAACTTTGCTGTTCATTTCCAATACTTTAATTTGTATATTCAAGAATATTAACTTATATTAAAAGTTATATTTTGCATTTTGAGTAATATCAAGTTTTTTTTTAGTAGAAACACATGTATAATTTGGCTATCATAGAAAAACACTTTGGCTTTAAAAGACTTTTGTATTCTCTTTTGCTATGTCTATTAATGCAGTTGATTAAACTCTTTGTAGTACTAGAAATTTTGATCTTTAATAGACCATTGAGAGTTTTGGGTGGAGGTGATAAAGGAGAAATGGGTCTGAGAAAACACAAACTCTGTGGCGTTGACATTACCTAATAAATTTGCTTCTCTCTACTTTCAGACTGGTCGAATTGACAAATCCTACCCTACAGTATGTGGCCACACAGGACCAGTGCTTGACATAGATTGGTGCCCACATAATGATCAGGTCATTGCCAGCGGTTCAGAGGACTGCACGGTTATGGTAAGCTCCCAGGGTGTGGCGTAAGATTCACCGACTGCTTGCAAAAACTGTGTGTGTGTGTGTGTGTGTGTGTGTGTGTGTGTGTGTGTGTGTGTGTGTGTTTCGATGCTTGAAAAGCACAAAATCATAGCAGTTTTGATTGTCCATTGTATTATATAGGATTTAGTGACATTAAAGTTTAATGACAGATAAGGCTTTTACAAGAGGTTGTACTATGTTATCTTTTTTCTTTTGTATGAGTGTGTGTTTGTACGTGGTTATTGACAGTTCTGTGGGAAGATTTTAGAGAAACTGAAATGAGTTTCCAATAATTCTGTGAATGCCATTGGACCACATGACCTCTCTTCTCTCCCCAAAAAGAGAGAAAAAACTGTAACTAAGAATTGTACATTACAGTGAAATAAGATCCCAAAGGTTATACAGATAAAAAAGGGGTATGGAACAGATACTGAGACGTAGTAAAGAGTTTTTGCAAGTGTTTCTTTCTAAGCTAACATCAGACGGTGTGTTCTGTCTCGTGGACCCTGGTTAAGAAAGCCCTTTTTGTGCAGCAGTGAAAACATTTTGAAAGGTTTTTAAAGTAAGTTCTATATATTTCCTCATTTGGATTCCAAAAGTAGATTACATATGAAATAAGGCTTTGAGGTACTTTTTAAAAATATTGATTTGAGAGAGAGAGGGAAGGAGAGAAACATCAACTGGTTGCCTCCCGAACACACCCCAACCACCAGGGAGCAAACCCAAAACTTAGGTATGTACCCTGACCAGGAATTGAACCAGCAACCCTTTGGTGCACGGGATGACGCTCCAACCAACTGAGCCACCTGGCCAGGGCTGGTGTACTTTTAATATGAAGCTTCTTGTTCTTGATTATGATCTTAAGATCGTAATTGTTTGGATCAATTTTTAATCTTAGCCCAAAATGTTAGACATAGTACAGAAGGGAAGTAATGAAGTAAGTACTGAAACAGGTGAGTGTAGTAACTGATCAAGTTGCAAGCAGTCTCAGATTCATCACGTGGGGAGCTGAGAGAACCCCTAGTGTTACTTCCCTCTCCATTTTCTGTGGACTGAACCAGACTTAGTAACATTGTTTGGAAGCCTTTATTAATTAAAATTATTTTACATAAACACACGTTAAGTCCAGAACTGTGACATTTAAACATTTACTCATTTTTACTCATGGACTTTTGGCTGAGGATAACTCCTGCGATCTCATAATTTTGGCAGCCAAAACATATTAAAGAAATATGCTGCTGTTAAAAGGAATTGTTCCTTTTAATGTGCACTGCTAAGTTGATCATTTTAATGGCCACGGACATTTTGCTGAGGGGAGAAGAACAGTATTTCGACCTAGTGCCAAAATCTTAAATTGACTGCAAGTCTTAACCTCTCTTGATCCACCTCTTTTTGTCGTCAGCATTATCAGTCATGTTGTCCCTTAAAAAAAAAACTTTTGTATTATGAAACACACTAAAGTTGAATGAATTCAGTTACGTGAATTAAGTGATTTATTACAAAGGGAATACCCACTTGTTTTTGATAGCTCCCTTACTATTTGGTGTGTTAAGGTGTTCCAGCTCATCGTGGACATCCTTTGAAATACCTCAAATTAGCTATTTCTCTCAGAAGTTCTGATTTCTTTTAATGGAAAATGGTATTTCTAGGTCACAATCTGGGTGCTAGGGATGCTGATTGTTACCATGGTGATTATTGTTTTTAAGACTTTGCTATTGTAATAACTATGAATGATGTCAGGTGAGTACTAGACTTACTAGACTTACTGGGAGGAGGAAGAACCTCATAAGTTATATAAAATATCTACTGCCGTATGCTGTACACATGAAACTAATATTGAATGTCAACTGTAATTAAAAAATTAAAAAAAGATTGTAGTAGTAAATGGAGCTAGAATATACATATATATTTAAAGATGTGGTAACTTTTGACTTCATCTTAATATTTCTAGTTCAAATTCAGGGCTATAGAGTTTTTAATCTAACCTCTTTAATATTACATTTCTATATCCTTTCTTCCACACTGAGAATTTGGGTTCTCAAGGATTCAAAGGATGAATTAAAATATCCTGATCTGTCTCATTTGCTTTTTCACAGTATATATACGGTAATCTCAGATGCATTTAAGGTACTGCTTTCAATGGACTACTATTTGAAGTGATGTTTTATACCAGCAAATGCAATTATACAGACCTTCCTCCTAGAAACTATACTTCACTCCTAGGTTTTCCATATTTTTGGTACTGTTGAGTTTTTTCCTCCAGCAATAGCTTCTTATAGAGAGTTTTAGAGAATATGGCTACTGGTGTTATACTTGGGAAAATTTTAGCTCCACGAAAAGAATAATGCTTTAAATAATACAAAGAGCAGCCAAATTAAGTTTTGTGAATGGTGTTGATTTGACATTGTCTCTTATCTGCAGGGTAGTAATCAAACACAAATTTTAAAGACGGCTAATTCAGCAAGGTTGCATGATTGTTTCTGGGAGAAAGAAAGTTTGAAGGCAGAGTAGGTGTCTTATTTGTCTCCAACTAGATGTTCTGAACAGTCACAAATGATTACATTTAAATGAATACTTTTCCATTCTCCCAAATCAGTCTCACACTTCTGTGGAAATCAACAAAAACAAACCCCCTATTTTATACATTTTTGCTTCTGTTGTAAATTTTCCTAATGCAGTTTTTGTCTTGAAATAAAAATGAAAGTGATGCTGTAGTTGGTGATGAGAGCGCGTTCCTCAGGATTCCTGTCCCTCTGTCCTTCACCGGGGCTTCATGTCATTTCCTTTTTGTACAGATTACATCTGGGCCATTTGCCAGTCGATATTACAGCCTTGGCAAATCAGAACCCAGCTCTCAGTTCTTGATTTTCCCAAAGCTAATGTTGTTCTCAATGTCATGGTTCATTTATGAATGTCATGACTCTGTGCCTCCTACCCCGTGGGGTTAGTGGATCTGTAGGGGATTGTGCTGCTCTGCAGCTGCTACAGAATCTGTAACCTCTTCCTGTCTCTTAAGATTATTTATTTCCTTCATTTTCCCTTTGGAATTGGTTTCCTTAGCTTTTAAAAAATATAGCCTTTGGGGAAATAGCCTTTCTTATGGCTGTAACTCTAGTGCCTAGCCCAGTAGCAAGTTCATGATGGGTGTAAAGTAGGGAAGCAGTGTCTGGAAGCACTTTGTGTGTATGCTCTAAATGTGCACCGTGTTTGCTTGAGAAATAAAACCTTCAAACAAATTGCACTTTAAAATTACTGCTTGAGAGAAGCCTAAGCGTCTTAATTTTCTTTGTTTCTTGTTGGGAATATTTTCTTGAGCTGGCCTTTTTCCATATCCAGAGTTTCACATGTGAAAAGGATGTCGGTGATACAGTAGTTCCCGAACATGTGCTTCAAGTTGTTTTTTTCCAGAACCACGATGGGTTTTCACTGGTTGATTCACTTTTTCATCTGGAAGCCTTGGGACTGATTGCGTTTTTCCCTTTCTTTCAAAACAAAACAAGACATTGCCATAGTGATGTGTTATCCAAATACAAAGTTTCAGGAACACATTATTGTTTAAAAACAAAAACAAAAATATCAAGTGGCGGGGGATAAAGCTGATAGCCCTGCTGGGCTGAGGGTTTTTCCTCTCCACTCACTGCATGTCTTTGAAAAAGCTGGTGGGTAGTAGAACCTGTGTCCACAGAGCAGAGGAAAGCTAACGGACCTGCCTAGAGCTCAGAGCTGCCCTCATCTGTGCTGACTGGCCTACGTGTGAACTAGAGCCTTCATGCTTGAGATATTTTGGACGTAAATTAGACTGTTGGGTACAGTGCTCAATTAACTTGAAGATAAGACTCATTCCAAGAAACTATGATGGTCAGACTTAACAATACATGGCGGTCATTGTAACAGCAAGAAAAAGAATCATAAACATATAGTAGGGACTTTTTCTTGCCAAGTGCTGTTTTTAAGCGTTTACGTGCCTGATTATAGTGAATCATTATACCAGCAAAGTAAGGCAGGAATAACTCCCATTTTACAGCTTAGGAAACACCGGCCCTGCACGACAGTTTTGTCAAAGGTCACCCTATTGTGTATTTCGCATTAAGGTAGTGCTTGGGTGTACAAAATGTTTTAGTCCATTTGACCTTTCCAGTAACCACTGAGGAAGCGGAGCTGATGCTGTCTCCAGTATCAAACAAGGAAATTGAGGCTTCACGAAGTGAAGTCCCTTTTTAATGCTAGTGTGGCCAGTTAGCGTCCCATCTGTGACATCCAGGCCAGTGCCCTTTCTTCCACACCAGGCTGCGTCCCCTTTGCACACAAGAATACTAAGCATGTACCCAGTGGCACTTCTGCTCTTTGTTGTCCTGCTGCTGCAGAAGGCACGATCCCTTCAGTCCAAACTGGGCTGGAAGGCCCAGGCCCGGAAGCAGCAGACAGCCCTAAAAAGGGCAGAGAGCCCATAATGACAGGCCTATGAGTAGGGCCAGTGGGCACCAACCAAGGGGTGTGTACGCTTCATGTGGAAAGACTTACAGCTCTGCCGGCTCTTTTCCACAGTCCACAATGGAGAACAGCACCACCTTTATTTACCAGCAGTGGCAAGAGTTCCGTCGTCTTTTTCATTTAGTCTTATAGGCTTTTCCAGTCACTTTCTCCTCCCGCTGTAAAGCCTTGTGTCTGTGCTGTCTTTGTTACTCTGACCTTTTTCCTGTCAGCCACTCAGCCAGCCTCCAGGGGCATTCACTTTTTAGAAGAGTGCTATATGCATCTGTGTTTTTTATTTTGAAACTGGATACTTGATTTCCTTCCTTCCTTCTTTCCTTCTTCCTCCTGTCACCTCACTCCTTTCATCCTTACAGGTCATCTCCCTAGGAAGCCTTCTTGGATATACCAAACTCGAACAGCAAGAAGGTGACCTCATGACATTTGTATTTTCATTCAGCACTTAGCTTATGCCAGCATACCCTTGGTCACATACACTTTGCAATTTCCTTGTAATAACAGTAGTTGCTATCAATCCAGAGCCTGCCTTAATGCCAGGCATAATTCTAAACGCTTTAGATTCATATTCCCACATTGGTCCTCAAAACAACCAAGTGAGGGCAGGTTTATTATTAGTCCCATCTTATAGGTGAGGAGACTTAAGGCCCAGATAGGTTAGTGAATGTTCCCAAGGTCATACAGCTGATACATAGCCAAATCAGGGATTGGACAGTTCGTTGTAGTTCAGGAGCCCATGTTCTTAACTACTGCATTCTACTGTCTCTACTTTTGGAGGGCACTGGTTGTATGCCAGGCACTGTTCTAGGGACCTTATTAACTCATTTAATCCTCACAGCAGTCCTAGGAAGTATAGGTACTGATGTTGCCTCTGTGCACAGTGACGCTGAGTTGTTTGCCCAGGACCCTCACGGTAAGTGGCCCAAACAGGATTTGAACGAGGATCTGTTTGGCTCCAGAGCACGGGCTCCAACCCTCTACATCAGGGGTCCTCAAACTACGGCCCGCGGGTCACATGCAAATACAAATATTGTATTTGTTCCCGTTTTGTTTTTTTTACTTCAAAATAAGATATGTGCAGTGTGCATAGGAATTTGTTCATAGTTTTTTTTTAAACTATAGTCCGGCCCTCCAACGGTCTGAGGGACAGTGAACTGGCCCCCTGTTTAAAAAGTTTGAGGACCCCTGCTCTACATCATATGCCTTGTCTTTGCTGACTTTGGCTTTCAGTCTTATAGAAGTCTCTACTTTTCTCAGTCTTCCCCCCCGCCTGGTAATGGGCTGCCTCATAGTGGCTGCTCAAGAAATGTGTTGCCCACCTCACTCAGCTCCCTCCCCTGCCTAGCCCTCCCCACACTATTGTCTGTGTCCATGGGCTTTGCATATATGTTCTTTAGCTAATCCCTTCACCTTCCTTTATCTAGCCCCCCACTCCCCTCCCTCTGACATTTGTCATTCTATTTCATGTGTCCGTGCTTCTGGTTCTATTTTGTTCATCAGTTTATTTTGTTCATTATATTCCACATATTAGTGAGATCATATGGTATTTTGTCTTTCTCTGACTGACTTATTTTGTCCAGGTCTATACATGCTGTCACAAAGGGTAAAAGTTCCTTCTAATGAGAAAAAAGTAAATGTGTTGCATGAATCTTTTGTTAAAGGTAGTAAAATGGGTTAGGTGCCTGTATTAAACGCATAAACCTAGTTGAAGGAACCATTGAATCTGCCAGAAGTAACATATAGAAGGAACAGAGTTTCCTTATTTTAAAAATTTTATAATAAATGTTTTGCTTCATCATTAAAATTTCCCCGCCATCCAAGGAGAAGATGGTGCAGAGGCTAGAGAAAGATCAAGGTGAAGCTCCATGATGAGCTCTGCTTCCGCCTTAATATTTAAGCTGGAAATGCTGATTATCACCAAAGCCTCCCATCACTCTGCTTCATTAGGGACTAGGGAAACACAGTATTTCATCGTGTTCTGTCAGGCACAGAGGTTTTGCAATCCTTGCAAGAAAACCCAGCAACCCATGGTTATGGTGCCATCTGGAGATGGCAGGTGGTATTACTACTTTCAGTTCTAAGCCTAGGTCAGAATACATCTTGCAGAATGCATTTCCTGTTGAGTCACTAAAGTCTCATTTCATTTGTTTCCCTTGCTGACTTCATGCTTTGATAAAATTAGTAGTCATTTTCTGTTCGTTCTGACCTTTAATATCTTGTTACATTTTAAAAACAACTGTACACAGTCATTTCATATTATTCTGCATTTTATCCAAAGACCATTGTATGTTCTGTTTATGCAGAACAAGTCTTCAAACCAGATGATCACAGGAAATGTGATATTGAAAGATGGGTCCTCTTTCTCTTTTCCAACAGGTGTGGCAGATTCCAGAAAATGGACTCACCCTTTCCCTGACCGAACCTGTGGTGATTTTAGAAGGCCACTCAAAGAGAGTTGGCATCGTAGCCTGGCACCCGACAGCCCGTAACGTGCTTCTTAGTGCAGGTAGGAGCTAAGCAGTCCCCTTCCCCCATTGTCATCGCTTCTTGCAGCCCTTTTTGTGGAGAGGAGCAGCAGATGCCTTTAACTCTGTGCTAAACTGTTTGAAGCAGATCATTAGGAATCCATGAGGAGGCGCAGAGAGCAGTGGCTCCCTGGCCCATACATGTGCATGTGTTCAGGCTACTTTGACAGTCTGCAGAAGATACAGACTTCCTGCTTAGAAAAATGAACAGATACATACTTATTTGCCTGTAATTTCAGCAGATTCATTATTCCTGCTGGGGCCCTCCGTGGATCACAGTTTTAGTTATTCTTGATGTAGTAGAAGGAACACAGATGGGAACCAGGAGCCCTAGGTTCCGGCCCCAGTGTTGCTGCCAACTTTAGGGTGATCTTGTCAGGCAAGTATCCTTCCTTTTAAGGAATACTGTCATTGTTCTCCTTATACAAGTAGTGCGTGTATGTTATATAGATTACATAGAAACAAAAGGAAGAAAAGAAAAATCTATAATCCCACCACCCAGAGGGAACATCATCATTACCATTTCGGTGTTTCTTTCCAGAAGATACTTCTGTGCACACACGAAAATGATTTTAAAAATGAAGATGGGTTCAGAAACTTGCATATATGGTCTTTTTCACATGCTGTTAAATGTTCTTAGGATATTTTTAATGACTCCATTAATAGTCCATTGTCTGGACTATTTAAACCTCAGTTGTTTAAATCAGCCCTTTATTTTTTGATAGTGAGGTTGTTCTTGATTTTTCACTGTTAAACCACTTTCAATTTCTATTTACAGAAATCTGTTTCTTTGTAAAAAATCTGAGATTTTTTCTTTTATAGAAGCAATAGAAAGGACAAGAGGAAGCTTTGTAGGGTGATGGGAATGTCTTATATCTTGATTGTGATGGTGGCTACACAAATATATATACTTGTCAAAACTTCATGAGTGTATATTTTAAATAAATGTATTGTGTTTGTTGCATGTAAATTATACCTTAATTCCTAAAAAAAAAAAAAAAAGTTATACTAATGTTAGTGGTAGAATTTTAAAGATCTTTCCCTTTACCAGTGCAAAGGAGGGGGCAGTTCAGTTTTTAGTGGTGATAAAGGATATTTATGGTATAATGAGTTAAATAAAAAGTTTAATGCCAGGTACCTATTGAAACCAAGGACTGCTTTTCAAAAAACACACTACATAGGATTCTCCTTTTTTAAAATCACAATTGACTATACCTGGGAACCCTTCCAGTGTTCTTACTCAGAACCTCAGTCTAATAAGGAGAGAAACCAATTTCAAAGGTGGAGTTCCATCATGGAATGTCCTGCTCCTCCTCTTATCGAGGTCACACTTACGGTGTGATCAGCAGAGTGCTCCCCATGCTCCCCTTACAAGCACAGGAGGATGGTTGGTTGCAGCGTTCTGCACATTTTAAGCTCTACGATCCATTCTCGGTGGCTGCGGCTACCTGTTTGCCTGTGATGAACAAGGCAGAGGAAGGGTCAAGTCTCCCCCACAGAGCTCTCCTCCAGCTTTTCATACTGTTGTGCAGTTTTCCCGCCCATTCCCTACTTCTCACTCTTAGGTAACTTTTAGGTGTTCTGGATCTTAGTGGCTCATTTTTCTAAAGTGCTTGCAAATTTGATTTATTGGCAAGAATTCGCTTTCAGGATGTCCATCTCTTTTCTTATTTTTCTTTATCTTTGAAATAATGTCCTGGGAGCAGCAAATGATATTCTTTTTAAAGGGTCTCAGGGACTTGGGGCAGACCCTTGAAGGAAGGATGTTGATGAACTGTGGGCTTGTGGCCAAGTCAACAGTGTGGCCTCTTTGAGGACAGTTTCGGAATCCTCATGCCTATGTGACTATACTTTGGGCTTCTCAAATCAGGCTAGTATTGACCTATTTCTCCCCCTTGAAAGATAAAGATCTGTTGTGGGCAAATAGTTAGGCCAGACCTTGCATTTCCCTTCCACTTACTGTAATTTGCTTTGCTTTAATCCAAGACCATGTAGTACATTATCGTTGATTTCAATAGCCTGCTCTCCACCATCTTTGTTGAGTGTCCCAAACAGTTTTTTAAGCTCTTTATTTTTAGCTCCACTGGAGAAGAAGTAAGCTGTATTTATTCTGATGCTTATTTTACTAGAAAAGGAAACTGATAGCCCAGTTAACTCTTAAAAAAACATAGGCCTTACCCTGGCCGGTGTGGCTCAGTTTGGTTGGGCATCATCCCTTGTACAAAAGGTTGATGGTTTGTTTCCAGTCAGGGCACATGCCTGGGTTTTGGGCTCAATCTGTGGTAAGGGGTGATTGATGTCTCTCTCTTTCTCCCTCCCTCTCTCTCCCTCTCCTATCCTCTCTCTCTAAGATCAACAAAAGAAGATATCTATCTGTCTATTTGTATATATGTATGTGTATATATATGAAAGAAAAGGAAACACAGGTCTTGGCCGTGTGGCTCAGTTGGTTGGAGCATCGTCCCATACACCAGAAGGTTGTGGGTTTGATTCCTTGTCAGGGCACATACCTAGGTTCCAGGTTCGATCCCCATTTGGGGAGCATACAGGAGGCAACCTATCGATGTTTCTCTCTCTCTCTCTCTCTCTCTCTCTCTCTCTCTCTAAAGTCAATAAAAACATATCCTCTGGTGAGGATTAAAAAACACAAACAGAAAAGATGGGATTCTATTTTTTTGTAGTTCTTAGTTTTGTTTGGTTTTTATTTGTTTCATACAAACCCAAACTTAACAAACTGTATTTTTACTTTAACGCTGATTTCTTTTATACAAATTTCTTCTTTCTTTGTCACTTTCTTTGTTAAAACTACCCGTAAGTAGGGCCTCTTGTCAGCACCTTCCTTTCAATGCATGTCTTTGTAGTTTCCACAAATGTGCCGTTGTCCAGGCATTTTAATAGCTGTCGACATGGTTGTGCTTGCTCCTAGGCTGTGATAATGCCATCATCATATGGAACGTGGGGACGGGGGAAGCCCTGATAAACTTGGACGATATGCACTCGGACATGATTTACAATGTAAGCTGGAACCGGAATGGCAGTCTCATCTGCACAGCTTCCAAAGACAAGAAAGTGAGAGTAATCGATCCTAGGAAACAAGAGATTGTTGCTGTAAGTATTCTTCAGACAAAAACCCCAGTATTTGTAGCCCTTCGGTGAGTGCGAGCTGTCTGCTTTCTAAGGCGGCCACAGAGGCTGTGCTGCTGGTCGTTGGCCCTCCTGTGTGCAGATGCCTGTGAATCAGAAAAGGCTGGTGCAGGCTTCTGACTGTCTGCCAGTCACTCTTCTCTTCAGAGTTGTACATTTCTAGCTTTTACCCAAGGCTTATCTCTCACTTGGTAACCATTTTTCACAAAGAAACAATGTTTTTATCAGTTCACAAGAGTCCTTAAAAGTTGACAAATGTAGATGAGCTACCCCAAATAGTGAAGAGCATTCCTGGCTTAGTACAAAAAAATTGATTCCCCACCCTGTTCCACAAATGACTATTAAAGTGTCTCACAAAGATACAGCAGGTTATTAACCTCTTGAGAAAAGCATTTGGCGGAGTCCTCTCATGTGTCCTGTCTTTGCAGCACATGGACGTGGGTTGGCAGCGGGGCAGGTGGAAGGAATGAGGCTATTGAGTCAAGTCCTGACACTCGCTAACTTAAGCTGAGGGACCTTAACCAAATCACTTAGTGTCACTGTTTCCTCCTCTGCGGAGGGGAGGTGGTTATTAATGAGACACACACGTACCAGTTAACGTGAATGGCGTGCGGGGTGCGGTTGGGTTCGGTGTATGGGCCCCTATCCTCCCACCTCACCTTCCTTTCTGCAGTTTGAATGTGTGTAATGTGCCTCTGCTCTCTCTTCTGCAGGAGAAGGAGAAAGCGCACGAAGGAGCACGACCCATGAGAGCCATCTTTCTGGCTGACGGCAATGTCTTCACCACTGGTTTCAGCCGCATGAGCGAGCGGCAGCTGGCGCTCTGGAACCCGGTACGCCCTTCCCAGCCTCCCACCAGTTTACACTGGAGCTTTCTCTCTTTTCTGAGTGGGTCTTTGGGTTGGTACATAGATTATGGGGTTCTTAGTGAGGTTTTCTGAACTCCCACTTGTCTTAAATTGGACGTGAAGTTCTCATCCTCACTAGAGACTTATTGCTAACTGTCTTTCCAAAAATGCATTTGTGATACTCCCAAGGAGTCTATGGTGACTATATTTTTCAAAAAGAATGCATGAGGAATTCAGACTTGGGAAATGAGTTCTAAACTTAGTTATATTTTTATAAAGAATATGATCTAAATCAAAGTAGTCATGCTTGAGAACATGCTCATAATCACAAAAGTGGAAAAAATAGAAAACTGGTTCTGGCTGGGTGGCTCAGTTGGTTGGAGCATTGTCCCGCACACCAAAAGGTGGTGGGTTCGATCCCCAGGAGGCAACTGACCAATGTTTCTCACATCGATGGTGTTCTTTCTCTCTCTTTCTCTCTCTCTCTCTCTTTCCCTCTCTAGTCAGTAAAAACATATCCTCAGGATTAAAAAAAAACAACAGTAAATTATTTCTTATTAAGAAAAAAAGCTAAACTCCACATAAGGTATGATCCTAATTTGTGTGTGTACGTGTGTTGGGAGGAAATAGACCAAAATGGTCATGGATTCTGCCACACACTGGACTGTGGGATTATGGCATATGCGATGATTTTTATGTTCTTCCTTGTAACTTTTTAAAGAACATATATTTAATTTATAAGAAAAAAGTACTTTTTAAAAAGAAAAGTCACAAAGGAGAAGGGCACTTTCATCTCTGTCATAGAATCACACTGATATGTGCATTAATTATGTTGTCAAATAAACATAATTTTCAGTGGGTTGGATGCCACTTGCTATCCCTATTGGTATTTACATGTATGAATGTTACATGTGCGTTGTTTAAATTTCAGTATTCTAGGGAAATGGCTAACTTAATTAGGGATAAAGGAATGCATAGTAAGGTAACAAAAATTTACCCCTAAATTGTGTGTGTGTGTGTGTGTGTGTGTGTATGTATATATATATATATATATATTTTTTTTCCAGAAAAATATGCAGGAACCAATTGCTCTTCACGAAATGGACACTAGCAATGGGGTGTTGCTGCCTTTCTATGACCCTGACACCAGTATCATTTACTTATGTGGAAAGGTAAACAGTAATTTTGATGTTTAATATTAAATTTAATCCTGTGGGAGGAAAAGTTTGTCCTTCAGAGATTTAGTAGATGGGCAATGTATTGTATCATTTTAGTTGGTATGTGTGTGCGTCTTACATTATGATTTTGTTACGTGTGGGGTGAGAATGGACTGTTTATAACTTGCCAGATGTGTGGTATTAACCTACTGTGTTCAGTACTCTTGACGGAAGCAGGGATTGGGCAGATGCCGACGGGAATCTTTGCTTGGGCACTCTGGTGAGATGGAGTACGTGCTGGTGTTTTGTTTTCCTTTTTAAAATTTTATTTTTTGTTCTTTTTTTGTTTTAAATTGATTATTGATTTTTACATGCTGGTGTTTTGTATCACTTGGTGGTGCTGTGTGGTTGGTGATTTCAGATTTCTCATTGGTGTTTGCCACATCTCATGCTGAAGTCTACTGGAAGGTTCTAGGTTGGCATTTACTGCTTATTGCTACATGCCATGAACTCTTAAGGAGAATGGTGCTTTGGGAATGTGAGCTTTTGAGGGTCTCAGGGGGTTCTTGTTCCTGGAGTTCAGTGTTAGGGCCCTGGACCGGAAAACGTGTGGCCTGATTTAAGTTTCAGGAAGTGACGGTTGCTCCAGGAAGACCCCACACTGAAATAAAAGGTCTCCTGCCTCGTCTACCTAGTGATCTCTGCCTAACTAAACTGGTGGTGGCTTTATTGCTATTTCATTTCAGCAGGTGGTAACCTCAGTATTTTTCTTTTCCAGTTTTTTTCCTTAGAAGTTTGTGCACATGAAATATATGAATTAATAAAAGTGGAGTGTATAGTCCCTCAAACCTGTTAGGGTACCCCTTGCTGGTAAAGGCCGGATGTTTCACTTCTTCTCGGTTCACTGAGCACACCGCAGAGCTGCTTTCCATTTGATAGGTCAGTCACTTAGAAACGAGATCTTGTCAGGTTTCTTGAAAGTCATTTTACTTCAGATGTTAACAGCTGCATCAAACCAAACACAAGGACATGTTACCCAGAGGTGGTTAACACTGGGTGGAAAATTATTTTTAGTGTGCATAGAGTAAACCCTATGTGTTTAGCTTCTTTTCCATTGCTTTAGATTTTTATTTATATTAAATGGAAATTGTGAAGACAGAAGATTGTTAGAGTGTGATACTACCTAGCTATTTATGTCTTCGTGGGTGTGTGTCTTCATATATATATATAAAATATATAATGTAAAATATATATATAAAATAGTGTGAGTGTGTGTGTGTGTGTGTGTGTGTGTGTGTGTGTGTTTTCTACCAGGCAGAATTGCCTTGTTGTTCAGGTTGGTATAAATGTGTGACCATTAGACAATTATTTGTACTTAGAGAGACTAGCAAGATTATTATAGAATTTTATACATTGCAATGAGATAGAAAACCTTGTGAAGTTCAAGGAGATCACTAAAACGAAGGTTTCTTAATTAGAAAGTCTTAGTTTTTATTATCATCCGATTGTCTGACGTTAGTGCCCTCAGGTCTCTGAACGACACTGCTGTTTGCCAATGAACAACTAACTCAAAGCAGTAGTCACCTTCTCAGTGGTCCTTCTGGTCTTTCGTGTGTCTTTTGAAGTTGAATTGCAATGCAGTTGCTTGGCAGAGGCGTTACAGTTTTGCCTGACTCTGTCTTGGCATCTAGCCCTCAGTAAAGGGGATGCTAGTGTTTGATAGGTGAGGGCTTACTCTGCCGGGATGAGAAACCATCACGTGCGTTAGGCCTTTAAGGGGAAGAAAAGGCCAGCCACTGCAGCAGAGTCCTGATTAGCGCTGGGTTTATAGGGGAGAGAGATGGCCACTTAAATCGGATGTTTCAGTCAGTAGTAAACACACACATGTCTCCCATTTCTTGTAGGGTGACAGCAGTATCCGCTATTTTGAGATCACGGATGAATCCCCGTATGTCCACTACCTCAACACATTCAGCAGCAAGGAGCCTCAGAGAGGGATGGGTTACATGCCCAAGAGGGGACTCGATGTTAACAAATGTGAGATTGCCAGGTAAAGAATCGGCATGTAAAGCATTGGAATTGTTCATACCATCTGTGTTCTGCAAGAGCAACCCAACCACATGCAATTCTGTGATGCCCGGGTCTTTCTACCCTTGTGTGCGGCCCAGGATTAGTGTCTCATTTCCTGCCCCTCCTTAGAAGCAGGGGTTTTAGAGCAGGGAGGCACCTTTCAAAATCATCTCATCTAAACAGGCCCCTCCCCATTCTTCAGAGTCTATGACTTGAAGTGCAGCGGGTACAGTGGCTTCGTCTGCGTGTGCTGGACACTTACTCAAATAGTGAAACCATCATCTCTTATATGCAGGCCGAGGTTGGGGCCAGGGTCCCTGGGATGGAAATAAGGAATGGTGTTCCTGCCCTGTGGGAGGATGAGCCAGGTTCCAAAGTAGATTGTGGACCTCACGGATCCTAAACTAGGGAAGCCAAAGACCTACAGTGGGGTGTTGGGTTGGGGGCCCCTTGATTTGGGAAGTGTGATAGAATTCCCACCCCTCTGTACTACGCTAGATTTTTAAAAAATTTCTATTTCATAATGCTAGTGGGCTTCCTAAGGGGAAGGCTCTTTTCTCATGCTAGTCAACAGAAGATACTCAGGAGACTCACCACTGGCCATTTTAAGCAACAGAACTAGGAGCACCATCTTATCAGGCTAAGATCCTAGCACGCATTATATAACACTCCGTTTCTACGCATGTTTGTCTAAGTGTGCTATTCTGCTCACACACTTGTTAAATAATTGACACATCTTTAAAAATAAAAAGAATTTTTAAGCTCTTTGTTATATTAATCAGTATGGGTTGTTGTTGTTGTTGTTGTTGTGTGTGTGTGTGTTTAGTTTAAATACATTCAGCTCTGTATTGGTACTATCTAATAAGTCATTGTTTGTTCTCTCCTGTCTGTTGACCTTATCATTTTCACAAATTAATCATTGTCCGTGGTGTTATTCCCACCACAGTTGATCTGACCTCAGAGAGTTGGAATTCGACTGTCACCATCATGCATAGAGCTGTTCCTGGTTCTTGTCTCCCATGCACCATTTCCTTGCGTAGCTACGCTCAGCTTCCATTTTGTCATCTGTAAACTGGGAATGCTAAGTTCTGGTGGGGCAACTGGGGTGGTGAGCAGAGCCTTTTGTCTCCCTGGAGCTTTGTGGAAAAGTGGTTGTTAGTGAGCCTGTTGGTTACTTGGCCTCCTATTTTACTTAATGCAACTTTGCCTTTATTTCCCTTTTGAAGATTCTTTAAACTTCATGAGAGAAAGTGTGAACCTATTATCATGACTGTTCCCAGGAAGGTAAGTGCCCAGTTTTCTAAGCAATCTATGCTTTTAAAAGTTTTTAAATCCCCACCTTTCTTCTTCCTTACTTAAGGGTTTCCCCAAAATGTCTCTTGTAGTCGGACCTTTTCCAAGATGACCTGTATCCTGACACAGCGGGGCCCGAAGCCTCGCTGGAGGCAGAGGAGTGGTTTGAGGGGAAGAACGCAGATCCAATCCTCATCTCCTTGAAGCACGGATACATTCCAGGCAAAAACCGGGATCTCAAGGTGGTGAAGAAGAACATTCTGGATAGCAAGCCCACTGCAAACAAGAAGTGTGACCTGATCAATGTCCCCAAGAAAACCGCAGACACGACCAGTGTGGTAAGGCCCACAGGAGGGTGAGGGTGTGCATGGCTGGCTCAGGCCTGGTCCTCTTGCAGCTCCTTCTAGTCCTGGCACTGGCAGTGCTGTCCCAGCTGTGGACAGAGGGGCTTTCGGTGAGTGACAACACCCAATATGATAAAAATGTCCTGTCATGACACTGGAATTGGGGCCATGTTTGGCTCCTTTAGGTCTTTTTTATAATGACAGTCTAGTATGGTCTTGGATAGTAAACTGGAGCCCTTTGGGTTTTTCTTAACTGTCTTTTCCCAAACTGTACACCCCACCCATCTCTGATGGGTAAAAGGAACATGAGGGCGTGGGTCACAGCCGCCCAGAAGAGAAAGTCCTGGGAAGGAGGGAGTTACGGGTGGGCTCTGATGTTGTTGAGTGAGTGATAGAGGATCGGCCAGTGAATGGGACTTAGCCACTAAGATGAACGTGGGTAGGAGGTGGGGAGTGGACGGGCTGTGGAACAGAGTTCCAGGAGCCGGAGGGGAGGGCGGTGAATGGTCAGTGGGAAGGTAAACGGAATGAAGAGGCAAAGTGCCTGGAGATGCTGGAGTTTTGTCCATGACTGAGGAAGCCATGTGGACTTTGGTGATTGCAGGGTTTCCAAAGGAATCATTTTCATGCAGGGGAGGCTCAGGCCTCTTTAGAACAGTTAGCAGGGCAAAGGATTTAGCTCCCAAGAAGGCTTCTGGAAGGAGCTCTGTGGCCTCTGGAAGTTTGCTCCTCACCTTGGTCAGATAGAGGTCACTTCTGGTGGAATTGCATGATGGGGATTTAGGGTGGCCTAGGAGAATCAGTCTTGTCCTGCAGTTCAGTTGTGGCATCCAGGTCGTGCACAGGCACAGGCTAGAAGCAGCACTGTGAGGCGCTGTTGTTTTGTTGGGGGCTTCAGATGGACCGGCCAGCATTAATTACTTGCTCATGAGGCCCAATCTGGCGGCTGTGGCTTTTTGCTCCTCCCACAGTGGAAAATTCCATTCTCTGCCTTATCATTCTCACTGTGTTGACCTTTGTGTACTGTTTTTTAGTCACCCTCTTCCCCTCCCTCCTTTTTTTTGTTTCCTTAGCAAAATGAAGCCAAGTTGGATGAGATTTTAAAAGAGATCAAATCTATAAAAGACACAATCTGCAATCAAGATGAGCGTATTTCCAAGTTAGAACAGCAGATGGCGAAGATAGCCGCCTGAAGGTCCACCCCACCCCCCAAATGGGAGCAAGAACTCGGGCTTGGTAGCTGGTTGTTGGTGTGGTCCCGGGGAGGGCGAGAGGGAGGCACTGCCATTCGGAGGCATTCATTTCAGATTTGTCAACCAGCGATAGGCCCCATTCCAGTCAGAAAGCAACTCGTCTCCCAAATTTGCAGAAATGTGATTTAAAAGCTGAGCTTTTTATCAGAAAGCTTTTTTGATGTTTTAAGTGTTATATGTGACTTGTTGAAATTTTAAAAGACAAAAGTGCTACTTTTAAAATCCAAGATACTCTGAATTTTAGGAAACCAACCAATTATGATTCAGTTTCGTGCCCAAGTACCTTTTTTTTAAAAAAAAAAAAAAAATAGGGACAAATGCCACATTGCTTTTTATATTTCTTCTTCTTTTTTTTTTTTTTTAATGTTGCCAAACCAAAAGAAGCTTTTTTTTTTCTTTGTATTTTGCTACTTTGCAGTATTTGTGTGTGGGGTTTTTTTTTTTCTCCTTAATTCAAAAGGGACAGCACTGTGTATGTTTATAAACTAAATGAAGATAAGATATTATTTTGTATAAACATTCATCTGAGAACAATCAGAGCAGTAGCCACATCGTGCTGGCTCGTTTGCAGCACAAACCTGGTCATTGTAATGACTGTACACAAGGAAGACTTGAAAAATCACGTGAATTCGTATTACCACTCCTCTCCTTTCATCGGGTCTTCTGGTCAGAAATGCGCATCGTATCGTTTACTTTCCTCCTTTCTCTTTTGTAGAAATTGGGTGGTTGTACCAGATGGAATTTTGCTTCTTGGTCACCCTGTGCTTCAGATGATTATAATCTAACCTAAACTAGCACGTGTTCCTGCAGTTTTGTTGTCCACGTAGACGCTGTTGCATTCATCACTTTAAACATCATGTTTCAGGTTTCAATCAATACTTGACAAGGGTGCCCGGGACAAGAAGACACACGTACTGTGGAGTGTTCCCTCTTGCCCATTCCAGCAGCTTGCCTAGCTCTCGAGTGCAGTGAGGGACTGAAACCGAGGGAACTCTGAGGGGAGTGTCAGCCCCGCGCGGTCCTCTGCTTTCCTGCACGTCCCATGCCGACCCCGACCCCGTGCTGTGCTGGAGGAAGAAGCGGCTCTTCATGCACCACCGAGCTCCTGCCTCCCTCTTCCTCGAGTAGGCAGCCGCCTCTCTCAGGGCTCCCAGCCATTCCTCTCTCCTTCCTGCCTTTCACCCATAACTGCTTTCAGCTAAGGTGAGGCCACAGGGTGCTATTGAATACGGAGACTGAGGGGAATGGTCTAGGATGGAGCCAGACCAGGAGCGCAGATCTCTGCTGTAGCTTTAATGTGTACAGAAGGGTCCCTTTGCACCCTGCACACACACTAACCCGCTACACCCCTCCAGCTCGCACCCAGGCTTTGTCAAAGCACAGAGGCTCCCCAGACTCGGGGTGGGGGGCGGCCCACAGACTGAGCTCTGCTCACCCGTTCCATTCCAGGGTCCGCTAGAACTTCCTTCCATTTCCATTTTGTCATATTGCATGTTTGAGAAACAAAATTTAAGAAGCCTCTGTTTTGCAAGGAGTGAGTGTCTGTGATTGAACGTGAGACATATAGTGCCATTGGGACCACAACGGGAACTCGTTTGCACATGCTGGTGCTGGTGTGGGGCCAGGACTGGCTGGTGGCATTTGAATACGGGAACCAGGATGGAGGCAGAGTGTGGACAGTGGGTTGGGATGCACAGGCAAGCTGGGGGGTGTCTGCATAGAAAAGGTACCATGTTCTTAACCGATTCTGGGATTGCTGTCTCCATAACTCCAGGGCCTCTGAATGTTTGGTGTGGTTTTGTGTCTGTGTGTATTTTTAACATTGAAGTGGATAATGGGACATAAAATGGTAATTACAGTGACATATTCAAACCTGTACGTTTCTTTATCAACGTAATCTGCTGAGGACCTTCATTTTTAAGATTCAGAAATGTTTTGAGGTTCTGATGTTAAATTAAGTAAAAGTGTTGCTGATGGTGGTGAAACACCCTAGGGAATGTGGTGCAAAGGGAAGAGGGAGGACAGGAAAGTCGCCCTGATCTCAGTGTGCTTGTTTAGTGAACGATGCCCAGTTAGGCGCGGCCTCGCCTGCAGCAGTGTGGATTGTGTTTCCTGTTTTGTCTTTTTTTGTTTAAGCCGTGCTATCCCAGAGGAGAACCAGTGAATTACTCCCAGATCGGCTCTTATAGAGCAGCCATAGTATTCTGTCAAAACACTTGCTTCCATTTTCAAAGATAAAAAAAAAATCCTTGATTACAAAATGGTGTCCGTGTTCATTTCACACCGCGGCGGTCTCTGAGGCGACCCTCTGTGTCACTGCTCCTGACAGGTGACTGTTCCTCCCCGCGGGTAAGTACAGGAAGTGTGGGGGGCGCTTGGCTCCAGCAGGAGGGGCCAGCGTCCCGGGCCTGGATATTTGAATCCTGCTCACTGCCTTCGCCAGGGGGTGACCTGGGCAGGTTGCCTGACCTCAGGGGATCCCTTTTCTGCCTGGAAAGAGGATGGGGATTTCATTCTGCTGTAGATGAGAGAATACCTGTGTCTGACCCCCCAGGAAGCCCTCATTGCACAGCTGCCCTTGTTACTATGAGCAGATTCCCTGACAAGACCTTCGAAAGCATTTTTTTCGTTCAGTAGAAGGAAATTTCCCTTTGGGTTGGCTGTGATTTTTATTCCAGCAGAAGGCTTTCAGGGTCACTTAAATGTCATGGCCCTTTTTCAAGGGCTTCCCTTTTTGCACTAAAACATCATCTCATAACGTTCAGTGATTGTGGCAAAGACTTTCCCACTGTTTGGTTTTTCTAAACGGCTGTGAATATGACCAGTCGGTGCACAGCTTCCCTTCCAAATACTTCTAAAGTTGCTGAGAAGAATGGCGGCCTGGGCCGTGGTCAGTCCGTGGCTGCAGGAAGTGGAAGTTGGCAGATGCTGTCTGCAGCCCCTCGGCGCCCAGGTCAGGGGGGCGACGCGTGGTGTGGGGTGTTTATGACTGACTTGGCACCTCGTTTCTTTGCCAGAAGACTCAAAGGTCACCATGCTGGCCCCAGACGGCCAGCCAGGCTGCATCGAGGGAGAACTTCCCCTTTTTTAAAGGTGACTTCCCTTGCTGTACTTGATGTTGGGTCTGGAAAAGTTTTGTTGGTTCTTAGGAATCTGTTAACTCTAAGTGGCCTGGCCGCTTTCTGCTGGCCCCTGAGAACACCCTGCAGCCCTCGTCACTGTCAAGGACACACCTTTTTCAGACGGGCCAAGCTGGACAGTGCCCCTTGTTCCTTTAAAAAAAATGTTTTAAAGTCCTTTTCTCCACTGTTAGAGGTAGTTATGCAGATTGGCACAGCCTTTCCAGAGGGCAGTGTGACAGATATATCAGAAGGCTCACATGTTCTTACTATTCTTTTTACATATATTTTTATTGATTTCAGAGAGTAAAGGAGAGGGAGAGAGAGGTCTAGAAATACCAACATTAAGAGAGAATCATCGATCGGCTGCCTCCTGCACGCTCCCCACTGGAGATCGAGCCCGCAAACCAGGCATGTACCCTAACCAGGAATTGAACTGTGACCTCCTGGTTCATAGGTTGACACAGCCACTGGGCCATGCTGGCTGGACACATGTTCTTACTTTTGACCCATGATTTCACCTCGGGGAATTTTGTCCCAGGGAAACTAACAGATCTATTCAGGAACGAGAAGAGGAGAAAAAACAGTCCAGCTGGTTAATTTACTTGTCACATCCATATGTTGTAATATTGTATAGTTCAAGTCATTTAATAGTATTTCAGGATATTGGGCTTCCACCACCAGTATATCGCAAGTGTCTTACAGTGAACTGTTACTAATGTCATCAGAAAAGTGAAATTTGTGTCACAAAAAAAGAATTCTGTCCAACTCTCTCTGCCTTGAAGTCACTGTGAGGTAAATGGTGTTAGTTGGCGTATAAAAGTACTTTTTTCAAAGGTAAGATGGGGAGGGTGTTGAGTCCGTTAGACTAGACTTGTTCATACAAACATAAAAGGCCTGGCTCCATGACCTTGAATAAAGATGGATAAAATAGAATACCCACCCCAGAAGGGATGTTTTTGACAAACCCTTTTAAGGGTATATGCACATACAGTGTATATTTGTGTGTAGAGTAAACGCCACAAATGTTACTATGTGGACGTAGCAGTCATGGATAATCTATTTAATCGGATTTTTCATATCAATGTCTTCATTCCCAGAAAGAAATTATTAAAATTAGTGTATGAATGATAAATCAGCAATACATTAAAACAAGCATCACAGATCAGTGGTGGGAGGAAATGGTGTGGTTAAGTAGCTCAGGGCATGGACTCGTTAGAGCCTCCTGGTGACACCATTGTACATTGTTAAGTCAATAGTTAAATGAAAGGAAACTATTTCAGATTTAGAAAAAAAAAGTAAGTTCCTCCTTGTCTAGACTTAAGACTGGGGAAAACCATTTGTGATTTTAAAATCCCAAAGCAATGGAATAAATCACAGAGGAAGAGAGAGATTGGCTACATAAATATCAGACTTTAAGATGTCAAAAGATGAAGGCTGTACAGACTGGGAAATACATTTTCAGCCAATATGATATGGGATGTATATTTTAATATGCTCAATCTTGTTTCCACCTGCCACCTCTGATTGAAATGGGGTGATGTCACCTCCCTAGTGGGATGTGTCCAATTTTAAGTCCCAAAGGATAGCACCCTGGTCCCTGGCCCCACCAATTTAGCCCACCAGCAAGCAGTTTATCAGACGTCGGGGTGGGAGGACTTTGCTAGGAGGCACGGGTCCTGGTGTGCTTCATGAACCTTCTCCAATTGCAAGTTCTGGAAAAGGTGGAAGGGAGAAGTGGGGAGTGGGAAATAGCTCCAGATCCAAAGATACTGGCTGCAACGTTTGCTAGATCAGTTGGAATGTGGAGGGAGGCGATTTTAGAGAGAGGCTGGGGGGAGCTTTGAAATTCAGTGTCATTTTACTCTACTGCGTGGAGAGGAAACTGGGTAAGAAAACATTGTGTAAGAAATGGGGGCATGAAGGGTTTGTGTGGGGAACACACGTGACAGACTTCATGGTGAGGGACCTTGGAAAGAATGCCAGCCCATTGCCCAGGGAAGACAAGTGACTCCAATGCTCAGCTCAGGAGTCCGAAGGCAGGTGAAGAGCAAGTAGATGGGTCTCTTACCAAAAGGCAACCATGTGCTCTAGATGGGGACTGACCTCTAGCTGCTTAGGTTTTTCTCGTTTTAAATGGAGGCTTACATCTCAAAGACTAAGAGTTTGGGGGAAAGGGTTTGGTGGTTTGGGGACAGCACCGGGGAGAAATGATTCCAACGGGATCCCAGCGGTCAGCTGCAGGCTTAGGGGAAGCTTCGGGTTGAAAGTGACATCAGTTTCACAGGGGAGGCGCCAGGGCCTCACCTGGTGCCAGGTGCTGTGTGCACCAGGGCTTCAGGTACAAATAAGGCGCCGTCCCCACCTTCCTGGCCAACCTGGGGTGTGAGTAGATGACAGTGCAGGGTGCCTTTGGGCCGTGAGGTGCTAGGGAAGCTGGGGAGGGGTTGCCAAGTGTGTTAGCCTCGCCTCCACCAGGTGCCTCAGGTCCCGGCAGCAGGGCTCGCCTTCACTATAGTGAAGCTCTGCTGTCTCATTCCTCATCCTGCCTGCCCCCCAGACTGGTTCTGTTTATCCTGGCATTCACTGGGTCACTGTTTTTACAGTGAGAGTGTAAAGGTCCTGGCGAGTGGCCAAATGGCCCAGCAAGGAAAGGTGTTGAGGCTCCGTGCCTTGAGGGTCAAGAAGCCAACCATCAGGATTTCAGCAAAAAAGAATCCAAGCTTGGGGACGACATCGACAAGCCTGAGAACCTGAGAACCGGGAAGTTGCGCCATAAACAACAGGAAGCTGTTGCAGGTTTGTTTCCCCGCCCAGATGCCCTTTGGGTTGTGGAAGGTACACAGAGCCTCTCATGGTTGCCAAACGCCTCAGCTGCGGTTCCAGAGTGACACGAGTTCTTGTCACCTGGCCAGGGTCTGCCGGAGGCAGCGTAGCAGAACATCAGGAAAGGCGGCAAGATGATGATTTTTTAAATCCTCACCTGAGGATATGTTTTCATTGATTCTTAGAGGGAGGGAGGGCGAGAAAGAAACATCGATGTGAGAAAGAAACATCTATCAGTTGTCTTCCATACACACCCCAATGGGATCGAACCTGAAACGTAGATCTGTGCCCTGACTGGGAACCAAACCCGAAACCTAAGTATGTGCCCTGACCAGGGACTGAACCGGCAACCGTTTGGTGTACAGGACGATGCTCCAAGCAACCGAGCCACCCGGCCAGGGCGAGATTTTTTTTTTTTTTAATTTATTGCAGTGACATTGGTGAGATTGTTATACGGGCATCTGGGCACCTGCCAGAAACCTTCTGTTGTAGAGACCAGACCATTTTTTGAACTGGTTCCTCTATCTCCACTCACCTGTTCCCTTTTTTGTTTCCAGAGTGATGTGTTCTAGCACAGAATCTGTCAAGATTTCCCAGGGAGACACAAGTCCACACGCTCTGAGAGCCCCCAGGGCCCCTGCCTCCCAGCCCACCTGATCCCTGTCTCCTCTGCTAACCCCACACATAGGCTGTCAACGACCCATGTTGGCTCCA
This sequence comes from Myotis brandtii, assembly GCF_000412655.1. Classification (NCBI taxonomy): domain Eukaryota; kingdom Metazoa; phylum Chordata; class Mammalia; order Chiroptera; family Vespertilionidae; genus Myotis; species Myotis brandtii. The sequence continues at coordinate 563,301 of NW_005361573.1, forward strand.
GCTTCAAAGTACATCCATATCCCACTGCTTCTCCCACACCTTCACTGTCACCCCACTCGTCCATGCCCTCCTCATATGACTCTGATGTGGACTGAGCGCCTGTGTTAGGGTTCCCCAGAGAACCCATAGGATGGGTACAAATATATGCAGAGAGATTCATTATAAGGAATTGGCTCACACAGTTACGGAGGCCAACCAGTCCCAAGCTCTCCAGTCAGCAAGCCGGACACTCGGAAAAGCAGATGTTCCATTTGAGTGCCATCTGACCGTCAACTGGTTAGACCAGGCCCACCCACAACACCGGCAGCCCATCTGCTTTTCTCAGTCTACCCAGAAACACCCTCCCAGCACCCTCACAGTTTGACCAAATATCTGAGCACCCTGGGGCCCAGTCACATGGAGACAAAATGACCAGCACAGCTTTCAAACCAAGCTTCCTGTCGTCCCCTGCGTTAGTCTCAGCACAGCAACCGAGTAACCTGTTAAGGCCCTGAGCCAGGGCTGGGCAAACAGGCCCGAAGGCCAAATCCAGACCTCCGGGAGCTTATGGAGCCCACAAGCTGAGAGTAGCGTTTACATTTTTAAATGATTGAGAAAAACCCAGAGGGACAGTGACAAGTAGAACTCACATGAAATTAAAATTTTAGTGTCCTTAAGTTAATTGGCATCCAACCACGCCTCTTTGTTTCAGCATCGTCCATGGCTGTTTTTTTACATTTGCAGAGTTGAGTAAATGCAACCGAGACCCTGTGGCCACCAGTAAAATATTTACTATCTGGCCGGTTAAGAAAAAGCTTGCTGACCCCCGATAATTAGGCTCAAACCCCTCCACAACCTCTCATCCCACTCAGAGTAAAAGCTGAGATCCTCACGCCTGGCAGAGGCCACCTGTCCCTGCGGTCTCTCCAACTTCCTCTCCTGATTCCCACCCCACTCCACCCCCCGCCATGTTCACAAGGCCTCCTGCCTCTGAGCCTTTGCATGTGCTGTTCTCCCTGGACCGCCCATCCTCCTCCCACCTCCAGCCCCTGCACGGCTCCCCACTCCCCTCCCTCCCCTGCCATCTTCCCCTTTACATTTTATTACCATCAGATCTCTGGACTCTGAGTTGGTGCCGGTCTCCCCCCAAATCGAATGTAAACTCCGTGAGGACAAGCACTTATTTCCTTCTCGATGGTATCCTCAGGCTCTGGCACATCATATCAGTAAATATTTGTTGAAGGAATGAATGAATGGAAAATACAGACATCTGGGATGGGGGTGCCTAGTGGATTATCTGTGTGGCAGGGACTTGCTTCCAGAATCCAGCTCTCCCCTGGCCACAGTTGACCCCAGGCTGGGCCACCGCGCTCCTGGGAGTTCCCTGCCGTGTGTCCTATCTGAGTTTTTGTTTACAGGGACCTGGGAGTTGGGGAAGCCAGGGAGCCAGCAGACAGAGCAGATGCACAGTGTTGAGGAAGGACTTCTGGGTCCCCTTTGCTCCCTAAGTCCCCACCGAAGGTCCAGCTGCATTTCTGACCTTAAATCCCACGAGCTACCCTGGGAATCCTATTGCCACTGAAGCCAGTTTGAGTCCTTCCTCGGGCAGGTCTGCTTCAGGACCCTCTGCGGCCCCAGGTCCAGAGCTCTGCATCCCTGCACCGCCCAGGGCTAGCACTTGGGTGGCTGCCTTGGCCTGGGTTCCTTCCGCTGCTAACCTTTCTGGTGCTGCTAACCTTTCTGGTGAAATCCTGGGTCTGGAGCAGGTTTCTAGATTGGATTGCCCTCCGACCGAGTTTGGGACCAGCCCCTGAGCTGGCCACCCTCTGGTGCCCAAGCCGACCAGGTGACCCCTGGAAGCCCTGTCCTCCCTCCCTCTGGAGGAAGCCTGCTCCTGGGCCTGGGCTGAACAGGAACTCCCGGCAGTTCCGTTCCCATTTGAGAAGGGGAATTGCGTCCTAGCTGCAGTGGCCCCAGAGTGGCCATTTCCCCTTTAAATGACTCAAATAGGCAATTCTCAGCCTCTGAGCCTTCCCGAGGACTAGCAGGGAAGCAGTTGGGTAGGATGCCCCCCCCCCCCCCCCCCCCCCCCCCCCCCTGGGCCTCTCTGTTGTCTATTTTTCGAGACCTTTGTTTTTATTTGAATGAAAGGTCCCGTGGCCGGCAGGTAAATTAGGTAAATTCACACAGGTCACCATAACAGATAGAATAATGGAAAAGTTTGAAATATCGCCAGGATTACCAAACATGTCACTCAGAGACAAGTGAGCAAATGCCTTTGGGGAAATGGCACCGATAGACTTGTTCTAGGCAGGGTTGCCACAAACCTTCAATTCGTAAACCAAAAAAAACACACAAGGAAACCCACCCCCCAACGGTACATCTGTGAAGTGATACAGCGAGGTGTGCCTGTATAAGGACACACCCACGGGGGCACCCGTTTGCATTTTGAAACAACCTGTGTGCAGGGCGGGGTGTGCGCCCCTCGGCACCTGTCCTGAGCCCCACCTCGTGCAGAGCACAGGCCACACTCTGGAGAGCTCTGCAGCCCCAGGCCCCAGCCTTTGCCCATGGACTGC
>NW_005361573.1:565951-566849 GCF_000412655.1 Myotis brandtii
TCTCCTGGCACCCCTCCCCCACCCGGGGTGAAGGAGGGGCCCCTCCCCAGCTCGCCACAGGGCACCAGGACCACACTGTGTCATCACGGTCTGTTTACTGGTTCACTTGCCGGCTTCCCCACCAGGTGAAGAGCTACAAGAGGGCCGGTGTCTGACACTGCTGGCCCTTGGATCACTGCATGAACCGATTAGGGGAGAGAGCCAGCCGGCCCTGCCCTCATGGAATTTGCAATCCAGCTCCTCAGAGGGGCTCTGGCTGCAGCTGAGCGGGCCACCTGCTCGCACACGCAGAGGGAGCGTTTGCACCACAAAGGAAGGCTGGGCTCTCCGTAGCCATCACCACCCTTCTTTGCATCTGGTTCCTCCCTTCCAGGGCGGGTCCCCTGTCGCCCCCACTCTCCATCAACTGCGGCTAATGCTGTGGCCTTTCTCAGCTCGGGTGCCTCGGCCATGGCGCCCCAGAACGTGTCCAGGTGGTTCTTGGTGTTGGCCTGGTTACCAGAACCCAGGAGTGACATCGGGCTCCCAGGCCCCTGTGCCCCACTGCCACCCAGTCCAATCAGCAGTGTCACCCAAGCTGTCACAACGAGGAGGTGTGGGCCATCACGTGGCCCTATCTGAGCAACCACATTCTCGCTTCCTTCTTTCACACACGGCCGTTGGGCGTTGGCGGGTGGAGGACCACGGCAGGGGTTGCCACAGCAGTGCCCTGCAGCGTGGGCTGGGTCTTGGTCCCTAAAACAGAGAAGCCGCTCTGGGCCCACGAGGAAGCTGTCCATGCTCCGCTGAGCCCGACCGGTAAGTGCTGGCTCTCAAAACCACAGGAGGTGCCTGGGGGTACCCAAGGGACCAGCGGTCCCGCCGGGCAGCAGACGGCAGACGTGGGGGGGGGGAGCGG
>NW_005361573.1:586452-600598 GCF_000412655.1 Myotis brandtii
GGGGGGCTTGACCAGGGCCTGCCTGGAGTCCGTGGCTGGATCCTGCTCCCCGCCACGGCCACCGGCCCTCACAGGCAGGTTTGCCAGCAGCTGCTGGCTTGGGAGCATTCGGAATTCAAAAAATTGGAGAAATCGGGAGCGTTTCTCTAAAAATCAGCCTACCCACCCCCCCTCATGGGTGGGGCCCCGGGGCCCAGAGCGGGGAAGGGATTTGCTCAGGAGCAAGGCTGGGGTTAGGTCTGGGTGATGCCTAGGAGGGGTGCACGGTTTGTCCATAAAAATGTCGTTTCCGAAGCTGCGTTCTTCACGCTTTTTTGTAAGATAGAGGAAATAACGTGTGGTCGTAGCAAATTATTGAAATATTAGAATTAGGGTACCATTGCTAGCAAAATAAAACAACAACAATAATAATGGCAACACTTTATTAATTTGTATTTGGGGTGCTTTAGGGGCAAAAGGTGGTGGCCCCTACACACACACACAAACACACACACACACACACACATATACACACACCATAGACCAGGGTCAGGGCTCTAGTTGCCTGGAATCCTTTTCTTCCCTCCCAGGCCTCTGGCTTTCTCCCTTTCCCGTCTGAGTTCCCCGGGCCAGGCCTCTCAAGGTCCGTGGGCAGGGGGCTCAGGAGGTGGCTCCCCCGGCCCCAGGCCCCGGCATGGCTTCCTCTGGGGTTGCCTGGCTGACCACACCTTACACGGCAGATGCCTCCCTCACCAGGCTTGGCCAGCAGCTCTGGGGGAGCGAAACCCAGATATGGATATGGACGGGCTGGGCTGCCAGGTCAGCGCCTCCTGGGGACCTCGGCCGGCCGGGCGGGAGCAGGGCCTTCTGAGAGGCTGGGGATCATCTGAGAACCCTGTGCCCCCTTTTTAGAGGTGAGAGAACCGAGGCGTGGAGGGGAGAAGCGGCCGCTCCGGGGTGTAGGGCCCAATGAGCGAATAGTCCATGTAAAGCTCTTAGACCAGTGCCTGGCACTGTCTGCACTGGGCATGTGTGATTTCCTAACCGAGGCCAGGCTGCCCAGGGCACCCAGGGCTGGCTGTGAAGGTTTCCAGGGCTTCCTGTCCTGGCCCTCTCTGACTGACAATGTCAGAGGTGTGTCAAAGCAGCCCCGGGTTGGGGACTTTTCAGGGATGTGGCCCTACATGGAGAACAACAATGCCAACAGCGGCCTTTATTGAGTACTTCCTAGGTGCTAAACACGCCACCTGGACTGCTCACTTCAACCCACAGCCCCAAGCGGTGCATGCAAGTCCTACTATTATCCCTGGGTTCCAGCCAGGAATCTGTGGCTCAGAGAGGTGAGCTCCGTTGCCTGAGGTCACACAGCTTGTAAATGATAGGGCTGGATTTGGATCTGTTGTTTTTTTAAAATATATTTTTATTGATGGTGGAGAGGAAAAGAGAGAGACATAGAAACATCAATGATGAGAGAGAATCATTGATCAGCTGCCTCCTGCATGACCCCTACTAGGGATCAAGCCCGTAACCAGGGCATGCGCCCTTGACTGGAATCGAACCTGGGACCCTTCAGTCCATAGGCTGATGCTCTATCCACTGAGCCAAACCGGCTAGGGCTGGATCTGGTTTTAATACTGGATTTGATCCCAAATTGGGCCAGGCCCTGTCCTGGCTGCCAGGACTTAGACCCACACTGGGATTGGGGGTGTGTGTGTGTGGCGGCGGCGGGGGGCGGGGTGGTGGTGGTGGTGGTGGTGGGCGGTGAGGGGTCACGTGGGCCTCGGTTTGACCTACTTGTGGGTTTGGAGCCGTCCCTTCTCTTGCGGCTGCTCAGCCCACACCCTGAGATGCTCAGTCTTCCGGATCCTAAGGTTCCAGGAACGTGAACGTTGGGACTCCTGGGGTCCAATATTCTGAGTGGGAGGTCACGAGTGGCCCAGGGTGGTCTCTGGAGCTGGGGTGTGTGCCCCCCTGCCCCCCGCCCCCCCAAGCCCAGGCGGGGCTCGGCAGAAGCAGCTTGGGTTTAGCTTGGAAGACAGGAAATGGGCAGTGCCCTACGCCGCTAGGTGAGCAGCAGACAAGTAGGGTGTGACAGCTCTCTGTCCCTCTCTCAGAGCCCTGCCCAGCCCCCCTCCTGTGGTAAGCGGCTGTTTTCCTGCCGTTGGAGGAGAGATGAGGTGAGGCCTGGAGGAAGTCCCTGCTCTGAGGCTTGTTTTCCTAATCTGTATAATGGGCATCATCGCAGCCAGTGTGGAGTGAAGATGAGGGAAGTGCCTCCTATGATGGGATGATCCATCCACAGTGAGGGCTTTATTTTTTATTGTTTATATTTGTATTGATTTCAGAGAGGAAGGGAGAGGGAGAGAGCGATAGAAACATCAATAACGAGAAGGAAATCGTTGATCGGCTGCCTCCTGCGTGCCCCACACTGGGGATCGAGCCCGCAACCCAGGCATGTGCCCTTGACTGGAATGGAACCTGGGACCCTTCAGTCCGCAGGCCGATGCTCTATCCACTGCGCCAAACCGGCCAGGGCTAGTGAGGGCTTTGTGAGACATCTTTGGTTATAGTACGTGTATCTGAGCCAGGATCAGTTATTGTCCTGCCCCTCACAGGCAGTGCTCACTCCCGGCTCCTCTCCTTGCGACCCGAGTGGCCCCAGGAGCCACAGAAGCTCTGGGAGCCGCGTGTTCTTCCCACTAAATAGGCTGGTGCCTGGGACTGAGGGAGACGGGATCGGGGACGTTCAGCACTAACGTCAGGGACGTTCAGGGCAAGCTGGTGGCCCTAGGTAGGCCCAGGCGGGGTCACGTGGTCTTCCCAGTGCACTTGTCTATGGGATAGGTACTGTGTATTATTCCCATTTTACAGATGAGAAAACCGAGGCTCAACAGACAGGGGCGGGGTCTGCTCTCACAGGCCCCTGCGGCTTCCCTAACTGGGCACAGGGGTGGCAGGGGGGTTACCATCTCTGTACCCTCCCTGGGGTGCACCTTTCCTCTGCTCCTCTGTCCACTGCCCTGAAGAGAGCCCCCCACATAAAGCGCCCCCCCTTCCCCCCCCCGCGGATGCCAGCATTGGGGCCTTCCCGGCCGCATCTCTTTCCATGCTCGCCACCATTCTTTGAAGCACTAGGACCTGTCTTACAGATGAGGAAACTGAGGCTCAGAGAGGGTGAAGTGACCTGCCCAGGGTCACACAGCTGCTAAGTGGTCTCCCCCGTGCCCCCACCCCACCCCTCTGCAAGCACGGGACTGTGGGATGGGGACCGGGGTGAGGGCCCACCTTGGGAACAGGCCCCGGCCCCCTCCATGGCATCCTCCCAGCTCCCAGGCTTCAGAACGTGGGGCCCTGACTCACCAAGAGGCCTCTCCCCACCCAGGAACTGGTGGGCTGGGCCTTGAGTGTTCGCCCCTCCCTCTGCAGGAAGTGGCTGAGGGCTCAGCCTTCCAGGAACTGAGAACTGCCCGAGGCGGGGCTGAGTCTTCTCATAATTATGAAATATGGCTCTGAGCTGGGGCTTCTTCCAAAGTGCCTGTGCCCCAGGGGAGTGAGGCCAAGGTTAGGCCACATACTCTTCCCCCAAGAAGGCACCCCCCCACCCCCCATGTGCAAAGAAACTCTGCCTGCAGAAGGCAGGTTAGCAGGCAAAGAACATGTATGTGGGTGTGCATGTGTGTGTGTGTGACACATTTATTAAGCACGTACTGTGGGAACTTCTGAATCCATCATCTCACTGCATTCTCTCAACAGCCCTATGGGATAGGTACTGTGTGTTATTCCCATTTTACAGATGAGAAAACCGAGGTTCAGAAAGGCAAAGATCTGTGTCAAGGTCATACGGCTTGTAAGAGCCAGAGCCAGGACTCAAACATCTTTTTTTTTCCCCAATATATTTTATTGATTTTTTACAGAGAGGAAGGGAGAGAGATAGAGAGTTAGAAACATTGATGAGAGAGAAACATCGATCAGCTGCCTCCTGCACACTCCCACTGGGGATGTGCCCACAACCCAGGTACATGCCCTTGACCGGAATCTAACCTGGGACCTTTCAGTCCGCAGGCCGATGCTCTATCCACTGAGCCAAACCGGTTTCAGCTCAAACATCTTTTTGTCTGACCCCATAGTCTGTGCTCCCAGTCCTGTGCCCTGCATGGCACCCGGTACATATGGGGCCGGCCTTTCTAGGTGATGTGGCCTTTAAGGTCCTTCTTATTCTTACTCTGCCCCCGCCCCCCCGAACTTGTTCCCCAACCTGAGCCACAAACACAGCAAGCTAAGCTCTCCTCCAAGCCTCTGCTCCTTCTGCCCCCACAGCTAGGTTTGGTCTCTCCTCAAAGCCTTCCTGAATCCTCGCTGGGTTCAATTCTGATCTCTGCCTCTCGCCAGCTGTGTGTCTTTGGGCAAATCGCTTCGCCTCTCTGAGCCTCATCCCTCCACAGCGAAATGAGGATAATCGGGAGGGCCAGAGGTGTCTGATGCAAATACCATAAAGTTGGGTTTAAGAAATTATTCTCCGATCTGATCAGCTTGGCATTTTAGAAACCAACATAATTCTCACCAACAGGGGAAGGAGGTCAGAGTAAGGCTGGAAGCTGAGGGGGCTGTGAGCAAGTCACTGCTCTTTGCTCCAAATCACGCGATGAGCAAGGGAAGGTTCTGGAAATGACGCAGGCTCACTCTGCCCCCGGCGCTGAGGCAGGGGTGGCCCATTGCGGAGGGTCTTATGTCCGAGGACCCAGAAATACCTGCATCCTGCCTAGAACACAGCTGTCACTCATCGCGGGGTTTTCTAATGCATGATTTTGAATTGCACACCCACCAGCCAGTGCCAGGGGCAGTGTGAGGAGAGAGGAAGAACGGGAAAGCAGGAGTGTTCACAGTGCCAAGAAGCGAGACCAGGGAGCTGGCCGAAGGGAGAGGCGCTGCCCTTTCTGGCTTCCCAGACCGGAGGCTGAAGTGGACAGTGACCCTACCCACAGGCCAATGATGACTGCCAGCTCCCCAAGGGCAGGGCCATTCTGAAAAGGCTCTGGGCCCTGGAGGACTTATGGGATAGGGTTGTGAAAGATCAAAGTAGCCCCCTTTGCCGGAGCTTGCTGGGAACAGAGTGCTAAGGGCTCTGCATCACCTCGTTTCATGTCACAAGAGCCTAGAGGTAGGTGCTGTCGTCCCCCTTGTGTGAGCAAGGACATAGCCAGAGGGAGCCAGACCGAGCTGAGACCCTGAGACAGAAAAAGAAAAACTGTGCAGCTGAGGGAAGGGGGAGCGGGGAGGGGGCAGGGAGCCAAGACTGGGGAGAGTGGAACAGAGGGGTCAGGACCAGACACCAAGAGGCCTCCAGGGTCCAAACCTGGGGTCTCCAGGCTCTTGCTCCTGGACACCCCCATCAGCGGATGAGTGCATGCATCTACGGATGAATTGTATACAGGAATGACTCCACTCAGGTTATATTACCAATGTATACAAAAATAGGGAGCAAGAAGGGGGGGACATAAAAGTCAATATAACTAGAAGCTCTAATAGTTCATATTTTCTATAAATTATTTTAAAATTTGTATTGATTTTAGAGAGAAGGAGGAGGAGGAGAGGAAGATTGGCTTGTTGTTCCACTTTCTTATGCATTCACTGGCTGATGCTTGTATGTGCCCTGAACGGGGATCAAACCCACAACCTTGGTGTATGGGGACGACGCTCTAACGCACGGGTGTATGGGCCACGGCAGCTCAGATGCTTTCTATCTGCACCCAGTGGCCGTTCATGTTGATCAGTGGGAAAAGCTGCTGTTGGTGGAGGGCCCGCTGTGCACCAGGCACGCGCTGGGTCGGGCGGGTGCCTGCAGCCAAGCGTCTGCCCCAGAGCAGACACACGCCCAGCTGTGGCCGCCCAGCATCCCAGCCCGGGGGGCTCGGCGGCCCAGGGGTGGAGCTGTCCTGATGTCCCTCTGTCCGTGTGTCCCTGCAGGTGTCATGCCGCTGCCACTCCTCCTGCTGCTGGTCCTCCTGGGCCCCAGCCTCCAGCAGATCCCGGCGGATGGAGACGAGGATGACCTGGAAGACTACGATGAGGCGAATGGCACGGACCCTCCAGACACGCTTGAAACTATCACAGCGGGTGTGACCCTGAGCCCCGAGCTTCAGGCTGCGATGGGAACGTTGGGGCAGAGAGAGTCTGCAGGGCCTGGTTCCCCCGAGCCAGCCACTCCGGAGGTGACCACAGGGGACTCTGGTGGCCTGGATGCCAGAGGGGCAGCCCCTGGGAAGCTCAGCATGGAATTGACCTCACAGGGGGTTCCTGTCACACCGGGCCCTCTGACCACAGACCTGGGCACTACAATCCCTCCCATCACGGAGGCTCCATCCACGGAGGGGGCTCCATCCACAGAGCTGGCCACCACGGAGGCCCTGCCCACAGAGCCACTGACCACGCAACCTGCAGCCATGGAGGCCCTGTCCACAGAGCCACTGACCACGCAACTTGCAGCCATGGAGGCTCTGACCACAGAGCCACTGACCACGCAACCTGCAGCCACGGAGGCCCTGACCACAGAGCCACCGACCACGCAACCTGCAGCCACAGAGGCCCTGACCACAGAGCCACTGACCACGCAACCTGCAGCCACGGAGGCCCTGTCCACAGAGCCGGCTACCACAGCGGCCCCTCCCACGGAGCCCACTACCACAGAGACCCTGTCCAAGGAGCCAGCCACCATGAAGGCGCTGTCCACAAGGGGTCTCTCCACGGCCTTTCTTGTGCTGTCTGATCCTCACGAGGGCACCACCGTGGCCGCCAGCAATTCATCGGACGCCTTCATCAAACAGGGGAAGAGCAGCCAGGGCCTCTCGCCGCCGAGCTCCGCGTCCCCCAGCCTCACGAAGGGCCCGGATTACATGCCCGTGAAGCACTGCCTGCTGGCCATCCTCATCCTGGCGCTGGTGGCCACCACCTTCCTGGTGTGCACCGTGGTGCTGGCCGTCCGCCTCTCCCGCAGGAACCACATGTACCACGTGCGCAGCTACTCGCCCACCGAGATGGTCTGCATCTCCTCCCTGCTGCCCGAGGGCGGGGAGGCGCCCGCCGCCACCCCCAACGGGAGCCTGCCCACCGCCAAGGGCCCGGGCCTACTGGAAGGGCCTGGGGAGGACCACAATGGGGACGACCTCACCCTGCACAGCTTTCTCCCTTAGCGCCCCTGCCCGCGCCCCTGAGCAGGACCCTGGCTCCTGGCTGCTTCCTCCGCGGCCACCACCCAGGGCTTGGGCCCTGGGCCACCTGTCTGGGCTTCCTCCGAGCCCCTGGGGGAGGGATCTCTAGGGCAGGACCCTGGCCACTCCAACAGGACCGAGGGCGCAGGACTCTCCTTCCTCCTGGCCGCTGTAGTCTCATTCCCACGAGCCCTGGGGAGACTCAGGTCCCCTGCCCTCACCCACTGCTCTTGTCTTCTGGTTGCCAATCATCATGCATTTGGGGGGGTGGGTCCTGAGGAGCGTGGGGTTCCTGAGACCACTCTGCCGTACCCCGCTGGGGGCAGCTGGAGTGTTCTCAGCTACCCCTCTGGGGAGCCCAGGGTGAGGTCTTTTTTTTTTCTTTCTTTCTGAGTTTCCACTATTTTTTAAAAAATAGTTCTTTATTGTTGAAAGTATTACATATGTCCCCCTTTTCCCCCCTATTGGCCCCCTCCAGCCTGCCTCCCTGCCCCCCACCCCAGGCCAGGAAGTGACTTTTGATTGAAGAAGGCAGGTTAGGAGGTGCAGAAGCTGAGGGGGGTACACATTAATCCATGAGCCTCATGGATGCATTGTCACTTTTTGGACTTGCTAAGAAACGGGTTCAAACGCCAGCAGCTGGGCTCTGGGGACCCAGCTGGGACCTCTCCAGGCCTCTGGACCTTACAAAGCAGCTGCCCGCCTGCTTCGGTGAGCAGCGATGATGCAGGATCACCGGTGCGGTGTATGTGAATTCTCTGGGGGCTCAGAGAGAGGAGGCTGGGACTCTGCCCTGCGCTGTTACTGGGCAGAAGCTTCCAGCATAGTCCAGTGCCATGCCCAGGGCCCGACATGCAGAAGTCTGTTTCCTCCCCCTGCCAGCGGCACCCACTGGGTCTGGAGCTGGCTGAATGCTTCGAGACATCAAGGTGCCTCCTTCAGGTCAGGGGTCGGTCCTTCCCCCCCAGTCCATCCCCCTCAGGAAACCCCATGCACAGGCTGTTGGGTTAACAGTGTTGTGTCTTGGGCACAGGGAGTGGGGGTGGGGTGGGGTGGCCTCCTTCAGGTCAGGGGTCGGTCCTTCCCCCCCAGTCCATCCCCCTCAGGAAACCCCATGCACAGGCTGTTGGGTTAACAGTGTTGTGTCTTGGGCACAGGGAGTGGGGGTGGGGTGGGGTGGGGTGGTGGGGAGGGCATCTTGGTATATTCCTGAGCAGCTGGGGAAGGTTTCAGGCCGTTTGGGGGTAAGGGAAGGGACCTCTTTATTCAAATCCCCCTTTGACCCAGTTCTGACCTACAGAATTGGGCCTCCCCCCCAAATCTCAGACAAGTCTATGCATCAATGCCAGCCTCCCCAGGACCCCACTGTGTCCTCTCCGTCCAACATGGGGCCAGATTCCCACTAACACCCAGGACCCACCCACTCCTCCCGCAGACTTCATGGCTTTTGTCCAGCTCCCAGGAGTACCGACTAGCTGTCATTTAAAAGTTCAGGGCCAGCGGACTTTTTCTTAAAGGGCCAGGCAGGAAATATTTTAGGTTTTGCGGGCAGCAGGGTCCCTGTTGCAACTTCTCAACTCTCTTATCATACTGCCAATGCAGGGCAATGATTGATACTATGTTGTGAATAAATGGGGTTGGCTGGGTTCTAATAAAACTTTATTTATAAACAAGCAGCAGGCTGGATTGGGCTCTGTGCATTTGCTGACCCCTGATCTCAGCATTGGGTGACCAGAGGGCCCAGTCTGCCTGAAACTTGCCTGATTTTTTCACTTTTTATTTTTATTTTGTTGGCGAATCCTTACCTGAGGCTCCATTGATTTTTAGGGATAGTAGAAGAGAGAGGGAAATACAGAAACATCGATGTGAGAGAAACACACATGGGTTGGTTGCCTCCTGCATGAGCCCGGACCAGGGCCCGGGCAGGGGAGGAGCCTGCAACCAAGGTACGTGCTCTCGACCGGAAATGAACGTGACCTTGACCGGAATTGAGCTTGGGTCCCTTTGGTCTGCAGGCCGACGCTCTATCCCCTGAGCCAAGCCCGTTGGGGCTAGACTTGCCTGATTTTAGCCCCGAGTTCCCCTGTGGTGGGAAACTGCAGCCCCAACAAATCAGGAGGCGTGGCTGCCCAATTTACTTGGCACCTGACCGCGTGCACCTGCACGCATTACCACTCTCAAAACCCTCCTTAACCTGAGCTTAGATCAGAAAGCTGAGGCCTCCCGAGGTGAAGCGAGGGGCCCACCTTCCGTGGCCAGGCCCACCTTCCGTGGCTTCCGACTCGATCTTCCGCCTCCCGATGCCTTTCAGTCATTTTCCTACAGGGAGTGAGCAGGACCTGCTGCTTCAAGCCCACACTGCTCTACCTTCTAGAGGAAAAATGCAATTCATCTCAGGGAGGCGTTTTCTCTTCTAGAAAAATACCTCCAGGGGCCTCTCTGGAAGCGAAGGACCCCTCCCCTCCAGGATGTAACCTGCACAGAGAGGCTTGGGTCTGAGGTACTGGCTGCAGCTCAGGCGGGAGGGGTTGGGAGGAAGAGGCAGGGCTGGGGCAAGGCAGGGGGGAATAGGGGAGGCATCAGAGTCGGTGAGACGTGGAGGAACACCAGCCCCTGCCCTGAACCTCCAGGACGAGTCTCATACAGAGGGAGGTGCTTTTTGGTGGAAGAGGGGTGTCCACTGTGGTCCGGGGCAGCCAGCCCTGGAGAGAAAGGGCTGATGCGTTAGGAGCCACATGTCACTCACTTTCCCTTAGGGAGTGATCAGAAACATCAGCTGGGAGGCTCCCCATATGGGGTTGGGGATCCAGAGGCTAAAAGACTTGGGGGACACCTGAGAAGTTCTCTCAGGGTCCTGTTACCTCGTCTTTCGGGGCAGGGAGCAGGTCTCCCTTTCTCCCTGGGGTCCTGGAGTGCCTGGTTTTCTGTGTGTTTCTCCAACGTGCAGGATTGAAGTCAGAAATGATGGGTGCTTGAAGCAGCCACCAGGGGGCGCCCGGTACCAGCTCTCAGAGCCATGGGCAGCCCGGAGCTTCCTTCTGTCCAGTGTTTGAGGATGAAGGGCGGCTGGTCAATGTTTAGCAACTGGCGCCTTGGGGGGAGTGGTACCCAAGCCATGATTTGTGGTGCCTGCCAACCTCCTTGGTGTAAATACTTCCATGGCGGATTTTGAGCCACTAGCCACTCATCTAATAGGTCAGTGGTCGGCAAACTCATTAGTCAACAGAGCCAAATATCAACAGTACAACGATTGAAATTTCTTTGGAGAGCCAAATTTTTTAAACTTAAACTATATAGGTAGGTACATTGTTATTAACTTAATTAGGGTACTCCTAAGGCTTAGGAAGAGCCACACTCAAGGGGCCAAAGAGCCGCACGTGGCTCGCGAGCCGCAGTTTGCCGACCACGGTAATAGGTGATACAATACATGTAAGTCATCTCAAGAGCATAAATAATAGGAGAATGTAGTAAAATAATTAGAAATTGGTGAGTTTTGAGTACGGAGGACCTTGGTTTGTAATGTAACATAGTTTAACTTATGAAACAACTGGCTCGCAAGATTCTGAAAATTTGACAATTGGCTCTCAGACGCAGGCCGGCTCCTGCATACCATGTGCCCTTCCTCCTGCCCGGGCCTCCCACTGTCCTTGGACATCAGCGCCCCAATTGCCCGATCAATCCATTCAGCAGAGACAGCCCGAGCACGCACATCTGCAACATCTCCTGGGGTCCCTTCAACAGCCTGGGAAGGAGGAACTAGCTCCCTCCCCATTTTACAGACGAGAAAACTGAGGCTCAGAGAGAAGAACTCGCCTGCCCCAGCTCATGCATGAAGCTCTGGGATTGGAACCCAGGCCTGAATCAGAAAGCCCATAGCTGTTGTTTTTTGTTGTTTAAAGAAAGCCATGTCCTTACCACTATGTCACACCGTCCAGAGCAAGCGGGGTTCTAGGGGAATCCCATGTCCCAAACTCTCACCCCTGCTGACCAGCCCTGGCGCCTGGAAGTCCCCATCAGTCACCCTTTGCTGCTCCTGGCTGCTGAGGGAAGACGCTGGTTCTCGGAAGGGTGACAAAGTTGGACCCAGACCCACCTTCTTGCAAGGAGCAGGAGCAGGAGCAGGACACAGACAAAGAGAGGAGGCTGGGGACAAGGAGCTGGCATTTACTGGGCAGTGACTGCAGGCCCGGCCCCAGGCCAAACAGTTTGTATGAGCTTCTTTAGGCCTCACAACAACTCTACGATGTGGACACAATAATTACCCCCATTTTACTGCAGGGGAAACTGAGGTTCAGAAAGCTGGACCTCTTACTCCATCAGGACACACTGCTGAGAAACTAGACTGCTGACTTCAGCTCCGGTGACAGGGAAGGAAGGCGGGTAGACAGGAAGTGGGGAGGGGGGTGACATGCTAAGTTTACTCCAGGTCCCTTTGTCTATGAGCTCGGGCTGCCAGCCCTGGGGTGATCTGGGCAGAGGTTCCCCAAACTCATCCTCCAGATCCCGCCCTTCACTGGCACCCCGCCAAGCCCCATAACTTGATGGTTATGATGCGTCCGTTCTGTGCCAGGCCCTGTGCTGGGTCCTGGGATGCCAGGGGAGCCGTACAGAACTGGCGATGCCCTTTGGGGCTCCTGGGTCTAAAGGGAGAGGGAGATGAATCGAATGATCACCCAGATTGTGGCAGGGCCCAGAGTCCAGAGGGGAGGGGCGGGGGGCTCTGAGGGCGCGCAGTGTGGCCTGACCTTGGAGGTGGGGTGAGGAGGTGTCAGGAGGACGTCTGAGACTGGAAGGATGCAGACTTGTTCACTCGGGAGGAAGGACATAGAGAGAAGAATGTCCCAGGCACTGAGAACAGGCTTCAAGGAATTCCCCTCGGAGTTTTCCGCAGCCCCCCAGCAAATAAATACGTAAGACAGTGGGGTCCCCTAATCCCACCAGCCAAAGCCTCTGAACCCCAGCTCCTGCCCTGCTCAGACCCCCATCTCACCTCTTGACAGATCTGTCAGCTGGATGTGTGAAGGAGAGCGCCTGTCGCCTCTCACTCGCGCTCTTCCTTCTTCACATGCTCCTGCCCCAGGACCTTTGCACGTGCTGTTCCCTCTGCCTGGTACTCTCCTCGCAGACGTCTGCATGGCTGGCATCTTCTCGTCCTTTAGGTCACAGTTGCAATGTCACCTCCTCAGAGAGGCCCTCCCTGCAGCCCGGCCCCAGTTGTCCTTGACAACAGGCCCCCTTTTCCCTCTGAGGCACCGATGGCTGCCTGGAGTGATGTCGGTGGCATATTGATTTTTGCTATGCAAGGTTAGGGGCCTCTGTCCCCCACGTCACTCTTTCCTTGTCCCTGAACAGGGCCTGGCACACACAGTAGGGGTTCGGGAAACATTTGCTGAATGAACGCATGTGCTAGGGACACTTTGCAAGGGTGTGAGGGCAGAGGCAGGGCTGTGGGACAAGTGCCAGGGGCGGAGAGCAAGAGAACCTCGCGTCTAAGGCTAGGAGTCCGGCAGACCTGGGTCATATCCCCACCCCCTGACTAGGTGCAGGGCTCTGAGCTCTGGGAGCCTCAGCTTCCACACCTGTGAAATGGGGTGACGCACCCTTGCTCCTCCCGGGGCTGTGGGGGGCTGAAGTGAGCAGGGACGTGGCTGGCACACTGCAGGTGCCCAGTCAGCGCTCATCCTGGGAGGGACAGCCCCTGGCTACGGGGCCGACATGGACCATCCGAGGGGCACCATGGAGGCCTCCGTGTTCCCCCGAGCCTCGCAGCCTCGCCTCTGTGGGTTGGGGAGCCAGCCTCAGCCCTGCTGAGCTCTCTGGTCTTTTAGCCTAAAATTAGCTCCCAAATTCCTTGGCTGCCTGGCGGGTGCTTCCAAGCGACAATTCAAACCAGATGTTTCCAGCTGTTGGGGCCCATCCCCCCTGGCCAGCGCCCGTGTGCCTGCGTGTGTCCTGGCTCTGGGAGGCGGGACTCAGCCCGGGGAAGATGGGGAAGACCAATCCGCTGTGCACATGCAGGATCCCGGCTGCCTGGCGAGGGCTGGAGGGCTGGGGGGCTGAGGGGACTGGGGTAGCCCTGATGGATGGGGGAAGGGGTGGAGGCAAGCCCCAGGCCTGCATGCACAGCCTCCTAGGATGGGGACGCCCCTCGCTGACCGGCCTGTTGATGGGGGGGAGGGAGGGAGGGTGCTCTACCCCTTTCCATCCTTACGGAGTGCCTGCTGTATGCCAGGCCTTTGTGTGCCGTCTTGTCCAGATGGTGTGATAGCGTCTCAGTCCCAGATGTCGCTCGTGGTTTATTATTATTATTATTATTATTATCATTTAGTGCCAGGTGCCAAGGCTCACTGTCTTCTCACAGTAACCCAGGGTGCTAGTAGTACCTCCCATTTTACAGATGAGAAAACTGAGGCCCAGCGCGGCTGAGTGACAGCCCACGGTCACCAAGGTTCCCTGAAGGGCAGGCGACCTTGGCTTTTCCTGGGTTTTCCTGGGTTTTACCTCCTTGCTGTCACCCCGCGTGGCCCTGTCCCTCGTGGCGGGTGGATCTGGATGCGCGGAGACCCTCACTGTGAGGTGGGCCGGGGCCAGGTGCAGAAGCTGACTGGTGGCGGCTGCCCGCCGGGAGGAGTGGTTCACTCGGAGGCCCCGGGAGCCAAAGCTCTGGTCCCTGTGGAGTCGGGGCTGGTGGTCAGGGCTGGGAACCTGTATGGCCTTTGTGGGGGCCTTATGTGGAGCCCCTTCTCTCCAGAGGTGGGACCCAGCGCCATCTCTTGGTGGCACCCTGAAAGGCTATGTGTGGGGGGTGGGAGGAGGGCATAGAGAGGACAGGGGCCTGATGCGAGGAGAGGAAAAGTGGTGAAGGTTTCGCAGGCACAGGAGACCATGGATGGCCTTCTCCACTCTTAGTAAAAGCCCAAACCCCTGCAAATGCCCACAGAGGCCCCGCGGGATTCGTCCTC
>NW_005361573.1:600687-601458 GCF_000412655.1 Myotis brandtii
CCCCACCCTTCCCCTGCTGGCCTTGCCCTCCGACCTCACTTCCTGCCGCCGGCTCCTCACTCACTCTGTTCCAGACACGTTTCTTTCCCACATTTGAAAACATCAGGCACAGCCCGCCTCAGGGCCTTTGCACGGGCTCTTCTCTGTGCCTGGACCGCTCTTCCCGGATCAGCTCCCCGGGGGACTGGCTCAGGGCCTTCAGGTCTTTGCTCCAATGTCACCCTTTCCCTGCTCTGTTTTCTCCGCACCCCTGGCCACCGACTGCCACGCCATTGGCACATTCCCGAGGTATCTTTCCCCGTCTCCCTTGTCCCACTGGAAGGCAAGCGCCATCAGGACAGGGGTTTGTGGTCTGTGCTGTTCTCTGCGGTGGCCCCAGTGCTTGCAAAGCCTCTGGCACATGGTATGTGCTCAGTAAGCACCTGCAGAGAGAGAGAGAGAGAGAGAGAGAGAGAGAGAGAGAGAGAATGAATGGGAGAAAGGGAAGTGGAGGGAAGGGAAGACTAGAAGAAAGGAAGGAGGGAGGGAGGGAGGGAGAAGGGAAAAGGAAGGAGGAGGAGATGGGACAGAAGGTCTTGGTGTAGAGTGAGAGGGTGGAGAGCAGGAGAGATGTGAGATGACCTCCTGAGTGTTTGGGTGACTTAGGGCCCTGAAGTTCAGCTCTAACCCCTCCCCAGGTCTCACTCTGGGCCAGACCCCCTTCTCAAAGAGGGGGAGAGCCCCCCCCCCCATTGCCAACAGACCTGCAAAGAAGTTCAGAAGCATCATCCG
>NW_005361573.1:601631-603790 GCF_000412655.1 Myotis brandtii
ATTTTTACATTCCTGCCCTCCCCACGGCCTCCCCCCACCGAGGGCAAATGAAGCGGCTCCCTGCACCGGGCCTGGGGAATGTAAATGTTTACAGCCTGGGTGCAGCTGGCCGGCCCCACCGCCACAGGAAGCGGGTCCTCCGGCTCCAGCCCCCTCCCCACTCTCCAGGAAAGAGGGGTGCAGGGTTCTTTGTGTTTTTGTAAGAGAAACGCTCATGTAGTCACAGCCTACGGGAAGTCTGAAGCGTGCAGCTTGCTCTTTCCGTTGGAGCCCACGTCACCACCACCCAGGTCCGGGGATCAGTTCCCAGCCCGGAGGCTCCCTCGCGCCTCTTCCCAGTCAATCATCACCCTCTAAGGGAGACTGCCTGTTGGACTTCCGTCCCCAGCTTAGTTTGTGTGTTGGGTTTTTTTTGGTTGGTTTTTTTTTTTTTTTTTTTTGGTTACTTCTCACCTGAAGATATTTTCCCATTGATTTTTAGAGAGAGTGGAAGGGAGAGGGAAAGACAGAAATATCGATGTGAGAGGAACACATTGATTGGTTGCCTCCTGCACACGCCCCGACCAGGGGCAGGGGGTGAGCCTGCAACCGAGGTACGTGCCCTTGACCGGAATCGAACCCGGGACCCTTCAGTCCACAGGCCGATGCTCCATCCACAGAGCCAAACTGGCCAGGGCCATAGCTTGGTTTGCCTTGGTTCTAGAGAACCATGTGAGGGGAATCACCCCATGAGTATTCCGTTGGGCCTGGTTCTTTCGCTCGCTGTGTCCGTGCCATTTGCCCAGATTGCCGTATGTCTCGCGTCTCCCCCTCCTCTCACCGCTGAGAAGCGTCCCCCTGACTGGCCGTCCCACCGTCAGTTCCCCCGTCTTCCGTGGGTGGGCTTTTGGGTGGTTTCCAGGTTTTCTGCTGTTGGGGATAAAGCCACCCTGGGTTTCTCTGGTTTTGTGTGCTTTCCTTTCTTTTGGGTAAGAAGACCTGGGAGCGAGGTGGCTGGGTCATCAGGACATTCTGGTTAATGTTACACAAATACCAGACTGCACTTCATGGCGGCTGCCACTTTTCTCTCCCATCGGCCGCATGCCGAACCCTTCCCCACCGCAGGGCCTTTGCACGTGCTGTGTCCTGGGCCCCGGAAGCTCTGCCTCCTGCTCCTTGAGAGGATCCTCTTCTCCCACAGGTGCTGTTAGTTCAGACACTTCAGAGAGGACGCCCCTGAGCACCATTGCTCCAATAGCTGCCCAGGCCGCCCACCCTCTCCTTCAAGCCACTTCCTGTCTCCTCCTCCTCTTGATCATCTCCTTGATAGCGTTTGCATGGAGGGGTTATCTTCCCAGTTCGCCAGTGGACTTGTTTCTCGTCTGTCTCCCCTGCAAGGAGGTCCCCGAGGTGGAGTCCGGGCCTGTCTTGTTCCCCTGCAGGATCTGGTGCAGAGGAAACAGTATCAGCGTATCCCCGTCTGTACCCCGGGCAGGTGGGACTAGAGTTGTTCAGCCAGTGGAGGGAATGTGTTGAGCACCTATTATGTTGCAGGCACTGGTGCTAGGGACCCATTGACAGAAGGGGCCCCGATTCGGGACCCAAGAAGTGGACAGGGTGGGGATACAAGTACGGAGGACATCACAGCCCCGTATGCTCAGTGCTCTGAGTGGGGAGCCTGGCGTGAAGAAACATAGAGGAGGCTGCTGCTCTCCCTCCCCAGAGGCTGGGGTTCAGGGAGGGCTTCCTGGAGGTGGTGATGACTGAGCCACGAGATGTGCAGGGGGTGGTCAGGCAAGGGGCAGAGGGAAGAGCCGGAGCAGAGGGGTGGCAGCGTCTGTCTTGTTCCCAGCTCCCCCTGTGCCTGGCCGCTGGGGAACAGCCGAGAAATAAGTGAGCATCTCGAGTTGACAGGTGGGGAAACTGAGGCCCAGAGGTCTCACGGCACACCTCGCACTCGGGCCTGCGTGGATGAAGCCCGCTCCGCCTCCTCGGAGCACCCAGCGGAGGCCGCTCCACGGGTGTCCCTCTGAAGACCAGGCCTGTGGGCCGCAGCCCGGCCTCTCTGGCCACATGAAAGGCGTGGGCTATTTTTTCCCAGCGCGCAGGCCCCCGTGGCCAGGAGCTTTGTAATTAGAAGGGGCTCCGAGCCCACAAGAAGCTGGAGCAGGGGGGCGGGG
>NW_005361573.1:603832-608506 GCF_000412655.1 Myotis brandtii
CTGCGGTGGGCCGGGGGGCCCGCCCCAGGCTCAGCAGGGGAGGACCCTGGCAGAGACTTGAGGAGGGTGGGTTTTGCCCTGGCCCTCCCTGCCTCCTCGGCCGGCCGTGCTGTTCAGCAGGGCGGGGGTCATGGCTGCTAATTGCACGGTGGGCACAGGGTGAGGTCGCTGAAGGGCTTCAAGGCTGGGCAGAGGGCCCGTTGCTCTCTGCCTCTGAAATTGCAGGTTGCCAGTGAGTGGCTGCATGCCAAAGGCCTGCCTGTGCCCCCACGCCCACCCCCCTGGCGCCACAGCAGGGCAGGCTGTGGGGATCATCCAGCCTGGGCCCCGAAACGCTCCTGGAACTGGGGAATGTGAGATCCTCGGGGAGGGCGAAGAGCAAAATCTCAGGGCATGAAGTTGTCAAAAGGTGGGAACGCAAGCGTGGAGGTCAGCGTGGGTATTCGCACATCGACAAGCATTTATTGAGCACCTGCTGCGCTCCAGGCACTGTCTTGGGTGCTGGGGGGAAGGCAGTGCACAGAATAGAGCTGGTCTGTCTCCTCTCACTCGAGATTAATCTTCAGAAATGGCTCTGAAGCTGCTGGGTTCCCGTCTACCCCAGGGCCTTTGCACGTGCTGCCCTCGCTGCTGGGAATCCTCTTGCATCCTTGCCTTCCTAAATACCTCCTCATCTTCATGGGCAACTCTGCTGTCTCATGGAAGGACTCCATGACCTTCAGGGCCAGACTAGAATTAGCCTCCCACAGCCCCTGGGACATCTCATCCCAACTTTTCGCCCCGTTTGCAGTTAGATAGTCACTTGTTTGTTTACTTACTTCCGGGAGGCCTCCCCTCTGCTTTGTAAACTCTGAGCCTTTGTTTGCTCATCACTGACTCCCAGGGCGTGACACTGAGAGTCAGCGTGTTGGGAGCAGTGCTGGCGGGCTTGTGGCAGACATCCAGTCCAACCCCGCATTTAGCTGCAGCCCAGAGAGGGGCAGGGGCTGGCCCACCACCCACAGTTGATGTGTGAGCTGGGGCTGGAACTCCCGGGTCCTTTTTCCTCCCCGCGGTGCCTCACATTTTTGCTGTTCTGACCTCAGATGGCGGGGTGGGCTTGTGGGTTGGCTGAAGGAGAGCATGTGTGTCTGTGTGTGCGGGTGTGTGTGTGAACGGGGCCGGGGGAGGTGGCACTGCTGTGGGGGGTGAGCCCCTGGCGGGGAGGCTCACTGGCCTGGCAGCTTCATTTCCACATGAGACACAGGGGCTGGGGCAGACGGGGCTCTGACCCTCAATATGCTGCTGCATCTCGGTAAGCCTCAGTTTCTGCATCTGTCAAATGGGCTTCACTCATCCCTTCACCTCTCCCCGAGCAGTGATGGAGCCTGCGCAGTGGCAGGCTCTCTGGGAGGAGGAACCTAGTGCTTTAGAGGGTGGACGATCCCAGCAACCCAGGGAATAGGTCACAATATTCAACCTCCATGTAGGAGACGTCCACATCCTAGTCCCGGGAAGCTGTGGCTATGAATATGTCACCTTCCACGGCAAAAGGGATTTGCAGGTGTGATTAAACATGGGTCTTAGCCTGGCCAGTGTGGATTAGCCATTAACCGGTTAAAAATGCGGATTGAGCCCTAACCAGTTTGGCTCAGTGGATAGAGCATCGGCCTGCGGACTCAAGGGTCCCAGGTTTGATTCCGGTCAAGGGCATGTACCTTGGTTGAGGGCACACGCCCAGTGGGGGGTGCGCAGGAGGCAGCTGATCATGTTTCTCTCTCATCGATGTTTCTAACTCTATCCCTCTCCCTCCCTCTCTGTAAAAAATCAATAAAATATATTTTTTAAAAAATGCGAATTGACTATTAACTGGTTAAAAATGTGGATTTTTGTAATCAAAGAAAACACGATAATTTCAAGAGAAACATCGAAAGTGCTTTATTCAAAGTCATGTCCATCACTAGCTACACATTTCCCCCATCTTTCAGGTAATTTGTGGAGACCGTCCCAATAGAACTTTTCTTGTCGTGAGGCAGACCATTCAGAGACCCAATTTTTCATTTCTTCGTACGTTTTGAAGTGCTGCTTAGAAAGTGCGTGTGCCATCGATCGGAACAAGTGGTCATTTGAAGGAGCAAGGTCTGGTGAATACAGTGGGTGGGTTAATACTTCCCAGGCAAGATCTTTTAATGTGTCTTTAACTGGTTTTGAAGTGTGTGATGATGTGTTATCATGAAGCAAATTTACTTTGCCGTGTCTTCTGGCCCATTCTGGCCGTTTTACGATCAGAGCGTGGTTCAAATTGATTATTTGTTGTTGGTAGTGATCAGTATTAATGGTTTCACCTGGTTTTAGAAGCTCATAATACACCACACCTTCCCGATCCCACCAAACGCGGAGCAGTGTCTTCTTTCCAAAACGATTTGGCCTTGCAGTCAATGTTGATGGTTGACCTGGACCAACCCATGATTTTGTGCGTTTGCGATTCTCAAAATAAACCCACTTTTCATCACCAGTCACAATTCGACGCAAAAAAGACTTTCTTTCATGCCGTTGAAGCAACATTTTACTGATGACTTTTTGGTTTTCCATTTGTCTTTCGTTCAGTTGATGTGGCACCCATTTTCCTTCCTTTAAAATCTTTCCCATTGCTTGTAAACGATCGGAAATTGTTTGCTGAGCAACGTTTAATCTTTCTGCAAGTTGTTTTTGAGTTTGACACGCATCTTCACCCAATAATGCTTGCTTTTTCGGTTGACCTGGATGTTCTTTGTCTTTCACATCGAAGTCATCACTTTTAAAGTGTTTAAATCAGCATTCACAGGTATCTTGAGATGAGGCATGTTCACCAGAAGCTGCCCGAAGTATATGATAACTTTCAGCAGCACTTTTCTTTAAAATAAAGTAACGAATTAAAACTTCCCGCAAATGCTCTTTTTTTTGGCACGAAATTCGACATTTTTAAGTGTAAAAATATCTATGATGTTAACACCATCAGAAAACTTGACATATGAAGTTTTGAAGCTTGTTTTCAATACAACAAAATAGTATACATATCAAATCACATGTATATCAACATATGTGTAACTCCATCTATTGAAAAAAATCTGCATTATTAACCGGTACACCTGGTACTGCCCAGCAGGCTCACGCCCTCCGTCTCCCTCCTCAGAGGCTCTGTGGGGGGCAGGGCATGGTGGAGGCAGGATCTGAACCCGGGCCTGTCTCCCTCTGGCTCCTGGACTCCCTTCGGGGGCTCTGCCCTTAAAGGGGGAACACAGAACGGACCCTGTCTTAGGCTGGATGGATGACATTCTGGGACTTCCCCTGGCTGCTGCTGACTTCCCTGCCCTCATTCCCTGCTCCTTCCTTTTTTTTTTTTTTTAATATTTTTTTACAGAGAGGAAGGGAGAGGGATAGAGAGTTAGAAATATCGATGAGAGAGAAACACCGATCAGCTGCCTCCTGCACACTCCCCACTGGAGATGTGCCCGAAACCAAGGTACATGCCCTTGACCGGAATCGAACCCGGGACCCTTCAGTCCGCAGGCTGGCGCTCTATCCACTGAGCCAAACCGGTTACGGCCCTGTTCCTTTCTTTTGTCCACGTCTCCTCCAGCCACCGGGCCTTTACCCAGGCTGGTCCTTCCCCCGGGAATGCCTCTCAGGGACTCTCTTGTTGAGACTCTGCTGGTTCACGGTCAAGTCCTCTAGGACCCCCTGCCCTGACTCTGACCATCTTTGCCCCGGGGTCCCCAAGCACCTGCCCTGCCCCCTCTCCTGCCACAGACCCATTTCTGTTTTCTGAAAAAGTAATTTACGTAAGTGTCTTTCTCCCTGGAAGTCTTCAAGCTCCTGAGGGCTGGGCTTCACCTCTGAGACCTGCTGGGGACAGCGCCTGATGCCCTATAGGAGTTCACGCAGAACATTTAGAACATTCGTCTGCTGAATGAATGAATGGATGAATGAATGCAGGGGCTGCTGGCCCATTGGACTCCTCAGGTCAGCCAGAGGTCCCGGGTCCAGGGCTATGACTGACCTCTCAGTCCTCTGAGCCACTTGGACTCCTCTGCCTCAACTTTCCCCATCTGTGAAGTGGGGCCACAGCTCCTGCTCTAACCACTCCGAGGCCACTAACCTTAGAATGTCATTGCTGAGGGAGCCCCAACAGCTTCCCACCCACCCTGCAAATGGGCAAACTGAGGCCTGGAGGAGGCAGGGGCCCGACCAGGGCCAGACAGTGGCTGCCATAACGAGCTCCCTGCCCCAGCCCGGACCCTCCAGCAGGCCTCGCTCATGCTCTGCCTTACACACACCCCGGCTCCCACTCTGCACCCCGAGCCTCGGAAAACCTGAGTCACAGCTGGAACCAAGGACTGGGAATTTCCCCCTCACGTCCAGGGGCCTCCGAACCGCCTGACCTCCTCTTCTTTGGGGAAGGGTAGGACCCCAGCTTGCTGGGTTTTTTTGGGGGGCGGGGGGAGCGCTGTGGGACAGCCCTGTCTGTCTGTGTGCCCCAGCCTACCCTGGGGACCATGGTCAGGGAGGAAGTGCCCCATCTGGGCTTCCCCGAGCGTGGAGGGGGCGCCCGCAGGAGTGTGAGCGAGGGGGGATGTGTGTGGCCCAGCACAGCCCCACCCCTCCCCCTGTCCCCACCCTAAACCCCTTAATGAAATCAAGCTGGCCCCGCAGCCA
>NW_005361573.1:608766-609680 GCF_000412655.1 Myotis brandtii
GGGGCGGCCGGCCCAGAGCAGCCCGGGCACTGGCACGGACTCTCTCTCGCTCCACCTGGCGGGAGACCAGGCCTGTGTGCGGAGGGACTGGTGAGTCGGGGTCCCCTCCTGTCCCCTCCTCTGACCGGGGAGCCCGGACATGTCTTGGCGTTTAGGGACTGGGGCTGGCGGGAGTGCTTTGGGGGGCGTCTCTAAGTGTGTGTGAGTTTGGAGGGTGTGCTGGATGCTGTGTACGTGTGTGATGTGCTGAGGGCCGGGGGTGCGGGACGAGTGTGCTCCCGTGTGCACTGCGGCCTTGCCGCAGGGATGTGTTGTTCTTGCGAGTGGACGCCCGGGAGGTTGCTCCCAGGGTCGGCGGGTGGTGGTGTGGCTGGGACTGTGCCCTCCGGTCTGGGGGGATCCATGGGGGGACGGGGTTGTGATGTGCACGTGTTGTCGGAGAATCAGCCCGTTGTGTGTTGTGTGTCTGTGCTGACGGGCCCTGCGAGCTCTCGGGGTGCCTGATGTTGAGTCCGTATGTTGTGTGTCTGTACATGTATTGTGTGTCCATGCTGCCGCTGCTGTGTGTGTGTATGTGTGTGTGTGTGTGTGTGTGTGAGTCCTCAGGATCCCCATCCCTCCCAGGCCTCCCTCCAGCGCCCTGGTCCCTGCCCTCGGCTGCCCCAGCAGGGGCCACAGCGCCTCAGCCAGACCCCTCCCCCAAGGCCACTAATTGAAGCCAGGTTTTCCTGGGCCGCCCTTCCCCTCTGGCTACCAGTCTCTGGATGGGGGTGGAGCAGCTGCCGGGGCCCCTCGGCCTCGGGTCTTGGGGTACCTAAGTCTTAGGGGTGGATTTGCATCCTTGGCATCGGCTGGGCCGTCAGATTTTAAAACAATAAACCCTGTGACGGCTCTAAAGAGAGGCCCTGCTCCAA
>NW_005361573.1:609744-612534 GCF_000412655.1 Myotis brandtii
GAGGGGGGGGGGTCCTCCCCTCCATGTGGCGCCCACTCACTGACACCTACTGAGCTCTGGGCGCTGCGGTCTGGCCCTGACAATGGTCCCGGGAGGCGGCCTTATCCCCACTCTACAGACGTGGAAACCGAGGCCCGGAGATGACACCGGGACACAGTGGGGATTTCTGAGAGCAGGGTCACACAGCAATCACCTGAGAGGCCCAGCCAGCTCCCACACGTTGCCTGCATATTTCCTGGGGGGCCACGAGGGGTGATGGGGTATGGGGGCCTCTGAGAGTTGGGGTCTCAGACTTTGAGAGCCAGAGATAGTTTGTGTGGCCTCTTTCTCTGTCCTCTGTCCCCCTCACCCCAAGGCTTCAGGGCAGGGAGCACTTTTCTCTTTCCAGCTCTCTGCTGTGCATGTGTGCATGTATGTATGCATGTGAGTGTGCATGTGTGTGCATGTATGTATGCGTGTGAGTGTGTGTGTGTGTGTGTGTGTGTGTGTTCCTAGATTCCTTGGCGATCAGACTTTAGGAGATTTCACCCACCGAGGTATAAAAGTCGGCCTGTCCTGGAGGTGGCGGGAGATAGTGAGCAAATGCACATCTCGGGTGAGGATCATCATTTGTTGACTTTTGTGGGGAAATGCTGGCTGGCTCTGGAGCTCTGCTGGGGTAGCAATTCGGCTGCTCCCAGATGTCCCCTCCCCAGCATGCCCCCAATTTACAGATGGGGAGAGTGAGGGCCCGAAGAGCCGAGATGGAGCCCAGATTTTAATCCAGCCTAACCGGCCTCCCTGCTTTGCCGTCTGCAGACCTGCAGCGAGGGGACTCCACAGTCGGCCCCTGGGAAAGCCCTGGGCTTCAGCCACCGCCGGTCATGGCTGAGGTCTGTGGTGAGAAGCTCAGCTGCCACCACGAGGGGTCTCTCCTGGGGCTTGACTGCAGGCAGAGGCAGGGTGGGGACTGCTGTGGCTTAGACCCCGAGATCAAAGCTGAGTAGGACCTTTGCTACAAGTGCCCGTGAGAGGGGGGCTGAGAAGGCTCCTGCAGTTCATGTAGCATCTCAGATCTTTTCCCAGCTGACAAGTGATGCCAACCAGGGGGCGTGAGGCCAGCCCCGGGCCCGAGATAGATAGATAGATAGATAGATAGATAGATAGATAGATAGATAGATAGATAGATAGATAGATAGATAGATAGATAGATAGATAGATAGATAGATAGATAGATAGATAGATAGATAGATAGATAGATAGATAGATAGATAGATAGATAGATAGATAGATAGATAGATAGATAGATAGATAGATAGATAGATAGATAGATAGATAGATAGATAGATAGATAGATGATAGATAGATAGATAGAACACTTGGGTCACACAGAAGAAGGTTCAAACCCCAGCTCTGACACTATCGTCTGTGTGTCGTCTGTGTGTCCTGGGGCAAATCACTGTGCGTCTCTGAGCCTCTGTTTCCTCCTCTGAAAGCAGACAACGGCAGCGCCGGCCCGAGGGGCTCCGAGGAGGGCCTGTGAGGAAAGCACTGACCAGCTCCCTAACAATGAGCCCTGAGCAGTGTTGCCTCTTCCTCTGCCCTGGAATTATCTTTTGTTTTTGCCATCTGAGCCACTTTGTCCAGAGTCAGCCTCAATGAATGGCACTTTCACTGAGAGGCCCGGCTTCCTTGGAAAAGCCACTCCACGGCCTGGCGCCATTCCTACCTCATCTCCGAATCCCCCCGGTCACCATGAGGTCAGTGCATCACTCGTGTAATGAAGCGGGGCGTCTGGCCCAGGCACTCAAGGGGACCTGCGGTCAAGGTGTTGGAAACCTGACTTCCTTCTCCAGCCTGGGAACTTGCTGTGTGCCTTTGGGCCTGCCCCTCGCCTTCTCTGGGCCTCTGTCTCCCCATCTCAGTTCCCCGAGAGCCTCAGATGCGATCCTATGGCTTTTCTATCTTGGAGCCTCTAGCCCCACCCAGTGTCAGGGTCCTGGGCCCTCCACTGGGTCAGGATGGGGTTCTCAGGGGGTGACCTGGGGCCACCGAAGGGGGTCTCTGGGTTTATCTGAGCACCTAGCTCCACTCAGGTTGGCAGGGAGGGTCAGTAAACCGGAGCCATGAGGAAGTTATTAGCTAGCCGGCTGTCTGGGCCAGATAGGGTCTGAGGGTTCATGTTGGGAGCAAGTGAGGTGCAGGGCTCAGCTGGTCCCCATTTGGTGGGGGTGGGGGTGGGGTTACCCTGCCGCCTCCAGGTCCTGCTCTGAGCCTTGAGGGGAAGTTGGCCATGGGGCAGATGCTCCCTGCATGCTCCTGGCGTGCAGGCCATCTGCTGAGCTCAGAACATGTACAGGCTTCAAAACCTATGACTCTTCCCGAGAAGGGAAGGGGACCCCAGAGGGGCTGGGGCCGCTGGGGAGGGCTCCCCATAAGAGGGGGGTCCGCTGACAGTTACTCAGTTCCTCACTTACTCAGCCCTGCCATCTTCAAGCCCCCGTTCTTCCTTGGCACGTCTGAGCCTCAGTTTCCATACCTGGAAAATGGGCGAATAATAGCACCTCCCACCTTGGGTGATCCTCAAGAGGCAATGAGAAATTCCACGTCAGAAAAGGTAAAAGAGTACCTGGCACAGGGCAAGCAGTAAAAGGCTAAATTATTACCATTAATTCAAGTCAGTCAAGATACATTTATGGAGCACTTGCTGTATACCAGATACAGGGCCAAACCCCGAGGATGCCGAGATAAATAAGATTCAGACCCTGCCCTCCAGGACCTCAGAGTGGAGTGGGGGGCGGGGGGACAGGC
>NW_005361573.1:613281-620662 GCF_000412655.1 Myotis brandtii
GGTGGGGCCCCAGCCCACGCCCCTGGCGGGCCCCAAGCCCCCCACCAACTTCCTGGACGGCATCGTGGACTTCTTCCGCGAGTACGTGATGCTCATCGCCGTGGTGGGCTCGCTGGTCCTCCTGGTCATGTTCACCGTCTGCGCCGCCGTCATCACCCGCCAGAAGCACAAGGCCTCCGCCTACTACCCCTCGTCTTTCCCCAAGAAGAAGTACGTGGACCAGAGGGACCGGGCCGGGGGCCCCCAGGCCTTCAGCGAGGTCCCCGACAGGGCCCCCGACGGCCGGCCCGAGGAGGCCCTGGATTCCTCCCAGCAGCTCCAGGCCGACATCCTCGCCGCCACCCAGAACCTCAGGTCTCCCACCAGGGCGGCCCCGAGCGGTGGAGATGGAGCCAGGATGACGGAGGGCAAGTCAGAGAAAGAGCAGCCAGGCGGCCAGGAGGAGGACCGGGACGCCCCGGGGTGTGGGGTCCCCACAGAGAAGCCAGGGGTGACGGAGGGGCCATGCTCAGGGCTGGCAGAGGGGGTCCTGGGGGTCCGAGAAGGTCCAGGGGAGCCAGAAGGGGCTCCCTCATTAGCCCAGGAAGCCGGGGACCCAGCTGGGCCCCCCCAGAGTCCCTGTGCTTGTGGCAGTGTCACCCCTAGCGTCTAACAGGCCCCCAGGGCTGTGGCCCTGACTGTCTGGCCCCTAGTGGTCCCCTCTGGGCCCAGCTGCAAATCCCAGCGTGTCCCCTCCTACAGCGAACAGACACTGGTGTCTGCTCCACCCGGGAACCTCACCAAGTTCTAGAACATCTGCCTCTGCAGCCCCGAAGGGCTACATCCCAAGCACAGCTCCTGTGGGGAGGCGGGGCTGGGGATGTGTCCCCCTTACCACCACGTCGATTAGGAAACACAATTGGCGGGTCCCCTGTGACCGGGCCAGCATCACCATCGAGGTAGAAACGTAAACCGATCAGCTAGGAGTTTTGGAAGATTTTAACCGGGAGACGTGGAAGTGGCCGGGGCGGGTGCGGTTAGTGCTACGGCAGAAGTGGGCCCCTCACCTACTCACCTCTTGGCAGGTACGAAAATGAGCATTTCCCAAACTGGGTTCCCTGAGGTACCCTGACAGGTACGAAAATGAGCATTTCCCAAACTGGGTTCCCTGAGGTACCCTGTGGGAAAAAAGATGTTGGCATCCAATGCATTGAGGAAACGCTGCTTCTCGACTCCCCGCACCCCCTTAGACCACCCCAGGGCTCTGACAAGTCCTGCAGTCAAGGCCCCGGGGAATCTGGTTTCTGGTTTCACAGCCTTTCCCAAACTGCTTTTGACCAGGGTACTCTCGTTATTATTATTATTATTTTTTAGCAGCTACAGTGGAAACTGCTGCAGGGCGCACTCTGGAAATTACTGCTCTCAGTGTTCCGGAAGGTGCCCCGCAGCGTCTGGTTGGTCTGGGGTGTGGGATGTGGGGGCTCGGCCCGCTACTGCCGTGGGGATGGGGTGTGAGGATGGGGTGAATGAGCTAAACCTTTTTGTCAGGCTCCCAAAGCAGCCTAGAAGCCCGGGGCTCTGAGTGAGGTGACCTCACTCTGGGGAGTCTGGGGGGTGGAGGGTCTCTGACGCCTGGCCTGGAGCAGGGCACCCAGGGCCCCCCCTCCCCCCGCCCCACCCTCTGCTCACACGCGGTGTCTGGCAGCCTATGTCCACAGCCTTCTTTAGTCCTCGACCAGGGAGCCTGAGCTCCGTCCTGATTTGGGGAGGCTCTGGGGGGTCCTCTTCCCCATCCCTCCATCTGGGGTCCCCCCAACCTCTGCACAACTTTCCGGGTGCTGAGCTGTAACAAACCAGCACAATAAACTTTATTCTGGCCTGAGTTTTGCTGCTTTTCTGAAGGGCACTTCCCCTGCGCTGTTCCATGGGGTGGGGCAACTTTCTGGGGGAGACACATCTTTGGGGCTCCAGGGGCTGAATCAAGTGGGGAAGGGAGGCAAGAGGGGTGTCCCAGGGGGATGGGGCCGTGACTCGTGTCCCCAAGGCTGTGTCCCCAAGGCTGAGCAGCGGCCCTGACTTGTGGCCACAAGCCAGGTTCCTTGCGTGGCGGCCACAGGGGAGCCCCCGAGGAGGCGTGGGCAGTGGGGGGCTCCCAGGGGAGGCTTCAGTTTCCCATCCCCCTGCAGAGTGGCTGAGGATGGGGTGGGTCCGGAGGCAATGCCACACTCACCGCACCAGCACCCTCCCTGGCGCCTGGGGTTGGAGGCGGCCCTGGCCTTTGTCTCCTCACCACCAGGCTGCTCCTTGCCTTTGATGGCAAGTTCCTGCGGCCACTGCTCCCCCTCTGCCCGGAGCTGCCAGCTGGGATCCAGATGTGGCTGGGCTGGGAGCCCCGAGGTGATGGGGGCAGGGAGGCCATCCCCCGCTGCCCCTCTCCTCCTCCGACCCCACATCCACCCGGAGGGGGCCGGATTTGGGTTTCCCAACACACAATGGCCTCTGTCTGGCTCAGTGGGGAACGGCCCTTCCTTTCTTAGCCCAGACCAGCTCCCGCCCAAGAACACAGGGAGAATTGAATACAAACACTCAGTCCCGGAGGCTGTGTGGCTCTGACCAAGTCACTCAACCTCTCTGGGTGGGACAGGATCTCGCTTGTTCCTGAGCGCCTGCTGGGTGTGCCTAGGAAGTGCATTAAGCTGCCCTGTGATGGGCAACAACCACATAAGATTGGGTCAGGCTTGGAGATCTTGGGGAGTAGGCAGGGGTGAATTTCCCAATCAGCTGCTCCCTGGTCAGTGGCTCCCCTCAATGCTCAGCTGGGCCCTCCAGAGGGTCTCCTTAGCCATAGCCTGTGTCCCCTGGATCCGTGGGGGATTAAGGAGGAGGTCTGAGCTCCAGTGCAGGAAGAAAAGTAAACAGGTTTTTTTTTTTGTTTTTTTTTTTTGCTGCTATTCCCTCTGCCTATAACACCCTTCCACCCCTTGCCTTGTTAACTCCCTCTCATTCTGGCTTAGATGCCCCCTCCTCCTGGGAGCCTTCCCTGATGGCCCCTGACCAGCCTCTCTTCCACAGTCTCCTGAGCTCCATGACAATAATGATTGCTCACAATTAACGAGCGCCTGTTATGTGCCAGGCACCGCTCCAAGCACTGGACTCGCCACCCTACGAGGTGGGCACTGTTATTATTCCCATGTCACAGGTGGGAAGACTGAGGTCCAGAGAGGTGAAGTCGGTTGCCCAGGTCACACAGTCAGGACTCCAGTCCTGCAATCTGATTCCCGAGTCTGAGTTCTCTGCTGGGCTCTACTGCTTTTTTGATAAATGAATGAATGAATGAATGAGTGAATGAATGAATGAAGCCCTTGGGGAGTGGGGGACAGCAGGGCCCCATTCCGGCTTAGAGCCCCTCCAATCTGCTCCCACAATTGCAGAGCCGTTACCCAAGAAGAGCCTTTTATGGGCACACATCTGGCTGGGCACCAGTGGGGAGTGAGCCATGGAGGGAGACAGCGGTTGGGGGCTGTGGCCGGCCAGGGGGGAGAGTGGGCTTGAGGGTGGGGTGGGGGTGGGGGGTTTCACTGTTCCCAGGGATCCAGGAATCTGCCAGGGCCTGAACAGGCCCCTACTGTCCCGGGGCTTATAAAACCGCACAGCTGCCCTCAGCCTGGGAGTCTGTCCCAGGGCCAGGCCTGGTCTCCATAAAGAGGGAGAGAGAAGTGAGCCAAACCACCGCAAGACATGGGCCCCAGCTCAGTGTGGGAATGGGGGTAGTGGTGGGTGTGTGGTATTGAAGAGTGGGTCACGGTTTGATTCCGGTCAAGGGCACATGCCAGGGTTTTGGGCTCGCTCCCCAGTAGGGGGCGTGCAGGAGGCAGCCAATCAATGATTCTCACCATTGATGTTTCTATCTCTCTCTCCCTCTTCCTTTCTCTCTGAAATCAATAAAAATATATTTTTTAAAAAGATGATGGACAGCCATTACCTCTGATAGGTTCTTTGTTACCTCTTGTAAACCCTCCTTACTGTTCCTCTCCATCCCCCGGCTCCAGTCTCCAGGCAACTATTAATTTGCTGTCACTGTGGTCCTTTTTTTTTTTTAAATCCTCACCCAAGAATATGTTTTTATTGATGAGAGAGAGAGAGAGAGAGAGAGAGAGATCTCAACATGTGAGAGAGAAACATCTATTGGTTGCCCGACTGGGGATCGAACCCACAACCTTTTTGGCGTACAGGATGATGTTCCAACCAACTGAGCCACCCGGCCAGGGCTGTGATTCGTTTTTATTTTCTGGAATTTTATAGAAATGGAACCATACAGTGTGCACTCTTTTGGTCTGGCATACATATTTTGAGGTTTACTTATGTTATTGTATGTATCAATATTTCGCTCCTTTTTACTGCTGAGTAGCATTCCCTTGTCTGGATGTATTACAATTTGTCGGTTCACCTGCTGATGGACATTCGGGTGGGTTCCAGTTTGGGGCTATTACAAAGAAAGCTGCTATGAACTACGGATGTTAGGTTACTTCTCCCTCACAGCCCTGTTAATGAGATGGTCATTATTTCTCCCCATTTTACAGAGGAGAAAAACAGAGAACCAGAGAGGTCAAGTAACTTGTCCGAGGACACACAGCCAGTAGTTGGAGCATAGAACCTTAAACAGTGGGAATGTTTGAGCTCAGCGACGTAAGGGAACCTCTACAGTTCAGAGGGTCTCAGAACCCCTAATTGAGGCCTGCCCCTCAATTTATAAGTGGGCATATGAAGACCAGATAGGACCTGGGAACTGTCCGGAGCTGGTGAGAATCGGGGTCTCTGGTGGGCAGCCTGGCGCTGTGGCCAGCCCTGCTCTGCCTCATCCTGGCTCTTTACTGGGTGTGGGGGAAGGATCGGGCCTGTCTGGAGAGGGACAGGGATTTGCCCTTTTTTTTCAGGAAGTTTTCATTTCAGGATTCCTCCGGCTGCTCACAAATAGCAGGAGGATTTGGCACTGGCTCCAGGGCCCGGGAGGTTTCCCCACAGCTGCGCCCCTCTCCCCAGGCCGGCCCAGGGTTTATGGAAGCAGCTGCAACGTATAAAATAGCCCGGCTCATAAATCCGCTCCTGCCAGGGTCCCTGATGCCAGAGGCCCCTGCGATGCCCGGCACAGACCCCACCCCCCACGGGGGCCCTGCAGGGCCGCCTGGGGTGCCCTGCAAGGCTGGAGGGTCCAGGTCTGGGAGGGGCCACCTGGGGCATCTCCCTTGGGGTTTGGAGAGCCAGGCTCAGCTGGAGGGTCTGGAGGGGGAAAAGGAGAAACAGGATTGCCAAGGGGTCAATGACTGGGGACAGCAAGGGGAGGAGGAGGAATAAGGAACCAGGAGACCCAATGAGGCCCTTCATGGCTGTGTGGCTTGGGGCAAGCCAGCTTCTCTCTCTGAGCTGTGGGTTCCTCCCTTGTAAAGCTGGGGCCACAGCCCTTGCCTTGTCCCCTGGACCCCCCAGGATGCTGAGAGGTTACTAGATGCAAATGTACTTTACAGTGTGCGGGGCAGTGTAGCATGGTGGTTAGGGGTTCAGGCTTCAGAAGACCTGGGTTGGAATCCCAACTCTGCCATTTCCCAGCTGTATGTTCTTGGGCAAGACATTCAACCTCTCTGGGCCTCAGTTTCCGCATCTGTGAAATGGGAACAATGGCGGCACCTACCCTGGAGGGAGGTGGAGGCAGAGTTGGCTCACTTAGAGTGCTTAGGACAGTGCCCCCACAGGTGCTCCAAGGATGTGAGCTTGTTAGCTGTGAACTGTGAAGTGCTGTGGCCCAAAGAGGAGAGGAGGCAACTTCTCTCTCTCTCTCTCTCTCTCTCTCTCTCTCTCTCGGTGTCGGCAGTTCTATGAGTTACCTCTTCCTTCCAGGATTAGGTTTAGAAGCTTCGTGAGATCAGTGATTCTTAGATGCTTGGCATTTTAGTCTTAACGTCTTTCCTTGGGGGCTAAGGCAGCGGGTTCTAGAAATGTCGGCGAAACCAGAGCAACGCCAGCAGCCAGGGGAGGTGCTGTGGGCGTCAGGGAGGGTGGAGGATGTGGCCAGAGAAGAGAGACAGGTTCACGCTGCCCTTTGGGTGATGTAAAGGCCCCCCACCTCCTGCGCCCCTCTGCAGGGGTTTGGCGCCCAGAGGGGGCCCGGGGTCATGATGCAGCTGTTCCCTGTCTCCCTCTGGGGTGTGGTGACCCCAGCCAGGGCTGAGGCATTGTCTGAGCTGGCAGAGCTGGACACATGGCTGGTAACATGGGTTGGGGAGCCCAGGGACTTGGGCCCAAGGGGACAGGCGCCAGGACTATTTCTTGGGGGCTGGAAAGGCGAGGGAGACCCAGTGGGATTCATTGCCAGGTGACGTGGACCGGTCCTCTCCTCTCTCTGTTGTGTCCCCACCTGGAAAACAAACCGAATTCCTATAAGCACCAGCCCTGGCAGGAAACTCCTCCAGGCACACGGAGGGAGGACATAGGTGTCTGCATCCCGAAAGGCTGGTGTTCCAGTCCCAGGGTTTGAACCCCACTTCCGGGCGGTGTGGCCTTGAGCAGCTTCTGCTGCCTCTGGGAGCCTTGATGCTTCCCCTGTGAAACCACAGGTCCTGCTGGGTCGCAGGCTCCGAGGAGCGTGGCCCGGCCCGGATGGAGGAGTCCAGGCTCCTGGTTCTCCCGATTGTCCCTGTCGCTCCTCCAGGCAGGAAGCTCCAAAGAGGTTGGTGGCATCTCCTCTACGCCCTGGGGGTCCAGCCCAGCATGGGGCGTGGTACTCAGCAGGTGCTCAATGAATGCTTCGCAGGGAGTGCTGAGCTACCGCTGAGGAGCTCCTTGAATGAAGATCAGAGGGTCCCCATTGAGGGCGTTGGACAAGCTCCAAGAACCCCCCCCCCCAATTTTGGGGCACTCACTGGTTAGCAGACAAGGGCCCTCACAAAGCTGAGGGAGGCATGGATATTAGCCACCTTCTACAGAGGAACACACAGAAGCTCAGAGAGGTGCAGTGACTCGCCCAAGGTCACACAGCCAGAAAGTACCTGAGCTGGGCTTTGAACCTCCTGGGGCTATTGGTCCCCATAGCCACTGCTCCACGCTGCCTGCAGTCCTACTCATGCATGAATGAATGAATGAATGAATGAGTGCATGAATGCAGGAGAAGGGGTTGGAGGAGGGGGCCCAAGGCCAATGTGTTCAGACTTCCACGGGGCCCCCCAGCTAAGCTGGCTCAGGTGTTTTCACCGCTGCCGGGTGCCACGTGCCGGGTGCCACGTGCCTCGTGCCTCACGTGGTCTGCAGGGCGGAAGGGCTACAAAGAGGGTTTGACCACAACCCTCCGCGGGCTTGGGCTCTTCCGGTTCACAAACAGCGCATGCGCGGCATCTCGGCTGCGCACCACGCG
>NW_005361573.1:620886-624319 GCF_000412655.1 Myotis brandtii
GGGTGGAGCCCTGCGCCGCCTCTTCCCCGGCTGGGCTGCGTGGCAGGTCCGCCACTTGCAAAGGGAGGCCGGAGGCTGGCTGTGAGTTTCCGCGGGTGGGCCGCAGACTTTTCCAAAGGAGCCCCTCGCCTCTTGGACCAGAGGATCCTGGGAGAACCTGCTTCTTTCTCCCCCTCTCATTCACCCCAGAGAGGCCAAACTCCCCACCTCCCCTCTTTTTAAGAGACCCCTGGAAGAGAGCTCCCCGGTTCTCTGGTCGCCTCCTCGCGGATCTCAGCAACCCCACACCAGCAGGACGTCCCTTCTTGTAGCTGATCCAGGAAATCGGGCCCTAAGACCCATTTCCCCGCCGCCCGGCCTGCGGCAGGGCTCTGTCCGGCGGGCCGGGCCAGCCATTGGACGGTCACTTGAATTTTTCCCATGACCTCTCCTGAGATAAGAACATTTCGTCTCTGCCCGGATCTGATCTTCGCACTGTCTGGTTTTGAGCAAGAGAGAAATGGCCCGTTCTGGAGGGTCCCGGGGCAGCATCTACCAACGTTGTAAATGTCCTTGCCCTTTGCCCCAGACGTGCTTTTCTGGAACCTGCCTGCAGACACCTGCCTGTGGACCCTGAGATGGACGTACAAGGATGTTTGTGCCACTAAGTTTAGAATAAGAGAGCAAAAGGACCCTCCCCCCCCCACCCCGAGCACGTGGGGGTGGTTAAAGAGACGGGGTCCTGTCCTCGGAGAGGATACTCAGAATTGGCTTTGGGACCAGGGTCTGGAACAGAAATACAGTCAATAATTTCCCAACTTGCTTCTCACATAAATAATTTCGTGTGAAAAATCGCTACGAAGTCGGTTTGATCAGCATCATTTAGCCAAGGAGACACCCATCTCTGCTCAGTGACTTGTTGAGGAGCACGAGGTAACACAGCTGGTGAGTCGGTGAGGGATCAGGTGCTAGGTTCGTCCTGGCAGCTCACCCTCCGTGTGGGTTGCGGTCAACCTTGCGGGAGGGAGAGAGCTCTGCGCTCTAGGGGGCAGGCCTGATGGGATGGACTCGCCCATGAAGGTCACTTGTTAGAGGTATGAGCCCAGTTTCAGCTCACCTGGGCTTCGGGAGTCTTTGGCATGGAGCCGGTTCAGGCTTCCTCTGGGTCCGGGTTGGGGCCGTGGCAGGCGCTGGGCGAGCTCCCAATCGGAGATCACGGATGGCAGAGCTGGGGACCTTTGCGTCATCACACATGTCCAAGGACACCCTGCATATGCAGACACGTGGCGGCTCCTGGGCCCTGCTGGTGGGACCGCTGGTGGAAGGGGACGTGGGTAGCGTTTTCAGAGATGCTGCCAAATGGCATTTCCAAGATGCGTCACCCATGTCCATTCCCGTCTGGGTCTATGAAGCGTGTTGTCATTTTCCCACGCTTACAGCACTGCTCGTTTTCCGTCTTTTTTCCAATAGTTGACAAGTGGGACTGTGCTGTTGTGTTAGTGATGGTGCTCTGATTTCTGGTGAGATAGCGGCTTTTCCTCACGGAGTTCCTCTATGAATGATCTGTTTCCATCCTTAGTCCCTGTTGGTACTGGCTGTGTATCTGCTGATTTTCAACTTCTTTGAGCCACAGAACTCTTTGTTCTACTAGACCAGGGGTGGGCAAACTTTTTGACTCGACCAACTTCTTTGAGCCACAGAACTCTTTGTTCTACTGGACTCTTACTAGGAATGCTAACACATGTTGAATGAAAGTCGAGCTGGAAGGGGGATGGGATACCACTAGACTCTTACGAGGAATGCTAACACATGTTGAATGAAAGTCGAGCTGGAAGGGGGATGGGATACCCAGGGGCATCTGTGGGCCTCCCTTTGCCTCTTGCAGGGACCTCTAGGGCCCAGTGGAGTATAGTTTGCAAATAATTGGCATAGTCCTACCACTCAAGCTACACATGGGAAACTGAGGCCCAGAGTCACCCAGAAAGGTCATGGCTGAGGCAAGTCTCCAGGCCAGGTCACCTGACTCGGTCAGTGCTCATTCAAGGAGGATCCCTAGGTAAACAGATAATCAAAGCATCTAGGAGTGACTGTTGCATAGCTTCCTGTCTATGCTCCTCACTTTACTTGTGGTGTGTGTGTGTGTGTGTGTGTGTGTGTGTGTGATTGCAATGGCTGGGACTTCCAATTCAATATGATTGGTGGTTGTGGTGGTGGAAGTGATGTGATGATAGTGATGGAGGTGATGATGGAGGTGGTAGAGGTGGTGGTGATGATGGTGGTGGAGGTGGAGGTGGAGGTTGTGGTGGTGATGGTGGCAGAGGTAGGTGATCATAATGATGGTGTGGAGATGATGGAGGTGGAGGTGGAGGTGGTGGTAGTGATGGTGGTGGAGGTAGAGGTGGAGGTGGAGGTGATGATGGTGGAGATGGCAGAGGTGGTGGTGATGGTGGTGTTGGAGCTGATGGAGGTCCTAGAGGTGGTGATGGTGTTGTTGGAGGTGATGGAGGCCCTAGAGGTGGTAATGGAGGTGGTGATGGTGGTGTTGGAGCTGATGGAGGCCCTACAGGTGGTGATGGAGGTGGTGATGGTGTTGTTGGAGGTGATGGAGGCCCTAGAGATGGTAATGGAGGTGGTGATGGTGTTGTTGGAGGTGATGGAGGCCCTAGAGATGGTAATGGAGGTGGTGATGGTGTTGTTGGAGGTGATGGAGGCCCTAGAGATGGTGGAGGTGGTGGTGTTGTTGGAGGTGATGGTGGAGGTGATGATGGTGGTGTTGTTGGAGGTGATGTTGGAGATGATGACAAGGCTGCTTGTGGTGGTGCACGTTCTTGCCTGGTTCCTGATTTCAGCAAGAACGCTTCCAACGTTTCCCAGCGGCCAAGATGTTTGCTGTGGTTTTCTGATAAATACCCTTTTTCTGATAAACAGACATGACTTTCTGTTCTTGGGTTGCCAAGATCTGGGGTCGCCAATAGGTATTGAAGTTTACCCAATGCTTGCCAGTATCTACTGCGATGAGACAGGTCTCTCTTCTCGCTGTGAGGAAGAGAGGAGACCATCCCTAGGAAATCTGAACGAGCTGTTTTTGTGTCCAGCAGGGAACGTCCCTCCCTCGCGTTCACTTCCCCTGCCTCCTCTTTCTCCCTACAAGGCAGACACTTTTCAAGACCCGGGGAGCTGGGCACTAGAGGAGGGCGAGGCATCAGAATAGAAATGATCTCCGCGTGCTGGGTCAGCGCTTTCCGCCAGCTCGACTTCTGCCGCTGTTTCCTGTGCTAATCCCAGGGGGAGCTGCTCCCCCCACCGGTTCCAGACATAGCCCGAGACATTCTGAGGTTGCCTTAAAATGCTGGTGGCAGACAGACGGGGGATCTTGAAGCCTTGCATTCCTCTCCAGGATACCAGAGGGGGCGGGGAGGGTGGTGGGGAGGCTGGGAGGGTGTGTGGTGGGGGA
>NW_005361573.1:633913-646361 GCF_000412655.1 Myotis brandtii
GTTCGGGGGGTGGGGAGAAGGGCTGGTTGCTAGGCAAAGTCGGCAGAGATGAATCATGTTCTGGCGTGAGTGGGGTATTGGCAAAAACGCGAAGTTTGTGGAATTTTTTTGTTTGAGCTGGAAAGGAATGTGGATTTATTGGGCCCAATCCCTCATTTTGTAGATAAACTACAAATACAGGGAGGGGCAGAGGTTTGCTCAGGGAGTAGGGACGGATCTCTCGCCTCCTAGCTTTCCAGGGCCCTCACTGCGGGTGCAGGCCCGCGGCCAGAACAAACCGTTGGGAGCGGGTCCCACATTGTATATAGTCTTGTTCTAGGCAGCAGAGATTAGGTGGTGACCCCCAGACACACTCTCCCTGAGCAACACAAATCCAAAGGGGTATGTGCTTCGTAGGAAATGAACAGTGTGATGGCCGAGTGAGTAGCACGGGTTTCTGCTTAAACCTGGGTAGAGGGGGTGGTCTATCTGGGGAGGTGACACTTGAGGTGAGAGACCTGAATGGAGGAGGCAGCCTTGTGAAGCTCTGGGGAAGAGGGCTCTGGGCAGAGGGGCCAGAAGGTGCAAAGGCCCTGAGGTAGGAATGAGCTTGGTGAGTCTGAGGGACAGCAGGGAGGCCAGAGCCCCTGGAGTGGGCTGAGCGAGGTGATAGGCGGGCAGAGCCGGGGTCAGGCGGGGCTTTGGAGGCCATAGGCTCCACGGAGAGCTCTTGTTCTGCAGACAGTAGAGGCCTGATCTCCCTGTCGCTCCTTCTCCTGCCCCGTGGTGCCCGCTAAGGGCCTGTCCTTTGGATGAATGAGCACTTTAGTAAGCACCTATGGTGTGCCAGGCTGTCCTGGGCACTTTGTCTGTGCAACCTCAGTTCATCCTCTCAGGTTGTCCATGTGAGGAGGACAAATAAGAGAGGCCCCCACGGGCCCGGGACCACCTAGCCCAGGCACCCTGACCCAGGTTCTCTCCCTGGAGGCCCTCAGCTCTGTGAGCTCAGCCAGCAAATGACTCGCCCGCACAAGCTGATTGTCCTTTGGTTCCGCAACCTAGAAAAAGAGTGGGAAAGGTCAAGAGGAGCCTCGGATCCCGGCAGCAGAGCAGGAATGCTTGCCAGGAGGCAGGGCCATGCTGTCCCATGCCTTTAGGGTTAGAATGGATGAGCACCCACCCGAAGGGAGATGGTCCTCAGGGGCCCAGCTGCTGTGGGAAAGTGAGCAAGATTCTGGGGCTGACGGGCAAATGGGACAGTGTGAGAAGCTCCCACAAAGCTCCTTTGCCCCCAGATATTAAGCCCAACAGATGCCTGGAATTCCATCATTAACCAGTTCTCCATTGGTGGTAAGCATTGCTCTTGGTTCCTTTTCTTGTAAAGTGCAAATCTCCTTTGGAAAAAGAGAAGAGGAAGTCTCAAATCCAATAGTGCGACACATTTTAGAGATGGTAAGTCAGCGGTTCTTAACCTGTGGGTCGCGACCCCTTTGGCGGTCAAACGACCCTTTCACAGGGGTCGCCTAAGACCACCCTGCATATCAGATATTTACATTACGATTCATAACAGTAGCAACATTACAGTTATGAAGTAGCAACGAAAATAATTTTATGGTTGGGTCACAACATGAGGAACTGTATTTAAAGGGCCAGAAGGTTGAGAACCACTGTTAAGTGATAGGGGCTCTGACCGTGGACAACTCTTTTTTTTTTTTAAATATATTTTATTGATTTTCTACAGAGAGGAAGGGAGAGGGGTAGAGAGTTAGAAGCATCGAAAACATCGACCAGCTGCCTCCTGCACACCCCCTACTGGGGATGTGCCCGCAACCAAGGTACATGCCCTTGACTGGAATCGAACCTGGGACCCTTCAGTCTGCAGGCCGATGCTCTATCCACTGAGCCAAACCGGTCAGGGCACCGTGGACAACTCTTAGGAGCCATCAGATTTGGAGCTCCCCATGGGGTTAACGGAGACGCTTGCTGGGGCTGCACTGCTGCCCATCACCTCCCTTTGCCCAATTCTGTGTTATTAACTGCCCTTTCCACAGGGGCACTCCCCAAGAAACACCTTGTGTGCTAATTTCCATCTCAGAGTTGGCTTCCTGAGGAATCTGACCTGTAACAATGATGGTGATGATGACAATGATGGTGATGACTATGATGGTGACAGTGTTGCTGCTACTGCTGATATTGGTGATGATGATGGTGACAATGATGGTGGTGGTGATAGTGATGATGATAGTAGTGATGGTGGTGATGATGATGGTGGTGGTGATGATGACAATGACAACCATGACAGTATTGAGGAGGGTTATGGTGGTGAAAATGGTGGTCTTATTGATGGTGATGATGGTGGTGATAATGATGGTGGTGATGATAGAGATGATGATGATAGTGGTGATGGTGGTGATGATGGGGATGGTGGTGATGTTGATGACGATGACCATGACCATGATGGAGTTATAATGATGGTGGTGATGATAGTGACGGTGATGATACTGATGATGATGGTGGTGGTGATGATGATGATGGTGATGATGATGATGACAATGACAACCATGACAGTATTGAGGAGGATTATGGTGGTGATGGTGATGATGGTGGTGACGGTGATGATAATGGTGGTAATAATGGGGATAGTGGTGATGTTGATGACGATGATGGCATTATGATGATGGTGATGATAGCTAACAGTTAGCATGCACTTACCACATGCCTGGCACTGGTTTTTTTTGTTTTGTTTTGCTAGACATTTGATAATTTAATCCTCACAACAGTTCTATGCCTTAGGAGCTAGTTTTCTGCCAATTTTACAGAAACTGAGGCTCAAAGAAGTTAAGTATCTGCTTAAGGTCACATGCAGAAATCATGGCAGAGCTAGGACCAGAACCCAAGCCCCCAAGTCCCTATCCAAGGTTGTTCCCTAATGTCCCGAGGTCCTGCTCAAAAG
Organism: Myotis brandtii; assembly: GCF_000412655.1. NCBI lineage: Eukaryota > Metazoa > Chordata > Mammalia > Chiroptera > Vespertilionidae > Myotis > Myotis brandtii. Next base: position 636,846 of record NW_005361573.1, read on the forward strand.
GGGCCAGTGACACAGGGTGGCACGTAGTGTTTGGGCAGAGGGAGGTCCAGCCCAGTCCTTTGACCCATTGGCCCGAGGCCCAGGGCCAGGAAGGGAGGCCGTGGAAGCTCTTTGGCACCGTAGCTCCAGGCAGTAAGAGTTGTCCTCACTGGGGGTGGAGGGCTTTCGAGTTATTCTGAGAGCTGGGCTTCTCTGAAGTGAAGCCAGGGGTGGAAGTGTCTAACATGACATTTCCAAAGATAGCTGGGCGGGGCTGGTGCTGTGGTGGTTGAGGCTGGCCCTGGGGAATAGCTGTGCCAGGTAGTTGGCCAAGCAATGTGGAGTGAGCTGGCCTGTCAAGTGGTATGTGACAGAAGTCACGTGGGCATGTCTCCTGCTTGGGTGCAGCGAGACCGCTCTGCTTACTTTCAGAGGCCTTGCTGTGAGGCTGGTCCGACGGCACACACAACATAGGTTGTTAGGCTAGAGCAGCGGTTCTCAACCTGTGGGTCGCGACCCCTTTGGCGGTCAAATGACCCTTTCACAGGGGTCGCCTAAGACCATCCTGCATATCAGATATTTACATGACGATTGATAACAGTAGCAACATTACAGTTATGAAGTAGCAACGAAAACAATTTTATGGTTGTGGGTCACAACTGTTTTTAAAGGGCCAGAAGGTTGAGAACCACTGGTCTAGAGGCTACAGTATTTAAAAAAATAGTAATGACATCACTACTACTAGTAACAATAGTGGGGATGGTAGCAATAGCTACTATCAGTAATGGTAATTATGCCAATGCTAATATCTATATATATAAAAGGCTAATATACAAAGTGTCCCCTGGGGAGTTTGGGAGACCGTGAGTTCGATCGCTCGCTATGACATGCGCCAACCACCAGAAGGTGGTGCGGAACGAAGGAAGGCCCTGGCTGGCCTTGATTGCTGGCCAGGCCTAGGGACCCTACCCGTGCATGAATTTTGTGCACCGGGCCTCTAGTAATAATGATAATAGCAGTAGAGAATGCAGTGACAGCCTTGGCCTAGAATCCTGCCCCCACCACTTCCCCGCTGAGTGATCTTGGACACACCACTTAACCTTTTTATGTCTTCATGTATAAAATGAGATAATCATAGTGTTTAGGATTTCTATGAGGAGTACATGAGGTCACAGCAACTGTGCCTGGTACAGTCAGGGCTGAGGTTTATCAGAATCATGACAACGGCCGAAACAAAGCTGCACTCTTTTTATGTGCCACATGCTCCATGTGCATGATCTCATTTAATCCTCACGTCACCCTGACCTGGTAGGCACTATTATCATTCCCAGTTTACAGATGAATAAACTGAGGCTTGGGCGGCTGAAGGCTCTTGTTCAAGGTCACACACTGGTAGCCAACATTTGAACTCACCCTGTCTGACTCCAACGCTAAGGCAGATGTGGGGAAGTGGTGGGAGGGGTGGAAAGGAAGGGATTCAAGAGCTCTTTGGTGATGAGAAGTGACTGACATCTTCTCACAAAACGGTGAGCCTCCATCAAAATAATTTTAGCAAACTGCTTTGCAACGTGCACAGCACTTCATGGTGGGTCCCACCCATGAGTGAGGACTTACTATGTGGCTGGCACATTGGAGACTCCTGGGAACTTTTAAAAACACCAGTGCCCAGCCCCCACCCTGAGGGCTCTGATGCACAGCCAGGTGAGGGCCGTGGTGTGTGGTGGTGAGTTGGCCAAATGAATGGATTGGGCTCATCCTGTTGGCTCAGCTTCTTCATGAAAACGCTCAGGGCACAGGTGAGCCCCTGATGTGCGGTAGAATCCCCGGTATGTTCCGCCAGAAGGAAACGAGGTGGGAGAAGCATGGGCTTTGGGGTCACCCAGCCCAGGTGAGCCGGCTTGAGTCTGTCCACCTATTGAGTCAGTTTCCTTGTTGGAAACAAACCTCAGTGGGTGGTCATGAGAATGAGCAGGATCACAGACGTCAGGGCCTGGCACAGAGCACGGTGCCTGGTGCCTGGTGCCTGATGGACAGGTGTAACTCACACGTCAAGATCTCCGTGGGCGAGTCCACTTGGAGAGGCTGAGACCCATTTGGAGACCCAGAAACGCTAGACCTGAGCTCATCGGAGGGTGCACGATGCCCCCGTGTGGTTAAAGCTAAGTCTGTCTGGAAACAGGAGTGTCTCTAATGTAAAGTTAAAACAATACTCATTGCTTTTAGCGGCACCACCTCATACTTGAGGTTGGGGCTATTCTGGTAACATCGTTTTGGCTGTTTACAAGCAGCTTCTGATGCGCAGAACTCAGCTTCAACTCTCAGGGGATGTTAACAGGGACAACGTCTCATTTAAAAAGTGACAGACGTGTGGTGGGGAATTGTAGTGTTGTCACATATAATAAAGGAGAGACGGCGCAGCTGGGAGGGCTGTGAATTAAACAGAACACGCCACCCAGGGCAACCTGACATGGCCCCACCCGGCGGCTCTAATTTGAGGTCCTGCCCTGTGGTCTCCCAGGCTGTGTGCAGAGGGAAAGGCCTTTGAAGTTCTGAGCCTTTTCCAGAACCCATGGGATTTCAAAATATCTTCGTATATTTTAAAAAGAGGTGTATTTAAGAGAAGAGGCAGCTAGCTTCTGCCCGAACCAAAACCCACCATCGGAAAAGACAAACACATCTTCCTTTGGAAGGGTGGAAGGTCTGAAATTGTGAGCCGGAGTTCCAGTGTCACGCTGTCCCTAGGAAACCAGGCCGCCTCTGGTGGGATTTTAGCTGGCACACGACTGTGGGAGCCTCAGAAGGCCACCCCTGCCCTGAGCTCACTGTCCATGTGCAGACAGTTCAGAATGAACTGTGTGACTGTCACCCCTGTGCAGGGCAGGGCCCGGGACGAAAGCAGCTTCTTCCCTATGGTGTGGCTTGTCTGCCACCGTACGAATTAGTGTCACCTGCCCAGACCTGCATTCTTTATTTTAGGCCCAGGCCCCAGGTGCTCTGTACCTGTATTTGGTCCGCAGCTTCAGGGAATTGTCTAAGCCAGCATTTGTAGATTTCAGGATTTCATAAATGAGTGAAATTACAAGAATCTTCTGTTCTCACTTGGAGTTGTCAACCTACTGTTATTCTGCAGAGAACCCAAAGTGATGGCCACCTCCTTTCCCCTCACCCGTTTCCTAAGAGGGCAGTCTCCGTGCAGTCCGTCCCGCCCACGGTGCTCGGGAAGGAGCACTGTTGCCATGGCCCAGCAGTTGGGAACCCAGGGGGCTTTGGGCAGCACTCCGGGGCGAGTGAAGCATCCAAGAGAGAAGGCTTATAGGAGAAAACCATTGTCTTACACTCTTTAATTTATTATATATATGCAGATCTGTTCTATGTACAATACTTGGTTCTATCAAACAGTCGTACAAGGCATTCTATTGGTAATCCTCCCCAAAATAGATTCAGATAAAATAGATCTTTGTGCACTTCGTGGACTAGCAAAACTCAAGACTTACTGATTTCAGTTTTGAGGCCGTACATTCAATTCAAAAGATACAGAATTAGGATTAAGGCGGTAAAAGTGGGCTGAAAGAAACCACAGGATTCGGAACAACTGAACTGTATTCTCGCATCAGAGCCACAGTGTGAACAGCAAGGGTCGTGCGCATGGCCTTTCACTGCAGTGTGAGGAGCTTCCTGAAATCTAAGGTGATGCCCGGGGCGGGCAAGCAGCTGAAGGCCCTGTGGAGGCTTCGCCAGGGGCTCATTCCCTCTCCGCCTCTCCTTTCTTGGGTTCTTGCTTCAGTTTGTAATCAGCCAGGGCGGCCTTGATCGCATCTTCAGCCAGCACTGGAAGGACAGGAAGGAGAAAGAGCCTGAGTTTCTAGACAAAAACAGTCTTAGGAGTGGAATTTCTAAGAGGCGAGGGCAGCGGTATTGGGCAGGGCCTCACGGTCACCCAGGTTAGTTTCTGAGCCTCTGCGGATCGACTTTCTTTTCTATAAAACTGGACAATCCTGCTGTTCTTGCTGGGACTGTGTGAGGACTTATTATGTGGCTGGCACACAGTAGGGACACAACAAATATTCGTTCTCATCTGCTCACAGGAGAGACTGAAGTGAATGTAGTGGGTGCTGGGTAAGCTAGCTGGCGTAACTTAGGTCATGTCATCTGCTGATAGCATGGTGTCGCCACATTACTCTCTAGTGATCTTAAGCTTGAACACTTACTTAGGAGTGAGGCTTTGGAGGAAAATAAAAATCGAGAGGGCTGGAATGAGAGCAGAAAGCAAGCCAACGGCAGAGCCTCAGCTCAGGTCTCAGGACCAGAGAAGCTGGAAGAAAAGGCCGGGATTTTTCTGAAGTGTGTGAAAATGTTTACAAGCTATGTCCTTTATTCATGGCTACTTGAATTCCAACTCAAGTGGAAAGAACTTGGGTCTTAGCAGACTTCCTGAAGACTGCATCGGCATGTCCCTGTCCCAGTTCTCGGCTCTCTTGAGTCCTCTCCTGGCAAGAGGCCTGGCTCTCTGCTGGTGTTTAACTAATTTGGTCAGTAAACCCCCATCAATCTGTTAGGAATGCTGTTTCTCATTCCCTCCTTTCCCAAGAAGGTTGAAAGGAGAGGGAAATAGCTTTAAATTTAAGTCAGAGACTGAGCTGGAAAGCCAAGCATCAGTCCTAAGACATCTGGGCTTAGTCATCCCATAGATGCAGATACAGAGCAACGTATGTGGACAGGAAGTGAGGAAATACACGAGTGGGGTTATGTGGAAGCTGACTTTTCTCCTCTGCGGCCCTCACTTTCCTGCAATGGGGTGGGAACAGCACAGATTCTGGAATCAGAGACTGGGGTGTAGACTGGGGCTTTCTCACTTAAGAGCCGTGTGACCAGTGCTTTAACCGGAACCCGTTTCCTCATCGTAAGGGGAGAGAAATGGCACCTTCTGTGGCCTGAAGGATGTCGCTGAGGTTTACAGATGATGCTATGGAGTGCTCAGCACGAGGCCTGGCACACACCACCTCCCAGAGGCTGTCCTGGTGATGGCTGAGGCCGTGGGCTCGAGCCCTCGAAAGGTTATAGACGGACTCCATGACAACAAAGGACTCATTACTCTGTCACAAATGCAAGTTGACTCCATGACCCAATTCCTCCCAACTGTCCGGCCGCTGGCCTTCGGGGGCAGAGACTTACTGGAGCAGTGCAGCTTCACGGGGGGCAGGCACAGCTCCTTGGCGATGTCTGTGTTCTTGATGGTCAAGGCTTCCTCCACCTGAGGCACATGGGAAAGACACGCAGTGTCAGCGAGGCTCTGTCTTGAGGGACAGACAATAACCTGGGAGGCCCCAGAGGCCCTCAGGACAGGGTGAATGGGGGTGGTTTCTGTTAATAACCCCAAACAAAGGACCCAGGACCTTCTCAGGACCCCACCGGGGTGTCAAGGCTGCAGGTGGGATTCTCGGGTAGGAAGTGTGCACAGCTGGGGGCTGGGGTGAGCAGGGCCGGCACAGACACTCTAGGAGCTGAAGAGAACCCTGTGAGAAGTCTCCTTGGAATCAGATTTGCTGGAGGCCAGAAACATGAGTCTTTTTTTTAAAAGGCAGTGACTTCGTATGCTGGTTTTGTGACTATCAGCTTCTCTGATGTCCTTGTACCAAACGTTTAGAGTAAGTCCCTTCAACTAGCAGTGCTGATGGCACTAGGCGGTCGGAGGGGGCGGACAGGCCGTGGCACTCCAGCACCGTGGCAGTGGCACAGGTGGGTCCTGGGCTAGGAGCTCCCTTTGGGCTCATCCCGGGCTGAAAGGAGACTAGCTCCTCCCGCCTGGGGCTCGGTCCAGAGCCCGAGGGCAGAACAAGAGGCAGGCGGTTCCTTGCCCCCCTGAACAGTCCCAGCATCTTAAGGAAAGCCAGCTTGCCGCACCTGTCCCCTAACTTCCCAATGCCACTAATTCTACTCCATTATGACTTAAGTTCTGTTCCTGGGAACTCAGGATGGGAGGATGTAAAGGTCAAAGAAAGGCCCCCTTCCCCCATTTCCTCACCACAACTCACAGGCCCCTTGGGTCAGGTCCTGGGAGCACAGGTGCCTCGTCTCCCTCTCCCCCCTTTCCCTGCAGACAGTTGGTGACAAATCACCGCAGAGCCACCTCCTGCCGGACAGGCCAGGCCTGTGCTTCCTTGGCCCCAAGGAGCTTGCCAGCCAGAAGGCCCCGAGCCACGGAAAGCAGGTGGCATGTGGCATGGCATGCACTTTGCTGTCAAGCTGCCCAGCTCCCCGAGCACTCTTCTCTACGACCCTGAACTTGGTCCCTCGGGGCTACAAGGATGAGCAGCCTGCGGTTTAGCTTTTCTGGGAGAGTTGAATGACTAGATTTTAGAAAGTCCAGTTCTTTACTGGGCTGGGGAAAGAGGCGCTGGCAGAGAAAAGGATGGGAAGGATGTTCCCGCCTTTCTTGTCTCCACTTGGAGGGCCTTCGGCCAGCCCCCCCCATCACTGTTTGGATGTGCTTGCTCACTCTGCCCCTCCCTCGATGTGTGTTTGACCCTTCGGTCCCTGTTAGTACAGGCCAGTTTGTTATTCCATGAACCCTTAAAAGCCACCTGCAGTCCTTCCCGAAACAGGATGGGAGGAAATAAACAAGAAAACAAACCACTACACAACACGCCCTGACCTGACCGACACGCTTAAGAAATTACACCACCAGCGACCTTGGAGAAAGCTAAGGTTTCATTTAAGCTCCATCTTGTTAGGTGAGAGGTGAGGATCTTTTTTTTCTTCTATTTAATTAGAAACAAAATATCACAGAAAACCCCAAATAAAAAGGATCAACAACAAAAACCCCCAAACTAAAAAACACTGAACAAAACAATCCACTGTTCCCAATGTGGAGAATTTAATAAAAATCTGGGTAGGAGAAATTAAAAAGAAAGTCTCAGAACGTATTTTTTAAAAATCAGTTATTTCCGCCCCCCTCCACCCACCAGACCTTTCCCTTAACTGAGCGCCATGTTTGTGGAAACCGTGACTTGATGCTGTCAGGTCTGCGAGTGACCTTACCGTCTTTCCTTTCACCCATTCGGTGGCCAGCGAGCTGGAGGCGATTGCGGAGCCACAGCCAAATGTTTTAAACCTGGCGTCCACGATCTTCCCCTCCTCATCCACCTGGATCTGGAAGAGACGGGGGTGGGGCTGTCTGTAGAAGCGGCACTCACAGGGCTTCATGGGCTCTTCCCGAGACCTCGGTCTTGTTTCCACTTGAAGTTCTGGCACTAATGACGATGTTTCCTGAGTTTGCTTTGTTCCGAAGAGCTCAGGGATAAGAGTTAAACATAGACAATCGCATAGGCCTGCGGTACAGATTAGCTAAATAATACGCCCCTTTGAAGTTTTGTTTTGTTTTGTAACCCTCGCCTGCTTTTTGGCTATGAAGCTCTGCTCATGGCTGCTGTGTCCATCTGCCCTGGAAACGCTGGGGGAGCCTACGCTCACGGTCTCTAGTTAATGCTTTTTTCTTGGACACCAAACCATGCAGTGGTCCCGCCCTGCCCTGTTGTTTTCTAAGACAGGCAGGCAGACTCTGGCACGCTGCCCTCCCTCCATGAGGAAGCAGATTGTGAATAAAGCTTCGGTTTACCCAGCCTTCCTGTTGCTGCCTTCAGTTTGGGGGAGGTCTGATTTATTGGATTTCTTATCTCACAGGGGATGGCTAGCTCAACGGCTGTGGTTTTCCTTTGGTAAAACTCACAGAACCTTTTACTTAACTGACGCTGGAATTGAAGCTGATTCAGTGAGAACAGGGTGATCGGTTTACTGTATCGGAAAGGGTCAGCATAGTGCACCAGCAGGAGCGCTAGGACAGGCTCATCCTGCCTCACAGGAGTCCAAATGGAGACCAAAGGAGATGGTGTATGCAAGTGCTCTGTGAACTACGAAGCACTGTAGGCCAACAGATTCCCATTCCCGTTCCAGATGAAAACCAGCTGTACCTGTAATTTCATCACATCGCCACACGCTGGAGCCCCCACCAGTCCAGTCCCAACATTTTTGGATGTCTTGTCAAGAGACCCCACGTTTCTGGGATTTTCATAATGATCGACAACCTGAAATGAGAGTTAAGACAAATCACGATCACTCTTTTTGGTCTCGACTTGATGGTAAGCGCCAAGCCAGCAACCTGAACTTGGCAGGCAGTCACTAAATGCCAAATTTTACCCGGGTGGGAAGGCTCACGCTCAGGTCAACGAGAACCGTTTGTGACCCAAAGTCTTTTTGCGTCTCCTTTCCAACGACCTTAAGAGACTTGTGATACTGGAGGGAAATCATGTCTTCGTTCCAGAGGCTTTTTAACCACCTATAACCATCGGCCCTTGACCCACCTAGATGGCCAGGTTTGGGCTCAAATGGCATTTTTGTTATTTCCAAATACAGCCTCTTCTCAAAGGATAATAACGATTCAACAATTCTAAAAGTGACTATGAGCCATAAATTGAAGGCTTTCCCTGAAGCCTCGAGGAGACTGTTACAGGGAAACGATGCTATGAAACGTGTCCAAGTGGGTACGACGATAAAAATCAGGTTCCATCACGATTTCAGGGCCCTGAGGCCTCCCCGGTGCAGCAGCGCACCCCGGTGGCCAGGAGGCTGCCAGCCCGAGTCCTTTGGGCGGGCACTGTCCACAAAACACACCCCTGGGTGGGGGAGGAGCCAAGTCCCAGGCGGCGAGCTGAAGCCAGGAGAGAATAAATGTCTATTCAAACCGGCACACGGAAGGCTCGAATAACCTTGAGGTTTTTTGTTTTTTTTTTTTTTACCAGTTAGCCCAAGAGTACCGATCGTTCGGCCCCCCTCCCCCCACCGTTCCGACCAGGATGTCGACTCCAAGCCCAAGGACCTACAAGGTAACATCCAATCAGTACTGTTTGCCCCCATGGTGAGTCACCACCTTCTTCAGTTGGTTGTGTCACAGTCTCCCGTCCAAGGGCCTTGACACGCCCCCGTCCCCTCCCCCCCAGGCAAGGGCTGCAAATCACACACCCATCCCTATGCCCCGCCCCAAACAAAACACGAAAATAAACACGACTGCGTACTGGCTCCACTCGGGGGCTCTGAGCTCCTACAACATAGCGGCACCTGGAAGGTCTCTCCGTGCCAGGCACCCTGCCGAGGCCGCCACAGCACCCCCTTGTGTAGGGGCTGCTCAGGGACCCCCTTTCCAAATGGAGCAGGCTCGGCGAAGGACAGCGCCTTCCCCGAGGTCACTTGGCCGGGGCAGTGGTCCAGGCGTCAGGCCGGCAGGTCCTGACAGGACCCTCCTTCCCGAGCTCTTAGGACGTTCAGGGGCTGGGATGCAGGGCGTCGCGGCCAGCGGCAGGGCCCACGGACAGTTATTTTTATTTCGTGCGCGGTCAGCGTCACTGCGCAGCGAGGCGAGTGGAAGCAATGTCACGCGATCCCTCCATCCAGGGCCGGGCGCCATCCCCACCCCGGGCCACGGTGGGGGCTCCCCAAGCGGCGCAGAGTCCCGCGGCCACTCCTCCCTAGGCTGGGCCTCTGTCC
>NW_005361573.1:646749-684661 GCF_000412655.1 Myotis brandtii
GCACGTGTCCGCGCTGGGACCACGCCCCTCCGGGGGGGCGGGGCGCGGAGCGGGGAGGTCTGAGGGGCAGGAGGGCTGGTCCTGGGTGCTGGGCTCTGGGTGTAAGAGGACCTCGGGCTGGAGTGCGGGACTCACGTTTACGTCCGCCGAGCCCACCGCCCGAATTCGGCGCGGAGGGCCAGCCCGTCCATCTTTCTCAACCCCAACGTGCATCCGCCGAGCCCACCGCCCGAATTCGAATTCGGCGCGGAGGGCCAGCCCGTCCATCTTTCTCAACCCCAACGTGAAGCCAAGGGCTTGTCGGTTCCGAGCGACTTAGTGACTTACCCAGGGTTGCTCAGGAGTTAGCTGCACTTGGGATTCGGATTCGGACAATCTGCGTTAGAATCCCGGTGTTGCTCCTTCCTGGTTGTGTGACCCTAGGCAAATGACATTAGCTCCCTAAGCCTCGATCTTTGTAATATGTAATTCAAGGACAATTTTTTCATTCATGGGCAAGTACGTGTGAAGTACCTACTATGCGTCAAGGCGCTGCACGAGGCTTTGGGAATCTAACGGAAAGAAAACCAGACATAATTCCTGCCTCATTAAACTTACTGGGGAAGGAGAAAGGCAATAAGTAAACGCACCAATACTCCCCTACCTCAAAATGGGAGGCTTAATTAAGAAGGAAACGAACACCCTGTCCTGATTTGGCAATTGAGAGTTCCTAATTAAATGCCTAGTAATGTAATTTATTAATGTTGGTGTGCAGAATAAGATCTCATAAAATGAGAAAACTCACGTATGCCTTTAACGCCTACTAAGCATCAGGCATTTCATAAAGGGGGAAGAATCTTTTTGGGAAATGTGTTTTTCTCATGAATGGTGTAATCGATCTCTGAGGACTTGAGGTTTTCCTTGCGTTTGCGGGTCAGCTGGCGGGGATAGGTATTTATTCCCAGTCATTTTGACCTTCTCCAGATGGCGCCAAACCCTTAACTACCGTCATCACGCTCACTCCCGGACTTCCGCTAATGGCCCCACTTCCTGTCCAAGGACCCCATTCTGTCCGAAGTGAGACGGAACACATGCCGTGTTAGGGAGGTTGTTGTTTTTCTCAAGAGAACTTTCACAGGTGTATAAAAATAACATGATTTGCGTGTATTTAGAGATTTTCCCCGTCACCTGAGGCTCACATTTCCCTTTCAGGCGGCAAGACAGCGAGGTTTTTGATCAGGCGCGCGCCGCGGACAGCCTCTACCTCCAGGGGTCTTAGGCGGCCCAGGGCAGACCCGGGAGTCGCTGGAAGCGCAAGATGGCGACGGCGGCCGCAGCGTCGGCTTCGGAACCGGAGACCGATCCCAAGGCGGGGCCCGAGGCTGAGGGCGAGGAGGACGAGGCGAAGGCGGACAGGACGAGGAGGAAGGTGTTAACGCGCGCCGTGACCACTGCGGCCTACAAGGCCATGGGGCCAGCGTGGGACGAGCAGCGGGAGGAAGGCGTGAGTGAGAGCGATGGAGACGAGGAGTTCGCCATGGCCTCCTCGGCGGAGAGCTCCCCCGGCGAGGACGAGTGGGAGTACGACGAAGAGGAGGAGAAGAACCAGCTGGAGATTGAGCGGCTGGAGGAGCAGGTGCGCCCGGGGGTGGGCGGCGGGTTCCCCCTCTCCCCCAGGTTCCCGGGCCTGACCCTCCTCCTCCCGGGTCCGGAGCGGTAATGAAGCCGCCGGCCGGGCAGCAAACCCGCTATTCATCCGCAGCTCCCAGCGTTGGGGGTGCTTGCCTGGGGCTGTGCGGGCGTAATCCCATGGCAGCCTCGCCACGACCCAGGGAGGCGGTTAGAGTGTCCCCCGTTTTACCGAGGAAACGGAGGCTCTCCGTGGAGGGACTTCTCCGGCGCGATGCTACACTTCCTGCAAGTGGGGGCCACACTTCCCCTCCTACTCACCCCGGGGAGCTACGCCCCGAGCAGAAACACCGCTCCCCTCGCCAGGAGGGGTTTCCCTGCAGGAACGAACGGTGATGCGGGACCATGGGGTAGGAAAGGCGGTATTGACCTTGAGGATGGTCGTAAGAATGGAAAGGTAGGGGTTTCGGCGTCTGGAGGCTGAGGCCCCGGCTGTGTGCTTGGCCGGGTTTCTTTTTGTTTTTTTTATTTTATTTTATTTTTTATTGATTTTTTACAGAGAAGAAGGGAGAGGGAAAGAGAGTTAGAAACATCGATCCCCTGCCTCCTGCACACCCCCTACTAGGGATGTGCCTGCGAGCCAAACCAGCTAGGCCCTAGCCGCTCGGGCTTGGCCGGGTTTCTTCGCGTCTTTGAGCCTCAGCTGCCTCGTCTGTAAATTGGGAGCAACACTTCCGCGTCGTGTAGTTGCGATGGCGGCAATGACCGTCAGCTGCCCGGCGCCTCGCAGTAACCGGATCTCTATCTAACCCAGTGGTTCTCAACCTTGGCTGCACATTAGAATCACCTGTGAATCTTGTTAAAATCCTGATTTCTGGGCCTCATCCTCCAGAAATTCTGTTTGTTACTAACGATGAGGCCCAGAAATCAGGATTTTTAAAAAAACATATTTTATTGATTTTTTTACAGAGAGGAAGGAGAGGGATAGAGAGTTAGAAACATCGATCGGCTGCCTCCTGCACACCTCTCACTGGGGATGTGCCCGCAACCAAGGCACATGCCCTTGACCAGAATCGAACCTGGGACCCTTCAGTCCGCAGGCCAACGCTCTATCCACTGAGCCAAACCAGTTAGGGCAAGAAATCAGGATTTTAACAAGATTCCCAGGTGATTCTAATGTGCAGCAAGGTTGAGAACCACTGATCTAACCTGTTAACTCCAGTGTCGTCAGGGGTCCCAGCAGGAGGTATAAGTTAGGATAATTTGCGTTCAGGTTAATAGAGGGAGGGACTACCGTGTTTGTGAAGGTGGGCAGGGAAATGGGGAGGGGAGGTTAGCATCCCAGGGCTGGTCACAGCAGGACCTGTGTCCATCTCCCGGCCTGAAGAGGGGAGGGGGGACCGGTATTTTGAAAGGTGTGGATAGGGCGCCCGAGGATCCAAGGCCTTTGGTCAAGGGGTGCAGCCCCGGTTTCCAATCAGGGGGTCGGGGTGGGAGGAGACATACCCTGGCCTCCCTCTCTTCCTCGCTCCAAGCATCTGCTGGTGCGTGCTGCTGGGCAAACCCTGCTGGAGGAGAGAACCAGAGACCCATCTGTGTGGTGGTGGTGGTGGTGGGGGGGCGCCGTGAACTTGAGCACATTCTTTCTCACGAGCAAGTTATTTCAGTCTCAGAGCCTATGGCGTCCCAGTTGGTAAAATGAGGGTTGTTGTAGTGTCACCCCCTGCCCCCAACACACATACACATATGCAGGGCTGTTGTGGACCTTAAGCGACATGTGTGTAAAACTGCTGGCAGAGTTTGACACATAGTAGGTGCCATGCAAGGCCTCCTTTCTCCTTTCCCTGCATGTGTCCTTTCACAGGCCTCTGTTATTTCTCCACCCCCCGCTCCAGGTCCAGTTTGCGCCGTTAGGGAGTTAGGAAATCGGTTAGATCAGTCTGTGCAGTGGCTAAGCTGCCTCCTTGTTTAGAGCTTCCTTTGTTCATGAAGTTCTGGGACCCGAATAGACCAGTATGTGTACTCACTTGTCAGTGCTGAGTGAGCTCTGTGAAAATGTCTCATAAATGCATCTCAGCATGCATTTCATGTACAGACTTTCAGAGCACCTCCTATATATGATATCGTCATTTGGGCTAGACATCAGAAATTTAGACCAAAAATCACCTTAGAGGCAGTTCCTCTATGTGGTGACTTTTATACCTTTTTCTTCTGAATTACACGTGGTACTCGTGAGGGATGTTTGCACAGGCCTTCCTCACACTAACCGGTAAGGACTCTCCCACCCTCTCCATGCTCAGAAAACACGTTCAAACCCAGGGAAGCTGTGAGTTGGTGGGGGACGGGGAGAGCCTAGGATGTTCTTTAATGAGGAAAGCACATCTTTCACAAACTTAACTTTTTAAACTCTTGTTACTCGTGTGCCTCACTTGACAGTCAGTTTGGAAGTGTCAGTGTGGTGACAGCCACTCGAGCTCATCCTGGTGCAGGTGAGGACACAGAACCAGGGGAGACGAGAGCGTGTGTGTCCTGGCCTCGTCCAGCCCTTTCGAACCATCACATAATCATGGATGGGTTCAGCTTGTCAAGCTTTATAAATCACGTGTAAGAGAACCCTGCTACAAGTCTTTTAAGGTTTTTGAAAGAATCAGGTCATATTCTTATCTGTTACTGATTCTTCTTTATCTTTTTTATGTGAATTGATACATACACAGTTCACATCTGTGAATTAGAAAGTATGGTAATCAAATGAACACCACTTACCCGTCGCTCGCCTGCGGGTTAGAGCTGCATGGGTACTGCTGCATGTGTCTTGGGCGCCTCCCCATCCCAGTCCTGCCTTGCCCCTTCTCCCGTGCCCCCTCCTGAAACCCAGTAACTACGTTCTTGAATCTTGTGTTTCCTTCTATTGGCGAACATACAGTTTTATCACATCGCTCGTCTGCATGGGTACTGCTGCATGTGTCTTGGGCGCCTCCCCTATCCCAGTCCTGCCTTCCCCCTTCTCCCGTGCCCCCTCCTAAAACCCAGTAACTGCGTTCTTGAATCTTGTGTTTCCTTCTATTGGCAAACATACAGTTTTATCACTCTGGTATGCGTCCTTAAGCAATGTGTTGTCCACTTTTGTTTGTTTTTGAGCTTTTAAAAAAGTACGTCCTGTTATACATAATCTTCTGGGACTGCTTTCCACCCAGCAGTGGGTTCCTAAGGTTCATCCATGTTACTTGTCATTGCAGTTTATTCATTTTGACAACTGTTTGATCAGTTCTAGCATTTGGATTGATATAGTAGGCCCCCCTCCCCATTACAAACAGGCTACAACAAAACATTGTTTCTGTTGAACTGTGCTACTGTTGAACATGTGTAAGAGTTTCTCTCATTGGTGTTTTTCCGATTTATCTATTTTTTTGCATTGGTGTTTTTCAAACTGGGGTGATGGTCATGGGTCATGAATTCAGTTTGACTTTCCTGGTATTTATGTTTTACCACTAAGTGAGGTGTGGCAATCTCCCTTCCATTTATGCCCCTTTGCATCCCTGCTTTTTAAATATCATTGTTTTGGGTTTCAGATAGTCTTACTAGTAAGACATTTGCTATCACATACAATTTAGAAAACACATAAGGAGAAGGATAACTTATATAGGGTGTCCCAAAATTCACGCAAGAAATGATTTTGATAGAAAACACAGGTTTATAATTAAAAATTGTAAATTTTTTATTGATTCATAAAGTATACAGTATAGGGTTATGTATGGAATAGCACATCGGGTAAATGGCCTCCACGGCTTTGCTGGCACATACGCAAAGCCATGGTCTTCATTGGTCTTCATTGTCTCTGCTCCTGGCCCATAATTGGTACTTGGTAATGCTTATCAAATTGAAGGGATTTAAATCAAAGGGCAACAGATATTAGATTCTGATTCAATAAACAAAGTAAAATTAGGCTTTTATTTTTTTTTGTTGTTGTTAATGCTCACGCAAAATTCAAATCTTGCGTGAATTTTGGGACACCCTATACTTACCCACTTTTCTGCTCCTTCTTGTTGTTCTTTCTCCTTGATGCCAAGATTTCTTTAATCATTTCCTTCCTCTTTGAAGAACTTCCTTTAGCTATTCTTTAAGAGTGTAAGTCAGATAGTAACACATTTTTATAGTTTCCTTTTGTCTCAGATGTATGATAGCTTTTTAAGCACTTATTTTAATTTATTGTTTAAATTTTTAGTTTGAAAAGTTTCAGGTATAAAAATAGACCTTTATGTGCATATCACTCAGCTTCAGAAGATATCAATCTGTTGTCATTCTTATTTCTACCAATAGGGATCTTTTTATTTTTTATTTAGTAGAAGAAAAGAGCTATTACCTATGTACCTGGCATATGCTAAAGCATGTTACTAAATTATGTTTAAAATCCTCACAGGAACCTTATGAGTCAGAAAACAGTGATTTCCCCATTTAAAGGTGAGGAAATGGAGGCTTAGGACAGTTAATAACGAGCCTAAGGCCACACTATTACTTATTTGTTTCGTTAGAATGTTTCCTGTATTTCAGAGAGAACCAAGTGTGTGCTGACGGGAATTGTGACGGACTTGAGGGAACTTTATGGTTATTATAAAAAGTCTCTTGTATTGATCTTTTTTCTTCCTTTTCCTGAGGATAAAGGTTTCATTTCTGTTTCAGAGGCTCTCCCAGGTAGCACATTTATTTTGTTTGTGACAGGCGTGTGCATTGTCACCAATGGTAAAAAAAAAGCCAAGTTATTTTGATGATGGCATTTTAAATTTCACCGGCTGTTTCTTTTCCTTTTAGCTGTCTATCAACGTCTATGACTACAAACATGTGCATTGTCACCAATGGTAAAAAAAAAGCTAAGTTATTTTGATGATGGCATTTTTATTTCACCGGCTGTTTGTTTTCCTTTTAGCTGTCTATCAACGTCTATGACTACAACTGCCACGTGGACCTGATCCGGCTGCTGCGGCTGGAAGGGGAGCTCACCAAAGTGAGGGCGGCCCGCCAGAAGATGAGTGAGATCTTCCCTCTGACAGAAGGTAACTCCTCACCGGCCGGGCTGCTTTTATAGACACCGAATTTGCAAACCATGAAGCGCCCAACAGCTGTAGAATATTATGATTTTAGTGATTTGATCTTATCTGGAGCCATAAACTTCTGTGCTTGGTGCAGGCTTTAAGAATTGAGTTTTTGTGACCTGTGCCAGGTTGTGTAAGATGATGAAACGCTTGCCTGCTGATGACTCGCACTACATTGCTGCTTTCAGACCGCCCTCTGGGGAGGGAGGTGGTAACACAGGCTGTTGTCTTGTAGAGCTCTGGCTGGAGTGGCTGCACGACGAGATCAGCATGGCCCTGGACAGCCTGGACCGAGAGCACGTGTACGACCTCTTTGAGAAAGCCGTGAAGGATTACATATGTAAGTCCCCGCGGGCGTTTTCCAGGGCGCCCGGCAGTGTCACCTGCATCAGTCTCTGCTGTCTAGATTGTGTTGTGAGATGCAGCTGCCCAGAAGACAGCATTCGTCTAGCAATTAGGAAGATTGAGTTCAGCTATTATTACTGTCCATGGTTTTCAGTTGAAGATATTTGGTTTTAAGACATAGGCATATCTCACTGTATTGCACTTAGCTTTATCACATCTCACAGATGCTATTTTTTCTTTTTTGTTACAATTTGAAAGTTTGTGGTAACCCTGTGTTGCACAAATGTATCAGCACCATTTTCACCAACAGTCTCAGATGAGAGTTAGCATTTTTTAACAAAGTTTTTAAAAATTAAGGTATGTACATTTTTAAAGACATACTCTATTGCACACCTAATAGACTACATGATAGTATAAACTTAACTTTTATATGTACTGGGAAACAAAAAAATTTGTGAGATTGGCTTTATTTCGATATTTGCTTCATTGGTGGTGGTGGTGTGGGGGGCTGGAACCGAACCTGCAATATCTGAGGTTCATTTAAGTGGATGAATATACTCACACCCAGCACTTACCTGGCAGGAAGAATTTACATGGTAGTTCCAGATGACTAAAGGTCACCTTTTACACATTGAATAGATTTTTAGAAGTTTTGGACAGAATTTTTATTTTTCATATTAAAAACCTTAAAACTTCTTTTTGAAATAATTCTGTATTTATAGGAAATTGCAAAAGTAGCACAGAGAAGTCCTATGTACTTATTTCGTCCAGTTTTCCCCATTATTTTATAACAATAGTATAGAATCAAAACCAGGAAGTTGACCTTGGTGCAGTGCGTGTGTGTCGTTCTGTAGATTTTATCCGTGTAGCTTCCGGTGGCCGCCACTGCGCTCGCGGTACAGAACCTCCCCCACCACAGAGCCCCCGGTCTCCTGGTGCTGACCGTTCAGCAGTGCAAGTGAAGGGGGAGGCCTGACTTCCCCTTAAGTCCCTTCAGCCTCCCCTGTTGATGGTTAATTCTCTAAATATTGTCTCTACATATATTGGGGAGCACATCAGTGCTGTGGACAAAACGCTTTAAAAAAGCATTACAAGGTCCCCCCCCTCCCTTTTTTTTTTAAATTAAGCCCTTCTTCCCCATCTGATTTTCCTCAGTCTTCACTCTGGGCATTTCCCCTTGAGAGCAGTGTCAGCACTTAGTAGGTAGACTGCCCAGAGGGAGAGGGTTTTTTCTGTACCTTTACCAGCCAAGAAGAATATAAACTTTTTTACTTTTTATAATTCAAATAATGAAAATAATAGGTGTTTGGTGAATATAAAATTATACTGAATGTGCCTTTAAAAGCTATCCCGTGTCTTTGCTCAGATGGTGCCGGCCCTGTGGCCTCTTAGAATCTCTGCGTTCCAAATGCATGATGTTCCTTATTTTTTGCTGGTCCTGTTACCCCCTTCTTAACGTCTCAGAGTCATTAACAGCACCAGCCCTCTCTCTGCAAGGATCTTTTGTCCTCCCCCGGCCGCCCGTGATGGTTCTCGGTCCCTTAGGGTTTGTAGTCCTCCCTGCTGTCAGGCCTCCACTGGTCCCTTAGGGTTTGCAGTCCTCCCTGCCGTCAGGCCTCCGCTGTCACTTAGTGCTGATGACAGCGTGCCTGCCCTTCCACCAGCCGCTCCAGGGCTGCTGTGGGTCAGGGACCAGGTGACCATGCTCCTTAGAGGATGTCTCACAAGTCGTTTTGAATGGGACCCCCAGGGGACGTTGTGTTATTTTCGGGAGCTTCAGTGTGTGCAAATTGTCACTTGTTTTGAATGTTCAGAAGCTACTTTGCCTGCTTTTTATTTTGTTGTCCTTTTTATTTATTTTTTTCTATTCTTTGTATTTTAGTATTTTCGTTTTTAACTGTTTTTTCATATTTGAAGATGCTAAGGAAGGCCTTCCTGTGTTTCTCAGCATGTGCCACTCAGTAGTGGGGTGGTTGATGCTCCAGTAGTCGGAGATGGCTCGGCCCTTTGGCTCCTCAGAGGTTTTGAAAACCAGGTTCCTTGGTCTGGAGGAGCCTTGTGCGGAGGCTTCATGCCTGTTCTGAACTTGGGATCTAGTGACACCTTCTTTTCTTTGTCTCTCAGAGTCACTGTGGGCTCAGTACCCTTGGGTTTTCTGAGTTAAAATGCCGTTTCTAATATTTGCCCCTGTCTAGATTAAGTGTTGAGAGGGGCCATGATGTAATCTGTTGAAAATTACCTTCTCTGAGAGGAGGAACCGCTTCACAGACCATCTGTAACCTTGACCTCCCCTCACTCAGGCCTTCACCTCCAAGAGCTCGCTCATTTCCATTTTTTTTTTTTGCAGCCCATCTGGCAGCTCCTTATTGGTGCACGAAACAAAGTGGCTAAAGCTTTGGCTAAGTTCTTGAAATAAACCTGCCTCAGGAAAACATGGTCATCCTCAAATTGCCTTCTGTATCTTTCTAGTATTTTTATTTTACAAAGTTACTAAACCTACTTCATGAAAAAGCAAGCCTCAGGAAAACATGGTCATCCTCAAATTGGCTTCTGTATCTTTCTAGTATTTTTATTTTACAAAGTTAGTGTATAGGCTTCTGAAATTATTTTCAGGTCTTTGAAAAGTACAGGCAAACCGTGTACAGTAAGAATTGATGCATTCATAAAGATCTTAATTCATTGGTCTGGTCTTAAAGTTTGTGGGAGTGAGTAGATAAAAATTTAAAAAGAGTGAAAGGAACAAAGCAACCAAGCCTTTTTTTTGTCATAGTTTAAAAGTCATTAAAAACAGAGATTTTTAAAATTCAGATTTCTATTAACAGTATTGTTGCTTTTAATGTTTTTTTTTCACTTTGAAAAATTCGAGGCTTTGAAATCTTTCTGAAGATTGACTCAGATTCATAACTATTTTCATTGAAATCTATCACTGAGTTCCTTCAGTTTTAATAAATAAGCTTTATGATCATGGTCTTTTTACATATTACCACTTGGCATATACTGTTTATTCAGCAACATCTCAACGAATATACCTGCTAGGAACATTGTTTAGGCATACTTTCTTTTTAGTCTGCAGCATTAGTATAGGTGAATTGGGAATCTTATTGATGATGCTGTTACCTTTTTGCATGAATGAGTACTTTTTTGGTGGGCACATTTCTTTTGTTATGCCTTATTTTTGATATTTGGGTGTTTCATGTTGTGAACTAACAGAACTCTTCTCATTTTTAGGTCCAAACATTTGGCTAGAGTATGGCCAGTACTCAGTCGGTGGGATTGGTCAGAAAGGTGGCCTGGAGAAAGTCCGCTCTGTGTTTGAAAGGGCTCTCTCGTCTGTCGGTTTACATATGACCAAAGGACTGGCCATCTGGGAGGCTTACCGGGAGTTCGAAAATGCGATTGTGGAAGCTGCCCGGGTGAGTTCCCCGCCTCCGTGACCAGTGCTTGCCTTTGAATAGTCGGGCTGTCTCTGTAAGTGCTCTTGGAAGGACATAGTTAATAAAATGGTCCTCGCCAATTCCTTAGTGTGCGGACAGGTAAATATATGAAATAAATAGTCTTTGTAGACTAGCAAGAATGATTTCTTACACATGACCCTACAATTTGTTCTTGATGCTTAAAAATACTACTGCTTTAGTTATTTGTTCCAGAATAAAATACAAAAATAACCATGTAACTACCCCTTCCCCATCCCCTCCCCCCAAAAATGTCCAGTAGTAACTGTGAGAGATTTGACCCCATCAAAAATGCAATTTTTAGACTACAACTTACAGAATTTTACTGTCCCTCTCCACTGTGTGTGTGTGGGTGCACACACAGTTATTGATACATAGTGAAGCCCTGTAATGGTTAGATCATTATTGTTAAAGTAGCCCAGTGCATTCTTGAATTACGTCCCTGTTGAAAAATCGGCAGTGCTGCCTTCATCTTTACCAAGGCATTACCTCAGGTGTAAGAGGTCATAATTTTTTTTTTTTTTTAGTTTGAACTAAAAATGTTTTGAAATTTTTTTTTAATGAAATAATTTTGAGGTAGGAAGGACCAAAGTTTGTCATTTACTACAAATTTACTTCTTTAGCCCATGGCTGGCTTCCTTTCCCCTTTTGACTGGGAACAAACCTTTGATTCACAGCTGGAGAAAGTGCACAGTCTCTTCCGGCGACAGTTGGCAATCCCACTCTACGGTAAGACAAGAGCCAGCCCTTCGTGGTTTTTAAAATGCTTTGGGGTATGTCATGTGATTCGGCCTTTCCCAGCATCCCATGAGGCAAATGTGGCTGGTGTCCTTATTCTCACTGGACAGCGTCACTGGACGAGTCCCTTGGTAAAAATGTATCTTGAATTATTAATGCTCAAGTTAGTTATGAGGGTCAGAGGCAGGAAGTCCCAGTCGTGTGGACATTGTTGGAGAGGCCCGGGGGGGTGGGGGTCTCTGAAAGGAACAGGAAAACTGACTCCCTGTGTTTTCTGGGGAAGCTGGATTGAATCAGAATTCCATTCGGAGCATTTCCTCTTGAGGAGTACCCTCTTCCACGACCTGGGGAGTTTACGTGGGCCTGGACCATTCCTCGGTGGGGTGATCTGGTTCAGGAGCACCATGGGTCGCAAGTATTCATACCTGAGTTTCCTGGGGTTTGGTAAGGATTCTCCTTTTTTGGGGAATATATTTTGGAAAGCCACGCCTTTGAGGTTCTGGAGCTGGAGCATGAGCAGCACTGGGAGGATTTTTCCGAGCATGGGAAGAGTTTGGCGCTGCCATCTTGTTTGTTCCCTAGACCTGGTGTACTGTGCACCCTCAGAACCTCTGGATAACTTCACTTGAGCCCAGAAGTTATTTCTCATTTTACTTCACAGCTTACTTGGATTTCATTTAACAAAGTATAGAGTGTCTCTCCAGTTGAATCTTTGGGTGACATGCAGAAAAGGCTAGAATGGGACTGGCTTGTAGATTTCATCTCATCCCAGTTTGAGGCAGCATAGCATAGTGAGTAGCGTTCAAACCCATGCTCTGCCGTTTCCTGTGGACAGTGCAAAATGGGGATCACAGTAGAACCCACCTCATAGAGTTGTGAGGATCAGACGAGTTAATGGCTATGATGACTTAGAACCTAGGAAGTGCCAGGTTAAGTGTTAAAGCTTTGCTATTAGTTTCATGAATTCTGATTGATTAATTGGTAGGACTGCCTGGGATAGTATTTTGAGACAGAGTCTAAGGCCAAGTGTGAGCTCAGCAGGAGAGCTCAGGATTTGGTCAGTAAGAGCTGCTATGGCCACAGATGTGGGAGGGGTTAGTGGCATTCGACTCTCATGGTTTAATCTATGTTTGGATTCTTAAGATCCAACTACAAGACCCAAGGGGCTGAATCCATTTTTCAATAGATATGGAGGCAACATTTGCAGAGTATGAAGAGTGGTCAGAAGACCCAATACCAGAGTCGGTAATTCAGAGCTATCACAAAGCGCTACAGCAGCTGGAGAAATACAAACCTTACGAGGAAGCACTGGTAAGTGTTGGCTGCTTTTACAGTAAACTTCTCTCTATAAGCTTTTCCCTGATGGGTAGTTGCAAGTAAAACAGTTTCTTTAAAACTTGTTTTATTGTGAAATATATAGAGTGTATAAATGTATATTACAGTTTACATACTAATAATAAAGTGAACATCCATGTACCTACCACCCAGGTTAAGAAATAGAACATTGCCAGTACCTTAGAAGTCTCCTATGTGCCCCTCTCCGATTGCCTCCTCTTCCCTCTCCCGAGAGGTAATCACTTTCCTGACTTTTGTGATACTCATTCCCTTGCTTTTCTTTATAGTTTTACAACCTGTGAACGTATCCTTAATTAATATATTGTTTAAAGTTTGTTTCTTAACTTGTATATAGTGGAATCATGCTGTATATTTTTTATTCAACCTGATTTGGGGTTTTACTCATTGATAAGTATAGTTACAGCCCATTTGTTTTGCTATAAAGTTGTGTGTATATAAACAATCTATCCATGTTCTTAGTTGGGTTATTTCCAGTGTTCTGCTAGGAGCCACAGCGCTGCTTGGACATTGAACGTATCTCTTGGACACAGGGAAGAGAGCTTCTCTAAGTGTGTACCTAGGAATGGAACTGTTCTCCAGGTTGTCAGTTCACTCCTCCAGCAGCACCTGAGATTCCTCCTTGCTTTTGTTACCTTGAATATTGACATACTTAAATTTAGCCAATCTGTTGAGTCTGAAACTGGTGTTCTAATGTGCACTTCCCTGATTACTAATGGGGTTGAGCATCTTTTCACATCGATTGGCCATTCAGATTTTCTTTTTGGTGAAGTGCGTCTGTGGTGAAAAATCTTTGACACATTTTCCTTTTGGTTTATCCTTTTTTCTTTTTTTCTAATTGATTTGTGGGGGTCCTGGAACTTAAATCTTCCTTTCGATTGTAGGTATTACAGAATCCCTCCCTCCCCACGTTTGTGGTTTATCTTCTTACTTTAAAAAATGGCATCTTTTCATGACCAGTCTTTATTTTAAAGTACGTGGATTTATCATTCTCTTCATTATCGTTTGTGCTTTTGCTAGGCTTAAGAAATCTCTCTATACTCCCAAGTCATTAATGTACTTAGCTCTATTTTTTTCTGAAAGTTTATAATTTAGTACTTTATCTTTAGGTCTCCATTTGGAGTTGGTTTTTGTGTATAGTATGAAGCAGGGTCCAGTTTCATTTTTCCATATGGAGAACCAGTTGTTTCCACACTCATTCTCTTAATTCACTCTCCCCTCACGCATATGCACGTGCAGCCCCACATCTGTCACAGATTAGCTGTCCATTTACGTGTGGGTCTATTTCTGGCCTCTTTGTGCCATCCCACTGGTTTACATTATATCTTTTTAAAAAAAATATATTTCTTTATTGATTTATGAGAGGAAGGGGGCGGAGAGAGAGAGAGAGAGAGAGAGAGAGATACAACATCAATGATGAGCGAGAATCATTGATCAGTTGCCTCCTGCACGGCCCCTACTGGGGATCAAACCCGCAATCCAGGCATGTGCCCTTGGTCAGAATCGAACCCGGGACCCCTCAGTCCGTAGGCCAATGCTCTATTCACTGAGCCAAACTGGCCAGGGCACATTATATCTTTTTAAAGATTTTATTTTCTAGTTGCTCCTGATATATAAAATGTAATTTGTTTTTTAATTTTTTATCTAACTTGCTAGATTTTTACTAATATTAATAATTTATGCCCTGGCGGGTAGATCACTTGGTTAGGGTATCATCCTGATACACCAAGGTTGTGGGTTTGATAACTCTGGTCAGGGCACATACAAGAATCAACCAGTGAATGCATAAATGAGTGGAACAACAATCCATGTTTCTCTCCCTCCCTCCCTTCCTCGCTCTCTAAAAATTAGTAAATAAAATTAAAAATAATTGACGGATTCTTTTGGATTTTCTGTGTTGACAGTAGTTGTGTTTTTTTATACAATATTATTTGTAAGTGGCATTTTTTCCTCTTTCTTGGTCTTAGAATACTTTTAACTTCATTTACCGTTCCTCAGACTTAGTCTCTTGTGATCTTGTATTTCTTGCCTTTTTGTTTGATCTTCAGGCATCATTGTTAAGTTTGCATCATACAGTCTAGTTTGTTTACATTTACTGCATGCATGTCCCACTTTCTGTCCTCTTCCTTCCTGCGTCCTAGATTTTCCATCTGGAATCACTTTTCTGTTGCCTGAAGTCTATCCTTTAGGCTCCCACACTGGACATTTGCTCGTAACAGATTTTCCAGATTTTCTCAGTTTTTGTTTGAAAAAGTTTAACTTTGTTGCTCTCCTTGAAAGTTCATTTCTTAGGATATAGAATTCTAGACTGACAGTTGTGTTCTCTCAGCAATTAAAGATACCTTTCTGCCTTTGGCTTCTGTTGTTGAGACGTCAGCTGTCTAACTCTTGCTTCTTTGAAGGTAACCCTTATTTTTTCCTCTGGTTGGTTATAATATCTCTCTGATTTGTGTGATGTCCTACAATTTCATTACCGTAGGTCCAGGTGTGAATATCTTTGTATTTATCCTGCTTGTGGTTTGTTGGGCTTCTTGGCTTTGATTTTGGTCTCTCTCGTGGCCTGAAGAATACAGATACTGAGAGCCAGGCTACCTCCAGTTTGAATTTTAGTTCTGCCACTTAGTAGCTCTGATTTTGGGCTTGTGCTTAGCCTCCTTGTGTTTCATTTGCCTTGAATAATATGGGGATAGTAATGATACCTGCCTCATAGGATTGTTGTGAAGATCAAAGTCTTAATATATCTTAGGCCAGCAAAAGCTTAACCTTCACTTAACCACCTTCACTTAGACCTTGTCCTTAGTATTTCTTTACTAGTTTGTTGGTGATTTTCAGGATGCTTTTTATATTTAGTCCAGCAGTTTTAGTTTTCAATGGCACAGTGTGTCTGGGTCACTAGTTTGTCATTATTACTAGGAACTGCAGCTCTAAGACAGCTTCTTTCTGTGTTTAGAACATGTGTGCTCTCTCGCTGGTCTGCATGTGCTCCCTCTCTCTCTTTTACATGTAAATGATTTGTATGTAATTTATTTCACAAAGCCTCATTAATGACAACCTCAGACAGTTCAGTTTTGTTTTGACTATCAGCAGAGTGTGGCTGAAAAGAAAAGTTGAATAAGAGGGTTTTGTTCAAAAAGATTTTGATTGTACGTCTTTGGATCAATAAACATTCAGCATACCTCTTCCATCTTCTGCATGTACCTGTACTTGGCAGGAGCTGGTATTTGGAATGAGAAACCTGAACTAGCACAAGGCACCGGATTACTCTAGTGTGGTTGCTTTCTCTCCTCCACTCAGTAGGCCATGAAAATAACTTCTGTTTTGGAAGGATGGCTTGCATTGGTCATTGGCGAGGGTGCTTCTCCTTCATTCAGTTCCTGATTTAAATTCCCGGTAGTCCAGGGATGGATTTAGAAAAGGGTTTGAGGAGCTTTTGTAGCTAATGCAGTGACGGGGCACTTTTGTGGGCCCTGATGTGCAGAGGTTCTGAGCGGGGTTGGTGGTTCTTGGAGTAGCCAGTCTCAGCAGAGTTGAATATGAAGATGTGTTGTGCTTCCTGACAGTATCGAGCAGCTCATTTCAACTTCTTTGCCGTTCTCCTTTGTCCAGTTGGAAGCAGAGGCTCCCAGGCTGGCCGAATATCAAGCATACATCGATTTTGAGATGAAAATCGGCGATCCTGCTCGCATTCAGTTGATCTTTGAGCGTGCCCTGGTTGAGAACTGCCTGGTTCCAGACTTATGGATCCGTTACAGTCAGTACCTAGTAAGATAACTATTCCGATTTCATTTTACTTTTACCAATTTGGGCTCTATCTAAAGAAAACCAGTAAGAGTGCTCGGAGTTAGTTGTATGCTGCTCATCTCTGTTCTCCTAATTTATCCTTCATCCTCCTTCCGTTTGTCAGCTCACTTAGGAAGTCCTCCGAGTGTTTTAGGATTACATAGTCTTACTATTGAAAACTTTATAACAGATTAAATTTTTAAAAAAAATTTTAACCTTTTATTATGGAAAAATGTAATCACATAAATGTAGACAGATTAGTAAAATGCAACCTTATGTACCCATCACCAGCTTCAACAATGACCTAATGGCATTAATGTAGTTTCATCTGTAACCTTACCTACTTTCCCCATTCCATGTTGTTTTATATTAAATCCAGAAATCACATTTCCTTGGTAAATATTTCAGTATGTATGTATAACAGATTTGAATCAGGATCCAAACTTGATCTATACATTATGATTGGACATTTAATCTGTAGGTTGCCCACTCCACCTCTCTTCTCTCTCTCTCCTTTTGTAATTTCTTTGTTGAAGAAATCATGTTGTTTTATATTAAATCCAGAAATCACATTTTCTTGGTAAATATTTCAGTATGTATGTACAACAGATTTGAATCAGGATCCAAACTAGATCTATACATGATGATTGGACATTTAATCTGTAGGTTGCCCTCTCCACCTCTCTTCTCTCTCTCTCTCCTTTTGTAATTTCTTTGTTGAAGAAATCAGTCACAAGAGACATTCCTAAGGAAATTTCTTTTGTCAGTTGGTGGTTCTGGAAATGTCTCATGGATGGTGAACTTTAAACCATAAATTTTTATCTCCTAACCCTGGAATTCTTTGTCATAGGACCGGCAGCTGAAAGTAAAGGACTTGGTTTTATCTGTACATAATCGTGCTGTTAGAAACTGCCCCTGGACAGTTGCCCTGTGGAGCCGGTACCTCTTGGCCATGGAAAGACACGGAGTTGACCATCCCGTGATTGCTGGTGCGAATGTTTCTCTTAGAAGCCTTCAAAGCTTTTTGTCCCAAGTCAGAGCTAGAGTTCTGAGGAAGTCATTGAATCAGCATTCCCCAGGGTGTTCCTTTGGGAGAGTGGGTAGTAGTGACAAAAAGGGCTCTAAGTGGGAGGTAAACTGGTTGTATTTTTGACTTCGTAGAGCTTTTTAACATGCTAATGTTTATTGTGATCTTCCAGGAGTCTTTTCTCCAAACTTACTTGACCGGGAACTCTTACTGCCTTTTCTAGAACACAGCGTGTGCCTTGCTGCAGTAGCTCTCCTTTTGAACATTTCTTTCTAGCTCATTGTATCTTATTATGATGTTGAATCATATAGTATTTTATAGTCAGTAAAGGTTTTTATAATAATCTTGATAACTTTATATTTGTTTCTTTTTCAATTGGCCACAAACCCTGTCTTTTTCTTCACCTCCAGTGACCTTTGAGAAAGCTTTGAGTGCTGGCTTCATTCAGGCCACGGACTATGTGGAGATTTGGCAAGCATACCTTGATTACCTGAGGAGAAGGGTTGATTTCAAACAAGGTTAAGTCTTTAACAAGTCATGCTGTGAATTGTAAAGGAAGGGAGTAATGGTCCTTAGGTTTTATGCTGGCTTCTGCTAGCTGCTTCTGTCTCATTTTGTATTATTCTCTTTTCTCCCTTCTGTATGTCCGAAATAGTTCTCTAAGTAAGACTGCCGTGTTTCTATTAAATCTTTAAACCTCTGCAGGACTCCCTTTTCTTTCTCCTTTCCCCTCAAAGAGAATAGCAGCCAGAACTCCCTGTCTAACTTGTTCTTGCACGTGACCTTCAGCCATTCTGCTGGCTGGGGGAGACCCCACATGGCACCCTGTGCTCACTGTTGTCAGTGTACTGCCCGTGCTGTGCTCTGCTCCAGTGTCTCTTCCCCACTGTGTGATGAGGGCGGGGGCTGGCAATTTCACTTCTGTGTCCCCAGCATGGTGCCAGGTGCTTAAACAGGCCCGTGGGAGTTTCTGTGCGATAAAAAGAAGATGGGGTATGTGGTTTCATTAAGCAGACCTCTTGCTTCCAGACTCCAGTAAAGAGCTGGAAGAGTTGCGGTCCGCCTTCACTCGTGCTTTGGAGTATCTGAAACAGGAGGTGGAAGAACGTAAGTGTGGCTCCGACCCCCTGCTTTGTCCAGTTGTATTTCTTGCTCTGGGTTGAGGTGCCTTTTCAGGCAAAGGCTCTTGGTCTCTAAATTACTTTCTGACTTTGATTAATTCTATTTTTAAAGGTTTCAATGAGAGTGGGGATCCAAGCTGCATGATCATGCAGAACTGGGCCAGGATCGAGGTAAATGTCTTTTGTTAAATCTGTGGGTTTCATCCGCCTTTGAAGGGCCTTTGTCTACTAGTGTGGCTGAATTTGAGTCAGAATCCCAGCTGATGGTCTAGGCCAGTGGTTGGCAAACTGTGGCTCACGAGCCACATGCGGCTCTTCGGCCCCTTGAGTGTGGCTCTTCCACAAAATACCGACTTCTGCGCATGGGCCACGAAGTTTCAATCGCACTGCACGTGCGTACCTGCACATGGTATTTTGTGGAAGAGCCACACTCAAGGGGCTAAAGAGCCACATGTGGCTCACGAGCCGCAGTTTGCCGACCACTGGTCTAGGGTCTGTAGGGACCTGTGCTGTTTACCTAGCTTGGTGCACATTTGTTTATATCTTAGTGAAAATATTAGCTCCCAGGAAGAAGATGTGCAGCAAAGTCTGAATGCTAGGCATTCACTCATGTACTACTTCTCTCCCTTGCCCAGTGTCTCATTCATGAGAGCGTATCAGGTGGGCACTGTTTGTCCAGGCACTTGACTGGGTGCTGGGGAAATGAGGTAGACATGGTTCCCTGCACTGGTAAGATTTCATCTAGTGTGGAAGACAGGCGATTTGACGAATAATCACAGGGTATCATGAGTTGAGTGTTATTATTGGACCAAGGACCCCAAGGGGAGTAGGACATGGAACCTGCCCTGATCATCAGCTCATAGAATTGTAAAATTCCAATGTTTTATTCTCTGAGGGAGCCAGGCCAAAGAAACACTTACCAGGTAGTTTCTGGATGGGTGTTTGTGTTACCATTTTCAAGATGAGGCACCTGAGGTTCAGAGAGATTAAGCAACTTGCCCAAGTCACTTAGTAAGTGGGGGAGCTGGCATTTGCTTCTAGATTAAACTTTCTTTCTCGACACTGCCTCTCAGATTAACCCCTTATAGTTATTAAGTTTGATAAAAATAAAAAATAAGCGACTAGTTGTCCCCATGGGCTCCCACTCTTTGTTCTCAACAAGAGGCCTAGGGCCTAGGCAGACACCTTGAGGCTTGTCACTGCACAAAGGCTGACGTGGTTGGCCTGGGCCTGTTACCATGGAGGGTGGCCTAGGGAATGTGAGGGATTTATGTCAGTGATCATTAGGGGATGGCTTTTTAGGCAGGTCTGTCTGAAGTCAGTTTTGGAAGGGGTGTTGGTGTCATAGGTTCAGGTGCTTTCCTAACTGGGCCTTGTCATGCATCTTAGGCTCGACTGTGTAATAACATGCAGAAAGCTCGGGAGCTCTGGGACAGCATCATGACCAAAGGAAACGCCAAGTATGCCAACATGTGGCTCGAGTATTACAACCTGGAAAGGTAACGAACTGGGTGGGGTGGTGGTGCGTTGTCAGGAGTAACTTGTCTTTAGTCCCGGCTGACCTCGGCTGGCTTGGGCTTGCTCCTTGCAATGGGCCACTGCCTGCCTTCATTGCTCTTTCTTTAATGGGCCGGGCTGGAGAACCTAGCACATAGTATTTTGTGTCTGGGCTGTTATAGCTATGTGTTTCTTTTAAATTTTGGTGTTTTTTCTTTCTTTTTTTGGTTGGTTTGTTTTGATTTTTGGACATGAATATTTTATTTGACTTTTTTGGGAGCTATTTATTTGTATTATATCTGTTTTGTATAAAAAGTATAAAATACTAAAAAGCACAGAAGGAAAAAAACCCAAATTATTTACAATTATGGACCCAGTAGTAACCATTATTAATTGTTTGGGTATATTCTTCGAGACTTTTCTGATTAAAAAATGAAAATGCAATTGTAGTGCACCTGTTACAAACCTCTAAAATGACTTTACAGAAATAAGGTATGCCCAGTAATATTGATAACATGGGGAGGACATAAAGAATATGACCAGCTTTGTTCTTCAGTAGATCTTGAACATAGAAGTGAAAGTTTCCTATAATCCCACCTCCAGAGATGACACTATTAAAGCTTGTTGAATTTTCCTTCAGGTCAGAGGTTCTCAAACTTTGGTTTTAGAACCCGTTGGCACTCTAAAAGTTTGAGGAGCCTCCCTCCCCCAAGCTTTTGTTTATGTGAGTTATCTAGGACTCTAATATTTACCACATTAGAAAGTGAAAATGGTGTTCTATGAAAAAACTAGATTAGATTGCACCCAGACACCAACAGTGTTTTCTTTGCTACAACATTGTACTTGGGGTACAGAGGAGAGCTTTCTGTGGAGGGTGCTGGAGCCGGAGCTGCTGGTCCTGTGGCTCTAACCTGTGAGAAGCTGCCCCTCCCTCCTCGTGTGCCTTCTGCTTCTGTCCTGGTGGCAGCCTGTTTGCTTTCTGCCCTAGGGCACACGGCGACACCCAGCACTGCAGGAAGGCTCTGCACCGGGCTGTCCAGTGCACCAGTGACTACCCAGAGCACGTCTGTGAAGTGCTGCTCACCATGGAGAGGACAGAAGGTAGGACCCTCGACTCTGCTTCTGGCTTGGAGTCTGTAAGGACAGACTGTGCACGGCTACCCCTTGAGTGGCGTGACTGTCACAGGGCGTTCCCCATGAGATCGAATCCTCTGAGATCTCCAGATCCAAGGAGGGCCCTGCATTGTATCGTTCTAGCGTGGGTTTTCAGAATTCTTTGTAGGATCCTGTGCATCCTAGCGTCTTTAGCAGCATCCCTGGCCTCTCTGCCCACTAGTTGCCAGCACACCTCCCTGCCCCCAGTCGTGACAATAAAAAATGACTCCAGTTGATCCCTGGGGTCAGGATCACTCCAGTTGAGACCCTCTGCTCCAGCATGTCATGCACGCCAAAGTAGCAGAGGCAAATGAGTAATGTGTGCATCACCTGCGAAGTTTAGAGCCTCAATATTGTGTCCAGTAGGAAAATAGAGAATTTATCCCTGGGCAGTGGTCTGGATTTTGGGTGGGAATCCCTCAGAACTTGAAATGAAACATCCAAACAACAACAAATGACAAAACACTTCAACATTTATCATTTGAGATGCTCAACTGTCTTAATATGTCTTATACCTTTTACATTGGAATGTTTTCATAATCTTTGCCAGGGAGCACCTGTAATAGATCATATTCTGGTTTTCAAGTCTCTCCTGAAAATGAAGGGATGTTTTAATCACACCTTGGAAGGACTATTGGAATTAGAAAACTTTCAGTGAAATCACCTTAAAATGGGGAGCTGACTCTCTGAGGGGAGAGCTCTCCTGAGGGTGGGGAAATTAAGAAAAGCTTCCCAAACCCAAAAACAGAAAGTTTGCTTCTTTTTCTATCAAGGTACTTTAGAAGATTGGGATATAGCTGTCCAGAAAACCGAAACTCGACTAGCCCGTGTTAATGAGCAGAGAATTAAGGTAATGATGCTGTTTATATGAAGTCTTGGGATCCTCTGATCGCTGTTTTGACCGTGTTTGCGATATTTTTTGTCAAAACCTTTGAGGTCCTTCTAAAACATGTCTTTTGCTTAGAAAGTATTTATTATGACATAGTTGAATCAATATTTAAACCAGTCTTTTGTTATTTCTTAGAACAACTTTAAACTTTAGCCCCAGCAGTAAATACTATTTTATGTAGTAGGGGAATTTTGGCCCTAAAATTTACTAGAATAGAGGAAAAAACAGGAAGAACCTCTTAGCCTAGTTGTTGGAATATGAACACCCCCAAGTTAATTAGGGCCCCAGTTTCTTAGATTCTTTTCTTCTCTTGGTGAATAATTACTGGGGCTATTGTGAGAAATACTGTGGATTTGAGAGAGGAATCCTGAGAGGCCGGAAAAGCCCTGGCAGGGAAGGTTGTGAGCACATTTTCCATGGTCTCGTCCGTTCACTGGGTATGAATCCCACTCCCTGGCCCCTTCCGTCCATTCTCATTACAAGGCGGTGGAGTGTGTGTCACTGCTGTGTCCAGTGATGCATCCTATGCCCCTTTTCCAGGCTGCGGAGAAGGAAGCCACCCTGGCCCAGCAGGAAGAGGAGAAGGCTGAGCACCGGAAGAGGGCCCGGGCTGAGAAGAAAGCGCTGAAAAAGAAAGTAGCCAGAGGCGCGGACAAGCGCAAAGCAGATGATGCCGAGAAAGAGTGGGACGGCGACGAAGAAGGTAAAGCTTTCAGAAATTTTGTTTTGGAACAACTCAACCTTCCAGAGAAGTTTCAAAAAACCCCCAAAAAACAGTACAAAGAACTTTTTTTCTTGAACCATTTGAGAACAGGTGCTGGCAAGACACCCCATCTCCCTTCCTGTCTCTGTCTTCCTCTGTGCCAGGTACTGCCCTGCAAGGGACCTGCGCTCTACTGCCTACACTGACTGCCCTCCTCTGTGGTGCCGTCCTCACCCCACGGGCTCCCGTACCCCACTGTCCCTGTCCCATGTGTTGACATCCCCTTCTTCCCGCCCAGGGTGCAGTGTCCCGTACCATTGCCTAGCCCAGTGGTCGGCAAACTGCGGCCCCTTGAGTGTGGCTCTTCCACAAAATACCATGTGCGGGCGCGCACGTACAGTGCAATTGAAACTTTGTGGCCACACTCAAGGGGCCAAAGAGCCGCATGTGGCTCGTGAGCCGCAGTTTCCCGACCACTGGCCTAGCCCACTGCACACACACCTGCCTTCTTGCCCCCACCTATTGTTTTGAGTCGGTAGAGTTTCAACCAGTGTTTCTGTCAGCCATGCCACTTCAGGAATGGGCAGGTGTGGGTCAGATTTATTTCAGCAAAGTCAGTCAAGGTAAAGAATTGTCTCCAGACATTAAGGAACTCTGTTCATTTTCCTGGTACAAAGCTGTCAGCCAGAGGGAAATGGGAATGGAGCCATCATTCAGTTGACCTTTCTTGCACACCTTTTTGGGGCCTTCAGAATGACCACAGTAGCTCATTGCCCCTCAGAGCTCCTGGTTTAGCAGATAAGGCAAATGTGCCATGTGACTGCGGTGGTGTGTAGTCAGGACTGTGGCAGGTTAGATGTGAATTATGGTGGAAGTCAAAGAAGGCATGAGTGGGTCAGCTCCTGCAAGAAAGAGTTCATGAGAGTGATGTGTGCACCTTGGCATCGGGGAGGAAGGAGTGACTGTTGAGTGGGAAAGAAGGGAAGCCAGACAGAGCTGGTGTCAGCACGAGGCACAAAACAGCCTGGCATTCTCTCTGAGCAGCAAATGACTGGGTGTGTGCCCGGATGCATGCTGGGGGCCAGGTGCATGGGTGGTGAGCTGCAGCAGCAGCCAGGCCAGCTGGCTGGGCCCCATTCAGGGATGCTCTTGAATACAGTGTGCAGGGTTAGACTTCATCAGGAAGCAGTGGGAACTTGGTGGAAGGGTCTGGAAGTGGGGATCCAATGCCAAATGGGTTTCAGTGTGCCTCTGGAGAAAGTGGGGAGATGGGTTGGAGTAGAATGTTGTCTAACTCTCTTGAAGGATACAAGACAATAGTAAACCCTTTGTAGAGCTTTCCAGTGTGGCCACATGAAGCACACACTTCAGAGTCACCTAAGTGCTTGTTTAAACGCAGGTCCCCAAGCCTTATCCTTGCTGACCTGAGCCTTAAGGGAGAGGGGCCTTGGATTGGCCAGCTGCACTTTTCAGACCCCCTGACCTTTTCTATAACTAAGTAGACAGTGAGGACTTACTGTTTCTACTTGAGTTAGCCCACTCATCCGCCTGTCATCAGAGTCCAGAACGTGGTGGGACAAGCCTGTGGGCCAAGATAGACGTGGCAGGTGTGGTGCTTGCAGGTCAGCGGGGAGGACTGAGTGTTGGTCACGTGCCGCTGCTGCAGACTGCCTGTCTGCAGTGGGAAGAGCGCGTACATGGGCCGGCTCAGTGAAGGGAGGAAAGTTAATTGTTGCTGCTTTTCTCCCAACAACCTGTAGAGCAGCCTTCCAAGCGCAGAAAGCTGGAGAACAGCGTTCCTGCAGCTGCAGAAGAAGCACCAGACCTGGAAGAGGAAATGGGGCTCTTTGGGAAAAGCGCATCTGCAGACGTCACCCCCCCCTCAAAGCAGAAGGAAAGAGCCGCCGCCGCCCTGAAGAGGGACGCGCCCAAGGTGCCCCACGACAGCAGCAAGGACAGTGTCACCGTCTTTGTCAGCAACCTGCCCTACAGCATGGAGGAGCCGGACGTGAAGCTGCGGCCGCTCTTTGAGGCCTGTGGGGAAGTGGTCGAGGTCCGCCCCATCTTCAGCAACCGGGGCGATTTCCGAGGCTACTGCTACGTGGAGTTCAAGGAGGAGAAGTCGGCCCTGCAGGCGCTGGAGTTGGACCGGAAGAATGTAGGCGGGAGGCCAATGTTTGTTTCCCCCTGTGTGGATAAGAGCAAAAATCCTGACTTTAAGGTATGTTTGTGGGAAAAAGAATGGCTTTCATGCAGGGTTGCTATAGACTGACTAAACATTGTTTTTTGGTGCAGCAACTAATATTGCAAACATACATGGAATAACTATACTGTTCTGAGCTGGTTAATTAAGGTCTGATTCATGGCTCAGTCACTTGGAGCTTGCATTAGCTGATACATGATCATAAAATGAGGAATTGTAATAATGGCGATGGTCCAGTGAGTGCATAGGAGTGACAAGGGACTGTGCTAAATGTTGACTTACTGTTTCTAGCCCACTCATCCGCCTGTCATCAGAGTCCAGAACGTGGTGGGCCAAGCCTCTGGGCCAAGATAGACGTGGCAGGTGTGGTGCTTGCAGGTCAGCGGGGAGGACTGAGTGTTGGTCACGTGCCGCTGCTGCAGACTGCCTGTCTGCAGTGGGAAGAGCGCGTACATGGGCCGGCTCAGTGAAGGGAGGAAAGTTAATTGTTGCTGCTTTTCTCCCAACAACCTGTAGAGCAGCCTTCCAAGCGCAGAAAGCTGGAGAACAGCGTTCCTGCAGCTGCAGAAGAAGCACCAGACCTGGAAGAGGAAATGGGGCTCTTTGGGAAAAGCGCATCTGCAGACGTCACCCCCCCCTCAAAGCAGAAGGAAAGAGCCGCCGCCGCCCTGAAGAGGGACGCGCCCAAGGTGCCCCACGACAGCAGCAAGGACAGTGTCACCGTCTTTGTCAGCAACCTGCCCTACAGCATGGAGGAGCCGGACGTGAAGCTGCGGCCGCTCTTTGAGGCCTGTGGGGAAGTGGTCGAGGTCCGCCCCATCTTCAGCAACCGGGGCGATTTCCGAGGCTACTGCTACGTGGAGTTCAAGGAGGAGAAGTCGGCCCTGCAGGCGCTGGAGTTGGACCGGAAGAATGTAGGCGGGAGGCCAATGTTTGTTTCCCCCTGTGTGGATAAGAGCAAAAATCCTGACTTTAAGGTATGTTTGTGGGAAAAAGAATGGCTTTCATGCAGGGTTGCTATAGACTGACTAAACATTGTTTTTTGGTGCAGCAACTAATATTGCAAACATACATGGAATAACTATACTGTTCTGAGCTGGTTAATTAAGGTCTGATTCATGGCTCAGTCACTTGGAGCTTGCATTAGCTGATACATGATCATAAAATGAGGAATTGTAATAATGGCGATGGTCCAGTGAGTGCATAGGAGTGACAAGGGACTGTGCTAAATGTTTTATGTATTACCTTAGGGCAGCGGTTCTCAACCTGTGGGTTGCGACCCCTTTGGGGGTCGAATGACACTTTCACAGGGGTCGCCTAAGATCATCGGAAAACACATATTAAATATATAATTACATATTGTTTTTGTGATTAATTACTATGCTTTATGTTCAATTTGTAACAATGAAAATATATCCTGCATATCAGATATTTACATTACAATTCATAACAGTAGCAACATTACAGTTATGAAGTAGCAACGAAAATAATTTTATGGTTGGGGGTCACCACAACATGAGGAACTGTATTAAAGGGTCGAGGCATTAGGAAGGTTGAGAACCACTGCCTTAGGGGATCCCCACCCAAACTCTGAGAATAGCTCCTTTCATTGTTGCCATTCTATAGAGGAGGGAAGTGGTGAGTGACATGCCCAGTTAGCCATTCCCAGCACCCAGCATCAGTGCTGGTCTGCCCGCTGGGCCTGCCGGAGAGGGGCCAGTGTGCTGGGCTGGGCTTCTAACTGTTGGTTTTCCCCCTCCTTCCTTCCTAGGTGTTCAGGTACAGCACTGCCCTGGAGAAGCACAAGCTGTTTATCTCGGGCCTACCCTTCTCCTGCACTAAAGAGGAACTCGAAGAGATCTGTAAGGCTCATGGCACCGTGAAGGACATCAGGCTGGTTACCAACCGGGCTGGCAAACCAAAGGTCAGTGTCGGAGTGGACGGTCAGCACACCGCCTTCCAGGCTCGGACGAAGCCAGTTCTGTGTCTGTGCAGAGATCACTGGGGTCTAGAGTGGGTTCCTAGTTTGTCTGCTGAGAAACAAATGACATGTGAAGGATAGGTACATTAGGCTCTGCTTGCATTTGGAGTCTGTATCTAGTTGTACTAAAAATATAAGGCATTGAAAAACACTCGAATTCGCAGAGGAGCACATGAATTCTAGACTGTGGGGCCTTGGGGTGAGGGGCTGCCCTCGCAGTCTCCTTCCTGCCCGGTCTCAGCCTCCAGCCATTTCCTCAGCTCCCTCCACCCCCTTCTAGTTGCTTGTTAAATCCTCTGCACCACATTTTGAGTAGTGGACCCATGTTGTTTAAGCATGGGTTTGTATTACCTTTCTTCTCTGCCCCCGCCCCCATCCAGGTTAATCAAGAGTTAAAGAATAAGAAATAAGGAGGGCACATAGGCATTAGGCACACCTGGGCTGCTCCCTGGTCCAGGCCACCTCAGCCGATAGCTGGATTTACACTGGTCTGTTGGTCTTTTTCTTTCTTTTGCTGGAGCAACCGCAAGAGGTACTGACCTTACAAAGGTTATTGAAGTTACAGTCAGTTACAGAAGTGGAAAGAGTAGGGCAGGGAATAAACCTGTAGACAAAGGATGGCAGTGGTGGGGTAGGTCACCTATTGATGGGGTACCTGTCCTGACCTGACCCCCCAACCTCAGGGAGGAAGTTGCATCCTGGCTCCCCAGCACCTGACCCGGCTCTGGCCTCTTTCAGGGCCTGGCCTACGTGGAATACGAAAATGAATCCCAGGCATCGCAGGCTGTCATGAAGATGGATGGCATGACTATCAAAGAGAATGTCATCAAAGTGGCCATCAGCAACCCCCCTCAGAGGAAAGTTCCAGAGAAGCCAGAAGCAAGGAAAGGACCAGGTGGCCCCAACGTACCCCGGCAGATATATGGAGCGTAAGTGTTTGCATGCTAGCCAGTGCAGGCTTTGTCCCGTCATACCCGGATGGATTGGTTAGCACAGCACGTTAGGACAGACAGCCAGGGCCTGCTGTCCACTGTAGTCCTGGAGCAGGGTGTCCAGAGCATGTCCCTGCAGTGCAACCCTTCCTGGTGTTTGCCAATTACACTTGTGATTTATTTAAAGTTCTCTTTGCCAGTTGAATGCATGTGTTTAAACACAGCCTGACAACCAGATGCTGGCCAGGGTCAGCTACAGATCAACCAGGGGCCACCAGTTATTACGTTGAAGGTACATTCAGTGTCTGCTCTTCCAGGCGGGGGAAGGGAAGGACCCAGCTCTCTCTGCTGCCTCGCGCCCTGCACCGCCCCAGCGCTACCGGAGCTCAGGCTGAGAATGGCCCTGCCCTGAAGCCAGCGGTCACCACCTCAGAAGCTACTGAGGCTCCCAAGATGTCCAATGCTGATTTTGCCAAGCTGCTTCTGAGAAAGTGAACAGGACTCAGAGAAGGGAGATGCCTTACTTCATGCTGGCCGGGAGGACACCATCTCCCAGCTGTACCCGGGTACGGAAGGGCCCAAGGCAGCGCGGTTTCCCCTGGTGTAGACAGAAAGGGAACGGGTGTCCGAGCAGAGAGGCTTCACATGTTCCCTCACATTGAGGGTGACAGCAGGAAGACAGTCACTCCATGGCTGGGCACCAGGTATAGTTTCTAAGGTATTTTTTGTCTTTAAGAGAAATGGGAGTGAAACTTGGACACACCATTTTGAGACACACTTGTCCAACTGTTTCAGCCAACTCAGGCCCCTTCTTATAAGACACTTCCCTTACACTCTGTATAGTCCATATGCCCGTCACTCTTTTAATTTTTAAAAGACAAAACGGCAAATGCTAGTAATTCACCAGAATGGCCTATTTTAGTAAAGGGGTGGGGATAGGGCCAGTCACCTACAAAATATTTGGTGGGTTTTTGTTGTAGGGGGCTGTGCGTTTTTATATTATGTATTTGTAAATGACATGTCAACCCATTGTTTTATGTTTCCTCAAAGCAAAATATCTGACATTTGTTTTCTATAGGAATTCTGTGTGTCACCTGCTGTGGACCATTTTCTTTGCCTAGTGAATAGTGGACTGTGTTGTTCTTTGTCTAAATATTGAGTTTCAGCCCTTGGGTTTT
This sequence comes from Myotis brandtii, assembly GCF_000412655.1. Lineage (NCBI taxonomy): Eukaryota > Metazoa > Chordata > Mammalia > Chiroptera > Vespertilionidae > Myotis > Myotis brandtii. The sequence continues at coordinate 675,799 of NW_005361573.1, forward strand.
GTTTAAATACCATGTCAAGTGCGGACTTAAATTTTCCTCATTTAGCTTTGTTTATTAAACTGAAGTTCTCTTAAGAACATCTCGCAGAATGGTACTCTGCTGTGCATTCAAATATGGGTGTGTTTTGAAATTTGTGTACCTTGCTTTACCTAACAGATGTGTAAGTAGAACTTTTAAGTCAAAGTGACTATGGGATTTGACTTACAAATCTTTTCAGCTGTGATGTGTCTTCAGCTTTAAACTTCATAAAGAATAGGGCTGAAGTCCTGACACAATCCCTCCTGCATCCTTCTGACAAACGGGACCATTTCTTGAAAAAGAACAAAGTCGTCTCAGGCATTTATTTAATACAATAAAATACTTTATTAGAATCAGTTATTTGTTAAAATAATATCCTTCACATACAGCTAAAGTGCCCATTTCTATAGTAAAAGCAAGCACTTCCATCAGGCTTCCTTGGTGAGCTTATAAAATCGAGACGATAGATTTAAGGTTAAGAAATAACTTATGGCAGCATACAAGTATGAAAATATTTTTATAAAGGTCTGAATAACTATCACCTTGGGGCCATGTCATACATCTTTATACTTATTTTCCAGAAAACCATTCTGAATGTGCTTGTTAAACAATTAAATAACTATAAACTAAACACTTGCTACATAAGAGCAGTGCCCTCGTTACTACCAGGATCTGAATTCTCAAATCAGAGGCATTATGTTCTCACCGACATTCAAAGTGCAGCACAGGGTTAGACATCATGGCTCTGCCCCTGGAATGGGAAGCAGAGGTTTCTGGCCATTCTCACTAAATAGCAGCAGTTTTACTGGCACCTGGGCTGTATGTGATTTAAAGAGAAGATTCTACTTCATAGAATGACAGCTTGCCCATATGACATAAAACACAGTTGTTAGGCAAGTAGGGCCACTCCAAGGCAATCTATTCTGCTTCCCCCAGGGGGACGCAGGGCGTACAGGGGCTGTGGGAGGTGGGGGCAGGTGAATAAGTGCTGTGGTCAAAGGGTTTTTGTGGTTTAGCACAAACTGGTGCTCTAATTCACTATCAAGATGCTTTTTGGGTGTTGATAGTTAAACTCAGTGGGGGGTGAGGGCAGACTCCCCCGACTGCACAATACCTGATTGGCAGCAGGATTCAGCTGTTTGGTGAAAGCCCAGGGAACTTTCAGACAAACACATCTGGTCTGAGTTGCTGCAAATGAAGTGAGAGAAACATCAACAGAAAAACCAGGGTGGCCATTCCCCTATTAATTAGAAAAATAGTCTTAATATGGAAAAACAGCCTGACACTAGAGTTTGCAAACTATGGCTCTTCCCTGAAATAAGCAAGGTACTGAACTAGAAATGTCAACACTCGTTGCTTTCGTTCTGTATCTCAGAAGTTCGCCCTGCCAGTAAGAATTAGTCACAACACTAATCTTTGTAGGGAAGCAAGCACCTCTAAGCAAGCAAGCTTTCAATCATTTCTCAAAATTGGGACCAGGTTTTCCCCGGGAGTGCTGACCTCCAGGCAGTCACAGAGCCTTGCAGCCAGTCTCCGAGGAAGACCCGGCAGACTCGCCCTATGTCTCTGGACCTCGCCCGTGTTGGCCTCTCCTTACCTTAGTGCAAATTCTGCTCCAGTACTGGTCTGGTCATGCAAGGAGCACTGGTGCCCCAATGCCTGCTGGGACCACCACAAGAATGGGCCACCAGCACAGATGGCAGACACATTTACTGGCTCAAAAGAAGAAAATAAATAACTTGGCTGAATTATAAGTTATTTTAGAGACAAGGCTTAATAACTTAGTTATTTTCTTTAACTAAAAAAAACATTTGGAGGTAAAGAACGTTTAAGTTCCTTATCTGTTTCCTTTTGTTTTGGAGACGACAAGGTTTCTAGAAATGCTAAGTTTTGATTTTTTTTCTCCCCCTGGAAACCTTTTGTCACCAAGGGAAGATGTACAGGGTTAAGGTTTCACAGGTAGTGTCTCCTTGAACCCAGAGTGATTGGGTTTAGCCTCTGGCAGTGCCACTGGGTACTCTGTTGTGGCAAACAGCAGGGTGTCCAGGGTGGTCTCCGTACACTTGGCAATGAAGCGAATGAATGGCCTCACGTCGCCTTCATTGGCGACTTCCAGTACGTGGTAGTACTCAGATCTCTGCTCCTTGCGGATGGTGATGGGTGGGTAGCCCGCCTGCATTAGGATGAGGTTCATCAGCAGGCGTGAGGTCCTTCCATTGCCGTCAATGAAAGGGTGGATGTAAACGAGTTTATAATGGGCCAAGGCTGCAAACTCCACTGGGTGCAGATTCATAGCGTCCTCGGAGTTGAGCCACTGTATGAACTCTTGCATCTGCTTTTCCACATCTTGAGGATGGGGAGGGATGTGGTGTCCCACAAGGACCTGTGTTGTCCGAAACCTGCCGGCTTCCACGGGATCCACATAACCCAGCACGCGCCTGTGGATCTCCAGTATGTCGCTGATGGTGACGGACCCCATGCGGGAAACCAATGTGGTGTTGATGTACTTCATTGCCGCGTGCATGCCAATGACCTCGTTCTGCTCCTCCAGGCTTTTCCCCGGCACCGCATAGCGGGTCTCCAGGATGTGCCTGATTTCCGAGAGGGTGAGGGTGTTGCCCTCGATGGCAACCGTGTGGTAGATGTGATGGTAGTACGTTTCCTCCATGACCCTCTGCAGCGCGGAGCTGCCCTTGGGGATGGACATGACCTTCCTCACTTTGTCGTCGATGATGCTGAAGTACCTCTGGTCGATCTCCTCCACCAGCGGCAGCGTCCGGTCCCGGCTGATGAGCGCTTTCTCGTGGTAGGGCGAGATGGTCAACGCTCTGGTGTACAAGTAATCTGCCTGGATGATGTCCTTTTCCTCTTCTGAGAAGATGCCAAACTCGGTGAGCGCATCCACCGAGTCTGGGTCCATGCTCAGGGCGTGCAAGAAGAGCTTGTGGGCCTTCTTCCGCTTGCCCTGGCGTTTCATTTCCAGGGCTTGGTGCAGAGCTGCTTTGGCTTCCAACCTAGCGGCTAGAAAAGAGCCAAAGAAGCATTATCAGGGAGGGCAAGGAGTGGCCAAGGACATTGAGGTGACCTGTCAGGGGAAGACATGGCCTTGGGGTTGTTCTAGGCAGGCTGCTCATGCCCAGTACCACTGCACGTAATGGCCCACCGCATGTATGGATGTAGTGGTTTTCCATTTGTCCCCAGAGCCATTCTCTGTACCCCAGGAGGTATCACCTGGCCCCCTGCCTTCCAACTGCCATATTGAGTGGCTGTGATCCTGGGGCCACAACTCCCATCACTGGGCTCTCCCTGCATCTTCTCCAGCTCTTGGCTGTTCTGGTGATCCATCTGATGGTGCCTCTGCCTCTAGGCCAGGCTGGGAATAACTCCCCACTGGTGCTAGCTCCCTAGGCCTCCCCATTCCTGGGCCCTTAACTTTAATTCCTTTAATCTTCAGCCACACCTGCTTGACATCTAGTCTTCCTTCCACCGTCCCCCAGCATCCCACTCCCCACCCTCCTGAAACCCAGTATCAGTATCAGCCACACACACTGGGCTTCTTTTAGTTCCTCAAGTGCCCCAGGCTCTCCTACCCTCTGGTCTCTGCTGGAGCACTCTCCCCTCACAACTGTTCCACTGGGTCACTCCTGCTTACACTTGGTCTCAGCTTAGGCACCCCCTCCTCCAGGGAGCCTTCCTGGTGTGCTCCTGTGACCCCTTCGCTCCCCCATCACCACATGGTGGCACTGTACCTGTCACCTGTCTGCTTATATAGGCTGGGAGGTCAGGGCTGACTTCTTCACTGTAATACCCGTGCCCTGCCCACAGGACATAGTAGACACTAAACATCTATCCCAGTGGTTCTCAACCTTGGCTGCACATTAGAATCACCTGGGAATCTTTTTAAAATCCTGATTTCTGGGCCTCAGAAGAGAGTAATGTCAGTATCATGGGGGAGTGAGACGACTCCATTGCTTCTCCCGTATAATGTACAAAAAAACCACTGTAACTCAACAAAGGATCACCCGCTCAACACACAAATGCACCTAAAAGATCCACGCACAGGAACATCTGAGGATGGGAAGTAGGGGAGGTGGGACAGAGGAAGGACAGGGACGGAGACGAAGTTCAGTGTCCACTGTGGCTCCAGCGAGTGAGGTAGGTAGAGATGGAGAAGTGTGTGCAGCCTGCAGTGTAAGGGGCAGGGCAGGTTCCCTCCAGGAAAGGACATCTCCCTTCCCCGCTCCCCGTCTAGGCTAAGCCAGGTAGAGGCAGCTGGGAAGTCTTAACACAGTGGTGCCCACAGTCTCTGCCGCAGGTGGGGGACCGAGCTGTGAGGCCGCAAACGTGTCTCCCCTGCCCCAGACACCCTGGCAGAACCCGGGAAAGGAAGCTGGGAAATGAAAGTCCGGCATCCCAACAATTTGGGGATGAGGCAGAAGTGCAGAGCGGCTGTCATCTACACAGCGTGGCACTGGCAGGAAAACACAGACCAATGGAGCCGGACTGAGAGTCCAGAAATAAGCCACACATACAGGGTATCCCCCCAAAATATATAAACACAACGTTTGTGATTCCATTACACTTTGAAAATGAAATGTGTTTTCATAAACACTGCCTTTATAATTATTCCAAGTGTGTATGCATTTTGGGGGGACACCCTATATATATATATGGACAACTAATTTTTGTTAAAGGAGCCAAAACATACACTGGAGGGAAGGAAAGTCTCTTCAATAAATGACACTGGGAAGACCAGAAAGCCACATGCCAAAGAATGAAACTGCTATCTGAGACCATACACAAAACGTAACTAAAGTGGACTAAAGACTTGAATATAAGACCTGAAACAATAAAATACAGTCAAACCTCGGTTCTCGAATGTCTCTCATCTTGAATAATTTGGTTTCCAACCAGTTGTTCACAGAAAAAGTCTTGGTTTTCTACCTGACAACCCTTTCATGCTGATACCTCAGCATGACAAAAAGCATCTCTTAAGCAACAAAGGAGAGAATGCTTTTGTTGCTGGCGAAATGGACAGTTAGCACAATTTCAAAAACATAAAGAGGCCATCAACAGGGCTAATGTGTGAAAGTGCTCACAAAACAACAATCAGGCAATTGAATAGGTAGAAAAACTTGTTAACTGGATAAATGAGAAGCAGGTGGTAATAGCATTGTGGAGGCAGTGGTATAGTTTAAGGCAGTGGTTCCCAAACTTATTTGGCCTACCGCCCCCTTTCCAGAAAAAATATTACTCAGCGCCCCCTGGAAATTATTTTTTTAAAAATTTTAATAGCAATTAAACAGAAAGATATATGTATTAATGTTTCTACCTTTTTCGTAAAATATAGTAAAGAAAGGTGTAAATTAGAAACATTGAAGTTTGAAATTATGAAACTATTTATTGAACTCAGAATAGAAAGGTAATACAAAAAAAGTTAAAACAAATGCACCTGTGGCCATCACGGCCCCCCTGGATCGCTGCAGCGCCCACCAGGGGGCGGTAGCGCCCACTTTGGGAATCACTGGTTTAAGGCTAGTAGGGGGTGATTTGATAAATTTAAGAAAAGTATTTATTGATTAAACAGTCCATTAGATATGTACTGTATATAAGAAAGGTAAAACGGAATCATTTGGGGATCTGGAACAGAGTAATTCAATTTACATTATTTCTAATGGGGAAAAATGATTCGGTTTTCGAACAACTCGCTTCTCAAGCACCTTCTGGAACTAATTGAGTTCGAGAACAGAGGTTCCACTTATATACAAAAAATATGGGCACTATACTTATAGACCTTGGTCTCAGGGGTTTTTGTGAACTTGACCCCAATGGTAAGGGAAGTAAAATCAAATAAAATGAATGGTACTGCAGCAAACCAAAAAGCTGCACAGCAAAAGAAACCATAAAAAACAAAAAGGCAACCAACCGAATGGGAGACGATATTTACAAATCACACCCCCAATAAGGGGCTCACATGCAAACTATATAAAGAACTCATACAATTCAACAACAAACACCTGGATTAAAACATGGGCAGAGGACCTGAATAGACGCTTTTCCAAGGAAGACATAAGATAGTCAACAGATACATGAAAAGATGTTCAACATCACTAGTTATAAGGGAAACGCAAATCAAAACTATGAGATACCATCTCACACCTGTTAACAATGGCTATTACCAAAAAGAAGAAATAAAAGAGTTGTAGAGGGTGTGGAGAGGGAACCCTCTCCTGCTGGTGGGAATATAAGCTGGTGCCGCCACTATGGAAACCAGTATGGAAATTCCTCCAAAAATTATGAATAGAGCTACCATATGGCCCAGCAATCCCTCTTCTGGGTATCTACCCAAAAAATTTGAAAATAACTTATTCATAAAGATATTTGTAGCCCTATGTTCACTGCTGCATTATTCACAATAGCCAAGACATGGAAACAACCCAAGTGTCCTTTGACGGATGAATGGGTAAAGATATGGTACATACATACAATACAGACATACTTAACTGTAAAAAAGATGAAATATTGCCATTTGCCATAGCATGGATGGATTTTGAGAGTATCATGCTAAGTGAATATCAGATGGAAAAGGACAAGACCTGTGTAAATTCACTCATATGTGGGATATAAAACAAAAAGCAACAAATGAATAAACAGAAACTCTTACAGACAACAGAATGGTGGTTCCCAAAGGGGAAGGGGGTGGTGGGAGGACGAAGAGGGTAAAGGGTCAAATACATGGTGACAGAGAGAGACTAGACTGTGGGCGGGGAGCACACAACCGAATATACAGCTGTCGTATTATTCATTGCACACCTAAAGTTTGTTATTAACCAATGTTTCCCCAATAAATATAATTTAAAAGTGTGAACAACATAAGTGATAACAGATAAATAAAATGTGGCACAATCCAAAAAACAAACAACCAAGAGCCGAGGAGACGGCCACTCCGTCTTACCTGGGGAGGACGCGGCCTTGACCACCAGCAGGGCCGCATCCTTGGAGGTGACGCTGAGTTCCGTGGATGGGCTGGTGCATCTGCTGACGGCATGCTGGGCCCTGTCCCACCTGCTCCTGAGCAGGGAGAAGCCTTTGAGCAAGGCCCAACACTGCTCCTCCATGGCCCCCAGCGGCAGCAGCAGGGCCAGCAGGGACCCCAGCGCCATGCTCAGCAGCATCACCCACAGGAAGCGGCCCCAGATGGGGACCCATTTTGGTTCAGCCACGGCCACCACTGAAGCCATCGGCATGAGTGTCATCTGGACTCAGGGGTGCGCCCCTCGCACATACCCACAGTCGTCGGAGAGAGCGAGCCGGATCTGAAAGGAACCAAGAGTTGTAGGAGATGAGGCCGGGGAGCCGATACGTTTAGGACATGTTCCTGTCTCCGCTAGAGCTTGGAGACCCCACACTTCTTAACTCACTATGACCAGGGGGTGGGGGCAAGCAAGGAGTGGATATAAATGGGGAGGGGCCAGTCTGAAAAGCAAAGCTGCAGTTGCCCAGCATTTATTAAGCACCTGCTGTGTGCCAAGCACGAAGGACCTACACATACCCCCCTGCAATCCACAACAGGAGCTGATGCTACTGTCACCCCCCTCTCCAGACGAGGAAACAGGCTCAGAGAGGTCAAGTGTCTCCTGCCCGAAGTCACCCAGTGAGCCAGTGGCAGCCTTAGGACTTGAATTCAGCACCCCGTGGCTCTAAAGTCTCCCCCCTCCACCGCAAATCCTTTTGTACTGAGCGTCTCTAGGACAGTGGTTCTCAACCTTGGCTGCACATTAGAATCACCTGGGAATCTTTTTCAAAATCCTGATTTCTGGGCCTCGTCCTCCGGAAATTCTGTTTCTTGGTTACTAATGTTGTGGCCTCACCCCATAACAAAGAAACAGAATTTCCGGAGGATAAGGCCCAGAAATCAGGATTTTAAAAAGATTCCCAGGTGATTCTAATGTGCAGCCAAGGTTGAGAACCACTGGTCTAGAAAAAAAATAGTGCACACACACACACCTCCCCCCCAGGTTGGCTAAGCCAGTTCTGAGGTCCATCCTTTTCGATCAGCACAACTGGTGGCCTGATTTACTGCCGAATGGCCGGCCACCTCTTCCCGCCCTTACCCTGGTATTAGCCACAATCCAATCCCCTGTCCGGCCTTCCTTCCTTTACTGGCTTGTCCCCCCGAGACGGTGGGGTCCCTGCCTAGAGTTTGGGCAGCCAAGCATCTCAAAAAGAACTCAGGGTGAGGGCCAGAGCGAGTGACCCCTTGCCCTCTGTGCCAGGGGCTCGTGTTTGGGGCTGGTGGTGGGAGTGGGGAGCGGGGCAGGGATGCAAGCACCATGATGCTAACAATAAGCATTTATTGGGCAACTATGGAGAGCTGAGCACGGAGCTGAGCGCTAGCCATGCACGAGGCCACAAGCCCCAGTCCCTGGGGGAGGAAAGCTAGCCAGCTCCATTTTACAGAAGGAAACAAGCCACAGGCAGGGGTAGGCCAACCCCAGAAGGCCCACAGGGAGGGAGGACATCGAGGCACCGGGAACCGAGCCCAGGTGCGTCTGGGCGCAGGTGCCGGGCTTCCCCTCTCCCGTATCCACCCCCAGGGCCTGTGCACCTGCCCCGGCTGCTCCTGGTGCTGGGCCTCCACGAACCTGAAGGGGTTCATTAGGTTTCTGGTTGCTTCGGGCTGTGAGTCTAAGGGAGCAACCTGGCTCCATAATGGGACATCAGAAATGGCTTGGGACGCGCTCTAATGGGGGGACGGAGACGGTGCGGGTCCCTGCTTCGTCCGGGTGGTCTGCGCCCGCTCCCCGAGCGACGGGCTCCTCGGCGGGGCTGGAGTTCGCCGGGG
>NW_005361573.1:684950-700520 GCF_000412655.1 Myotis brandtii
CCCCGCTCCATCCTTCCAAGGCCCTAGGGCTCGCCCCCTCCTCACCGCGCACCTCGGCCAGGCACCGCCGCTTCCTTCCCGGCGTTCTCAGGCTCCGCGGCGCGAACTCGCAGGACCTCCTCCGCCGCCGGCCTTCTGGCCCCGCCCTCTCCGACTCGCCATTGGTCGGCCCGTCACGCTCCTCACCGCGGGTTGGCTCCCCTCACTGGTCCGCCCCTCGCATTTCCGGGTTCTCGCGTTGACGTCGGCTTCCCGGGAAAGACTCGCCGTGGGCTACTCCCATTGGCTGGTTTCTGCGTAGCTCTTGAGCCCGCCGTAGCCAATCAACAACAGGAGAGGCGGGACCTGGGAGACGGCGCGAGCAGCAGGTGCAGAGAACCCGCGCAGGTGCGGGTTTGGGCACACTAGGTGCAGGCGCGGGAGGTCGGAAACTCGCAATCCCGCCCGCTTCTCCCCTGGCCTCAGTTTCCGTAGGTGCTGATGACTTGCACCTCTCCACCCTGCTAATCTGACTTCACAGCCCAGTTCTTATCCTCCACCTTGTGCTACCAGGATTAGCTTTTCCCCCTTTCTCTCACCCTCTCTCCTTTCCTCCCTGACTTTTAAATTTGGATCCTCCAGAGAAGGGCCTGGCTGCTTATTTTGCTTCCTAGAGAGACAGAGGATTTTTTTCCCTTCATGGAGAAGCTGAAACCTCCATTTTTTCTGAAACCTCCATCTTAACTCACAAATATTGAAACATCCAGGACCTGCCCAGTAATTCTAAGCATTAAGATGTTATGTCAGCCCGGCTGATGTGGCTCAGTGTTCCAAAGCCGACCCATGAACCAGGAGATCACGGTTCAATTCCCGGTCAGGTCACATGCCCGGGTTACTGGCTCAATCCCTAGTAGGGGGCGTGCAGGAGGCAGCCGATCCATGATTCTCTCTCATCATTGATGTTTCTATCTCCCTCTCCCGTCCTCTCTGAAATCAATAAAAATATATATTTTTAAAAAGATGTTATGTCAACCGATGGTCGTTGGTGCCAGTGCTAACAGGAGTCTCCAGTTTGGGCTGTGGTGAGGTGAGAGACTATGCAGTGAAAACAGCCCCGGGGTGAAACAGCACAGCTGTGGGACAGCAGGCTGTGAGGTGGCCTAGCAGAGGCGGCCCCAGTTGGGCATCGCAGCCCCCATGGGACAACACTCCTCTCTGGTGAGCTAGCTTTGGTGTTACAGCTCCGCTCTGCCGTCAGGATCTGACCTCCTCTGCAACACACATTCCCTTCGGGGTGTCACCTTTGCAGTCACACAGCCCTCAGTTCAAACCCCGTATTTACCACTTGCAAACTGACTACCTTCAGCGATTTGACCTCGCTGATCCCAGTTTGCTTTTTGCAAGTTTGGGACAAGGTGATGACAGGACAGCCTCCAGGGTTTTGTGTGAGGGCGAAGTGACAAGTGTCTGCTATTGCACTTGTTTCCCAGAGGAGGGCGTGCTGTATAAGCAGCTAAATGACGGGAAGTGGTTGGTGGAGTGGAAAGCAGTGAGGCTCTGGGGTCAGACAGCTGTGTGTTCAAACGCAGGGCCCGGTACTTACTATCTGTGTGACCTGGAGCAGGTCACTTATCCTCACTAAACTGGGTAATATGGGGCTTGTGGACCTATGTCCTCTCCTCCTGGGCATAAGATGATATAATCATCTACTTTTATTATTTTTTAAAATATGTTTTTATTGATTTCAGAGAGGAAGGGAGAGGGAGATAGAAACATCAGTGATGAGAGAGAATCACTGATCAGCTGCCTCCTGCATGCTCCCCACTGGGGATCAAGCCCGCAACCCAGCATGTGCCCTTAACTGGAATCGAACCCAGGACCCTTCAGTCCTCAGGCTGACGCTCTATCCACTGAGCAAAATCAGCTAGGGCAATCATCTACTTTTAAAGGTACCACCCTTTTTTCACCCCTTCTTGGGATGCCAGTGCAAACTCTTTAATGAGTGTAGGCCATGGTAACAAATCCAGAAGCCATGTGAGAACCATTAGTGAACCAATAGGGAAAGGTGGGGAGTGTGGAGAATGCGAAAGCACCTGTCTTGTTCAAAGTGGGCAGCAGCTTTTCAGCTCTAGCCTCCATTTATTATGCTAGGGTGCAGTCCAGAAATTGGCAGATTTTCCAGTTTTTTTTCAAAAGATGTGTCAGGCCTAGATTTTTCAGCAAAATCTCCAGATTTTTAAACAGTTGGCATGTTTACTTGCCGGCTACAGAGAGCTGCCAGATCCCTGCTTAAAGGCTTTTAAAATGGGCGGTAAGCCAGCCCATGAGTCTGCTTACCTGAATGTGTTTCTGTAGGAATTTAGAGAAAGCTGGCAATAGAAAAGCCATGTTATGAGCCTTAAAGACACTGAAGTCATTAAGGTCCCGGAAAATAACTATAAGAAAAAAAAACAAAATAAAACGGGCAGGAAATGATGGCAGTGAACTCAGGAAGCAGCTCCACAAATGACTCTGCAAATGACTGCACCACCGTCTTTGGACACCAGGGGGCAGTAACCCACCTGGCGTCACTTCCCCGGTTCAATCCCCATTGTCAGGAGAGCACACTCAATTTTCTTCCTGGACTTTTGTCTGCATTCAGCTGTGTTAAATGCACAAAATATGGTCCCTGAAGCGATATGGAAACGTTGTTTTTCTCCGTCTTAAGGATTCTGTGTTGGGTGGAAATTGCCTCCCCGGGGCCCACAGAGGAGCTTTCTAAAAGCTTACCTTGACACTTGACAAAGAACCTGGAAAGCGGCTGTACGGGAAATGTGTCCATTATGCAAAACCAAACAAAACCAAAATAACCCTGAGGCGTCTCTAAGAAACAGCTTGCAAGCACTTCTTGCTGGCAGAGGCAGATCCAAAGGCTTAGAAAACACAAAACTCCCCAACTTCAGGCTGGATTGCATTGGGGTGGCTGCAGGACTCCACTTAAAGGAAACACCCCGTCCTGGTTCTGGCTCCCTTCACCCCCAGGCTCCGCTGTTTCCCAGCCTGCTCGGATTCCCCCCTCACCCCCACCCCCCAACCTAAGGATGCCGCAGAAGAAGGGACTCTAGCAGCAGCCCTCCTCCCTGGCTGCTAACCCTCCTTATTAGGGATCCCCAGTGAGGTCAGGCCCAGGTTTTGAGGCACCTCCAAGAGACAGACTTTTGGGGACCCTGTGTGGGTGCTGCTGGGCTGATGGCTCATGCTCTGGACTCAGGATGTTCCACACATCATACTGTGTTGAACTGATTTTCGTTCCATTAAGCCCCCAATCCATCAAGATCTCAGACATGCACCTAAGTGGTGTTTTCAGAACAAGTCGTTTGCGGACGTGATATTTCTTACTTTCAAAAAAAATCCAAACATAACTGCTGTTTTTTCTTGCTACGTAACCACCAACTACTCTATCCCTTAAAAGCAAGACGGATCATTATAGATCTAACAGAAGACACAAATAACAAGAAAAATACCCATGCACGACTGTGCCAGATATTTTTCTATGGAATTATGAAAAACTTCAGACCTACAGAAGGCACAGCTAATACAATGGGTACCTGTGTACCTGCCACCCAGTTAAAAAAACACACACCATATCGTCTTACCAATGCCACCCCTTCCCCTATGACATTCCATACCCTCCCTCCCAGCGGTCACCACCACCTTGAATTTGATGCTTATTCTATCCACGAATGGCCTCTTGCTTTTACCCATATGCGCATATTCCTAAATAATGTATAGCAATGTTCTGCATGTTTTCACATGTTATATGTACACTATGTATCCTTCTGCGGTTTTTGGTGTGTGGGGGAGGGCAGCATTATGGTTTAGAGATTGATATCCATTGTAATATACTTAGTTCTGGCTCATTAACTTTTACACTGCTGTGTAGTATTCCGTTGAGAATCTATTTCCCATTTACCTACGGATGGGCATTGGGGTCATTTTCAGTCCTTCCCTATGACTTCTGCAGGCCTGAGGCGGGCGTGCCTGTGAGAACAGTGGGCGCCCAGTGGCTGACCGCCTTTCCCCTGGCTGTTGAATGAAAGCTTTCAGGGCCTGTCACTCTCACTGGCCGGAGACACTGCCTTCTTCTGCCGAAAACGATGGTCACGGAGACACGGAGACTGGCTCAGGTGCTCCCGATGCCGTTTAACATCGCGGCCTCTGAAGATGTGACCTGCGTGGTCATGGGGGGGCTCAGGGTGGCCACTTGGCTGCCTGGAGCACAGCCCTCGAGGAGCCCTTTCTGCACCCTCCTTCCCCCACTTTCTCAGACTTCCCTGCTCCAGGGCTGCAGGCGGCCCCTCCCGGAGGTCCATCAGCCAGGCGGCCCCTCCCGCAGGTCCATCAGCCAGGCGGCCAGGGCGCGGGGCCGCTGCATAGAGAGGCTGCACTGCACCCTGGGTCCAGATTGCAGTCCCTTTTGGACGAACCCCAGAAGCGCTCAGTGGCGCTTTCTGTTGCCATAGTAACGCCAGACAAGGAAATTAACATGGGTGCTTGGCTAGCCAAGAAAGCCAAGCTTTTAATGGCGCTCCCCTCTCTTAAATAGATAAGAATTCCTAGGAGGGCTTTGGATAGACATCAAAGGGCCTTTTTTCAGGTGCTGAGAAAACGCTCTTTAAAAAATGCTCCGAAGGGAGGGCAGCCCTAATCAGAGAGACGGTGGCGGCGGCTTTTGGGGAGCTTAGGAACCTGAGGACTAAGTTTAGAGCCAACGCAACTTTCTTTGTTTGTTAATAACAGCTTACTCGAGATACTATTCGCATGGCACACAATTCATTCATTGCACGTGGACAATTCGATGGCTGTCAGTACACTCGCCGAGTTGCGAGACCATCACCACAATCGATTTTAGGACATTTTTATCACCCCCAAGAGAAGCCCCATACCCTTTTGCAATCATTCCCCGTGTCTCCACCCCTGTCCTCCCTCGGCCCCTGCATGGATTTTTCCTGTCTATTTCCCGTCTGCATGGATTGCTCTGTTCTGGACATTTCCTGTGCATGGACTCATACACTAGCTGGTCTTTTGTGACTGGCTGCTTTCAGCATTTCGAGTCTGTGCCTCCTTCAGGTCCTCCATGGCTTCTCCGACAGACAACAGCTGGAAATGGAGGGGAGGGAGCAGGCTCCTTCAAGGCCTCCGAGCCTGGCCCTCCCTCTTCCACCTCGAGCCTTCCAGCTGCTCCGAGACGGTAGTGGGACAGTGGCCCCGTGGAGCACGGCTGGACACGTGTCACTCCAGCATGGCCGACACGGAGGCGGGGGCGGGAGAACGCTGAGCACAGCCAGCCAGGGCCCCCCAGTGCGGGGCTTCGCATCACACGCTAAGACGATCGCCTTGTTACAGACCTTTTCCTTTTCTTTGTCTGAGATTCACTGAAAAGCCGCCTCTTTTACTTCATGAAGAGGTTTCTCCGAAGCTATCATCTGGGTCAGTTTCCTGGTTTTCAGCCATAAAAATGCATGTAGAAATGATCTCACTTTTCACCTCTGCTAGCCTACATATTTTCCTTGATTATTATTATTTTTAATTCTCACCGGAGGATATGTTTATTGATTTTAGAGAGAGAGGACAATGGAGGAAGAGAAAGAGAGAGGGAGAGAGGGAGAGAGAGAGAGAGAGAGAAAGAGAGAGAAACATTGATGTGAGAGAGAAACATGGATTGGTTGCCTCCTGTACAAACCCCAACGAGGGACTGAACCCACAACCTAGGCAGGCTTTGGGAAACACAGAGAATTCCCCGAAGGTGGTGAGCTGGGCTCCTGGCCCAGGGTGAGCGTTTGATGAAGGCTTGCTGTTATTTTCAGCCTGAGCAGCCAGAGGAACGTGGGGTCCCCAGGTTGGAGGACCACCCCTGCTCCTCACCCCTCGAGCGGCGTCCCCCACCCCTTTGGGGCCAGGGAGCCGGAGACATCTTCTGGCTACTTCTGAGCGCTCGGGCCAGATGGCTGGACAGATCTGAACCCTGACAGTTGGAAAGAAGCTGTGGGGTCTGGAGAGAGATGTTCACGGTCCACAGAGGCCCAGGGCACGCAGGGCCCGAACAGGCCTCGGCCATTATTTCTGGCCCCGGCAGGCGCTCCTGTGCCGGCGATGGCAGGCGTGCGGGCGGCCAGATGTCCGCGGTGAATGCTCCGCTCTAGCTGAGCTCCCAGAACGCGCAGCCCGCTGTCGGTGGACTTGCCCAGAGCCTGTACTGGCTGCGTTTTTGTTCTTGTTTAGTTATTACATTAAGTCTCCTGTGATTACAGAGCCGACAGCTGGTGAGGATTTGCATATGGCATGAAATTAAGTTAGTTCGTTTTAATGTCTAAACTGAGCAGGGCGCGATTTGTCTGGTGAAAACTCCATCTTCCTTATCTTCGCTGGCACATCTGCTTTGGGCACTGGCTTCTAATGTCTTCAAGTCTGATTTCTCCCCCCTTCACCCAGAGAGCACGGGGCCCCTCCCTCCCCACAACGAGAAATCCAGAAGGGATTTTGCACTTGGAGCTGAGAATGCTCTCTTTCAAGTTTCAGGAGAAATTAAGACTCAAGGTTCTGCTGTGAAAAGACCAGCGCCCCTGTCTCCAGCTTTGTGTCTTTTCTTTGCTGTGTTGCCTTGGGCAAGTCACTGTCCCTCTCTGGGCCTCAATTTCCAAAACTGTCAAACGGGGACTTGGAAGTTGGTAAGCGCTCATCTGCTGGGGTGTTTGTGGCATCTGGAGTGGGTCAATTTTTCATTGAGTGGGCCTGGGTGAGGTATTGCATAGTGTTTAGCATCCCTGGTCCTTGGGCATCGTATGCCAGCATCCTCCTCACCCCCCAAGCGCTGCCAACCAAATAACACCTCCGTGCACTCCTTAATGCCTCTGTAGTATCTCCGTCAGTGATAATAATAATAAAAATGCTCCAGCGCCCTGCCTCGGGCCTGGTCACCTCTCACAGGGACCTGCACAGTCCCCAGAGCTCCCTAGGGAATTGAGCAAAGGCTACCTTGTGTGTGACTGTCCCTACTGGTTTGTCACAGGAACATTCCCAAATAAATCATTTTTACAGTCTTACCTTAGGACCTGCTTCTAGAGAACACAACCCAAGGCAGCCGCCAGGGGGCGGTATAACCCAGAGTGTTGACGACCTCTGAACCAGATGATCTCACTGATGGATTTATTCATTCAACACATCTTTGGTGTCTAATATGCTGGGATGTCCTGGGAAGAGTGTTGTCCAAGTCCTGTGTGACCTTGGGCAAGGCTCTCACCCTCTCTGAGCCCCAATCTTTTCATTTGAGAAATGGAGGCAAAGATTCATCCCTCCACCCCGGGGCTTGTACATTGGAAAATAATACACCATGTAAGGTGTATAGTTTTCTCTGGGTTGGGGATTTATTTATGTCGGGTCTTTTTCTACCTTTTATTTTATTATTATTATTATTTTAAACTATATATTTTTATTGATTTCAGAGAGGCAGGGAGAGGGAGAGATAGAAACATCAGTGATGAGAGAGAATCATCCATTGGCTGCCTCCTGCACACCCCACACTGGGGATTGAGCCTGAAACCCCGGCATGTGCTCTGACCAGGAATCGAACTGTGACCTCCTGGTTCATAGGTCGACGCTCAACCACTGAGACACGGTGGCCGGGCTTTTTAATGGGATGGGACTGTGTATTGAATACGTCAGCTATAACAAAATACCAAGGACCCAGGGGCTTAAAGAGCAGAAATGCATTTACTCACAGTTCTGGAGACGGGAAGTCTGAGACCAAGGTGCCAACTGGGTTGATTTCTGGGGAGGCCTCTCTCCTTGGTTTGCAGGTGGCACCTTCTGTGCTGACGTGGCCTTTCCTCTGGGCACACAGCAGAGGGGAGGGGGAGGGGAGGGATCGTGAGGTCCTTTTCTTCTTTAAGGACACTAGTCCTATCTGATTAGGCCCTACCCTTATGACTTCCTTTAACCTTGATGACCCCCTTAAAGGTCTCATCTCCAAATACAGCCACAATGGGGTTTATCGGTTCAACATATGAATTTGGGGAGACATAAGCCCATAGTATGTATATAAAATGCTTGCATAATGTATAGCAGATGCTCCCTAAATGCTCATTTCTCCCCCCTTACTTCTTCTTACCCTCACCTTCCCTCCCTCCCTCCCTTCTCTTCCTCCCAACCAGTGGTCCATCCCGGACCCTGCTCTGGGCCGGGGAGAAAGTGCTAAGCAAGACAGCCCCAGCCCCCGCCTCCGTGTGCTCTGCAAACACCTGACCTCTCACCCCTGGGGAGGCAGAGCCAGGCGCTCAAGACTGGGCTTGAGATCCCGAACACGCAGTGTTTGAAATAAGAGCTGGTCCACTCGGCCCACAGGCAGGCAGGCCCCAGAACGAGGTTCAATTAAAAAAAAAAAAAGGGCCTACCTTGAAAATACGATTTCACTTCCAAATGCCTCTTTGCAGCTTCTCTTGAAATAATTAGCGGAGCCCCCGCCCTGGGCCTGCGTCATTGGGAGGCCTTTGCTGGCTTGAGCTGCACGGCTGCCAAGCCACCCTGGGGAGACAGGGAGAGTGGTTTGGTTCCTTCCTCCCCTGCCTGGTCTGGTTCAGTAATTATTACCTGCCCGTCCCCTGTAGGTATTAAGATCTGCAACCGCTGGTTTAAATAACCGTGACTGAACTTCAGGAGAGCCTGGCTTTGGGCTTTGACTTTCCCCAAATGGACAATGGGGTCAGTAGACTTTTGTTTTCTATTCTTTTTACATGGGCTTTACAGCTCCTTGAATGTGGGTGGGGTTTGGGGTGCAAGGGGGCTGGGGGAATTGGGGACCAGCATTGTGGTAGGCTGGTTGCATTGATGGTCCCAGTTAATACCCTACCTGTACCCATGCCCTTTGTCCTATAACTCCTGGCCCCTCCTACTCAGGGCTTGACCATGTGCCTTTCTTTGGCCAATGGGATATTAGCAACCATGCAAGCAGAGGCTGGAAAAAGTGCTTGCCTATTCCCACTTGCTCTCTTGGACTTCAGCAGTCAGCGTGAGAATGTGCCTGGGTTAGCCAGAAAACACACCCAGGCCCGAACACGAAAGACACATGCATGTGGGAGAGAGCCCAGTTGTCCCGACTAAGGCCATCAGCCCAACATCCAGCTGACCATCAGACGTGTGGGTGAGCTCAGCTGAAGCCAGAAGACCTGCCGGCCACCCTGCGGATTTGGGAGCAGTAATAAAAATAGGAGCTGGTTTAAGTCATTGAGTTTTGGGGATCATTTGTTACGCGGAATTATTGCAGCAGTTGTAACTGACGCATTTACATTCTATGCAGGCTCCCTTCCACCTTCCCAGTCTTCCTCCCTCCCTCCCTTTTCAACTGGTATTTATTGAGCATCTACTATGTGCCATGGGTACAATGCTGAGCAAAACTAGGTATGGTCTTTGTCCTTAGGCTGTTTACGATATTGCTCTATTTCTATCACCCACGTTGAAAGATTGAACTTCAACAAGAAGACAGTTCATGGTTAGAACGCATTCTGCTCCAAGGTGACCTGGGATGGGTTTCTCTCCCATAGAGGGGTTAGTTATTACTTCTCTCTTTCCCATTTTAATTGTTTCAGCAGCCACTGCATAGAAACAGTTCTTCCCAAGGAAAAGAGAAATCTTTTTGAAAGGATGTGGACAGCGGTGATGTTCTTAAGTAATTCATATAAAGAGTGAGTGATTCCCTGTATTGTTTTTATAAGGTAGGGCGAGTTTTATGGACTGTACTGTTTGATGTATTGTGATGCATTATGTTTTGGTCCGAGGTCTATGCAGAAAAGCATGGCATTTCTCTGAGTTCTGGGAAATGTACCATAAATAAAAGTGGTGGTTTACTTCTGGGCTGGCCATTTTCTCTAATAATGTGAAGACATGTCAACACCCATTTCTTAAGGGGAAAATATGAGGTTCTCCCCACAGAGGAAGAGTGACTAGAGCTTGCTGGGTTCTTTAGACTCTCAAAGGAGCAGGGAGGCCTGGGCCGGAGCCTGTGGCCTGGACAGGTTGTGGTCCTCAGGCTTCCAATGGACCCATCTGAGTTCAGATGAATTAGGGGGGTTGGCACCATCTGACTCCAGGCTCTTCCCACCTCCCTCTTCCCTTTGGGTGTCGTTCCCAAAGATGTGCCAGCTCTGCAAATCCCTGTGAAAGCGGGGAGGCCGGTCACGGTCCCATTCCTCGCCCCGGTTTCCCCATCTGTAAAGTTACCCAGCGATGACTTACAACCTCTTCAGTTGCATCACTACCAGCAAGACCAGTGGCATTCCTTCTCTGGGTTTATGCTTCTGTTAGGTACGTCTCAGAGACAGAAGACAGTGAGGAACGGGTCCCTACGGGTGGCAGTTCAGACAGGGTGTTTGGGAGAGGAAGGGCATTTGGGTTTGGTGTGTGTTTGAGGGATGCTGTTCGATGCTCCTCGGACGATGTGACGTGGCTGGTGCCTTCAGCAGAAGGAGCTCTGAACCGGGCATGAGTCCTGGTTTGGCCATGCACTGTGTGGCCTTGGGAAAGCCCAGCCCACGCTCTTGGCCTCAGTTTATTCCTCTGCGTAGTGTTTTAGACACTGACATTCTGGAATTGGTTGAAGCCAATAATGTTCTGGCCTATGTGTCGGAATGTGAGAGGGGGTTTCCCTCCAATTCCCCATCTTGCCTTGGGGATAGAATCCAGAGTGTGAATCAGGCTTATTTTGATTGAAAGCCTTAAAAACTGAGTTCAAATGGGCTGGGCCAAGGTAGTTTTCTGGCTGAAAAATCGAGGCACTGCCTTCAGGCATGGCTGGACCCAGGTGTCCTTTGCCTTAACCAGTTTAGTAACCCTGATTGAAAGGGAGAACCTTTTCCTCAGATGTTCTAGCAAAAGTCCCAGGGCTGAATGTCATTGGCTTAATTGAGTCACATGCTCACCACTGAGCCACTCTGATTGGCCAGACCTGGGTCATGTGCTCACCTTGGAGCTGGGGGCAAGGCCAGCCCCATCTAAAACCACCAACTGAGAGAGGCAGAGGTCCTTCAAAGGACAATGAGGCCCTGAAGGCAGAAGGATGGGCCCGCCGCCAGGACCGGGCTGGGATCTTATAGATGGAACCTTCGCCTTTTTCATTCCTGGAGTCCTGAATGGCAGAGCTGGGTGAACGCTCAGGGACTATGTGGCTCAACACCTCCCAGGCCCACATTTCACAAATGAGGAACTGAGGCCGCCTGCCCACCGTCCCTGAGTGTGAAACACCACATCCTCCACAGCCTGAGGGCGGGCGGCCCCAGGCCAGCTGATCTCCGTCTCTCCGGGTGGCTCACACCCACTGCCCCCTGGGAGGATCCTCACCCCACACCCACCCTCCAAGCCTGCAGCACCCTGGCACGGATCACCCACCACCCACCACTCACCTGTGGTCCCGCGCTCAGCAGCCTTGGCACTGCGCAGAGCTGGGTAGGAATGCAGAATTCCAGGCCCGCGTCGGACTTGCTGGATTGGGATCTGCATGGGAGCAAGGTCCCCGGGGACCGTGTGCTGCAGGCCGAGGTTTGGGAAGCGCAGGTCTACACCCCGGACCGCGGGCTTCCAGGGTCTGTGAGCCGTTCCACTCTCGCATCTGGATCCTGGGCAACCCCGACAAGGGCTCTGTCCTCCTACGACCTTGCAGAAGAGGAGGACATGGAAGATGGTGGCATGCTCTAGAATGCTCTAGAAGGTCTTCTTCGCACCTGACCTACCTCCTTCCCGAGTTGCCATCATCTTGGCCTTCCCACCATCACTGCCACCATCATCACACCGATGGTGTGAGAGGGGCTCGGGGGCCTGAGATCTGGGGCCGGCCCTGGGGCTTTGGTGAGCAGCCCGAGTTGGAAAGGACACGTTCTGGGCTTTGCTTTTCCATCCCATTAAATGACGTGAGCAGCCCTGGCCGGGTGGCTCAGCTGGTTGGGACATCGTCCCATACACTGAAAGATTGGGGGTTCAAGCCCCGGTCGGGGCTCTATCAGGAGGCAACTGATGGATGTCACACGACCTCTTATATCAATCTCTCTCTCTCTCTCTCTCTCTCTCTCCCCTTCTTCTCTCTCTAGAAATCAATAAAAATATATCCTTGGATGAGGATTATTTAAAAAAAACACACCAAAGTGAGCAATCCTTGCTTTGTTCTTCTCCTCCAGCGGTTCTCAACCTGTGGGTCGCGAACAATGAAAATACATCCTGCATATCAGATATTTACATGACGATTCATAACAGTAGCAAAATTACAGTTATGAAGTAGCAACGAAAATAATTTTATGGTTGGGGGTCACCACAACATAAGGAACTGTATTAAAGGGTCGATGAAGTAGCAACGAAAATAATTTTATGGTTGGGGGTCACCACAACATGAGGAACTGTTTTAAAGGGTCGAGGCATTAGGAAGGTTGAGAACCACTGTCCTAGACCCAATGCCAAGGTTGAGTGAGGTCAAGGTCATAGATGTGGGTGACAAGCCTGAAGCAACATACAGCTCAGGGCCACATTCCCCCTCCCACCCTCCCCTGCAGAGTGTGTGAGGTCGCTTCTGAGGTCCTCCTCTCTCCTCTCCTCTCTGGACTGGGCTCATCAGGGACTGGCTGGGCGCATGGGGCCACCAAGGGCCCAGGCCATTAGGAAGAGCTGAGGAACATGAATTACATCGCTCAAGCCACCTCCTCAAAGGACAATGAGGCCCTGAAGGCAGAAGGATGGGGAGTGGGTACCGAGCGATGGGCCCACCGCCAGGACCGGGCTGGGATCTTATAGATGGAACCTTTTCAAAGGACAATGAGGCCCTGAAGGCAGAAGGATGGGCCCGCCGCCAGGACCGGGCTGGGATCTTATAGATGGAACCTTTGCCTTTTTCATTCCTGGAGTCCTGAATGGCAGAGCTGGGTGAACGCTCAGGGACTATGTGGCTCAACACCTCCCAGGCCCACATTTCACAAATGAGGAACTGAGGCCGCCTGCCCACCGTCCCTGAGTGTGAAACACCACATCCTCCACAGCCTGAGGGCGGGCGGCCCCAGGCCAGCTGATCTCCGTCTCTCCGGGTGGCTCACACCCACTGCCCCCTGGGAGGATCCTCACCCCACACCCACCCTCCAAGCCTGCAGCACCCTGGCACGGATCACCCACCACCCACCACTCACCTGTGGTCCCGCGCTCAGCAGCCTTGGCACTGCGCAGAGCTGGGTAGGAATGCAGAATTCCAGGCCCGCGTCGGACTTGCTGGATTGGGATCTGCATGGGAGCAAGGTCCCCGGGGACCGTGTGCTGCAGGCCGAGGTTTGGGAAGCGCAGGTCTACACCCCGGACCGCGGGCTTCCAGGGTCTGTGAGCCGTTCCACTCTCGCATCTGGATCCTGGGCAACCCCGACAAGGGCTCTGTCCTCCTACGACCTTGCAGAAGAGGAGGACATGGAAGATGGTGGCATGCTCTAGAATGCTCTAGAAGGTCTTCTTCGCACCTGACCTACCTCCTTCCCGAGTTGCCATCATCTTGGCCTTCCCACCATCACTGCCACCATCATCACACCGATGGTGTGAGAGGGGCTCGGGGGCCTGAGATCTGGGGCCGGCCCTGGGGCTTTGGTGAGCAGCCCGAGTTGGAAAGGACACGTTCTGGGCTTTGCTTTTCCATCCCATTAAATGACGTGAGCAGCCCTGGCCGGGTGGCTCAGCTGGTTGGGACATCGTCCCATACACTGAAAGATTGGGGGTTCAAGCCCCGGTCGGGGCTCTATCAGGAGGCAACTGATGGATGTCACACGACCTCTTATATCAATCTCTCTCTCTCTCTCTCTCTCTCTCTCCCCTTCTTCTCTCTCTAGAAATCAATAAAAATATATCCTTGGATGAGGATTATTTAAAAAAAACACACCAAAGTGAGCAATCCTTGCTTTGTTCTTCTCCTCCAGCGGTTCTCAACCTGTGGGTCGCGAACAATGAAAATACATCCTGCATATCAGATATTTACATGACGATTCATAACAGTAGCAACATTACAGTTATGAAGTAGCAACGAAAATAATTTTATGGTTGGGGGTCACCACAACATAAGGAACTGTATTAAAGGGTCGAGGCATTAGGAAGGTTGAGAACCACTGTCCTAGACCCAATGGCAAGGTTGAGTGAGGTCAAGGTCATAGATGTGGGTGACAAGCCTGAAGCAACATACAGCTCAGGGCCACATTCCCCTTCCCACCCTCCCCTGCAGAGTGTGTGAGGTCGCTTCTGAGGTCCTTTCTCCTCTCCTCTCTGGACTGGGCTCATCAGCGACTGGCTGGGCGCATGGGGCCACCAAGGGCCCAGGCCATTAGGAAGAGCTGAGGAACATGAATTACATCGCTCAAGCCACCTCGAGGGGGCGCCGGACGCAGCTTCTAACAGGGGGCCCAGGAACCGTTTCTGGGAAGCAGGAAGCCCTGCGGTGTTTTATCAAATGTTTATGGCTGTTGGTTTAGGGGGTGAGTTTACAAGGCCCCGCAGGCTGAGCGCTGGGAAATTAAATTCCTTGCATTGTGACTCAGTCCTAATCACGCCGCCAGCCACGGGATTTATGGGCTGTAAAGTGTGGAGCACAGTGCAGGCCGGGCCTCGCTTCTGGCTTCCAGCCTGTGTCCTTGGCCAGAGGCCTCCTCCCAGAGCCGGGGCTCATCTGCCCGTTTGTTCAGGAAACACAGGGCTTGGAGCCACCTGAAACCGGAGGAGGCACGGAGGGATGATTCCCTGGACTGTCCGGAGGAATCAGGGCCCTATGGACACCTGCATTCCAGAACAGAAAGAGCGAATTTCTGGTGTTCCAAGCAGGGGGAGTGGCAGGGCCTAATGGGCTCTTGAAAGTGCTCTCCCGCGGTCTGAAGACTAACTGTGGAGGGTGGAGCTTAGGGGATGGTACTGGGCTGTGTGTCCAGCCCGGACACAGCAAGGGACAGAAAGAAATCAGAGCTTGACGACCACTCCAGAGACACTGCGGCCTCTCTGGGGAGACAAGGCTCAGTCAGAGCTCATAGCTGAGGCCTCAACAGTGGGCAGAGATTCTGAGATGACCAAGATCCTCATAAGCCGAGGACATCAAACCCAGGAGAGCTTCCCAGCGGAGGTGGCCCTGAAGGAAGGGCAGCGGTGGGCTTGCAGAGAAACGGGGAAGACAATGACATTAGGTGCCCCAAACATAAAAACTCTTCATACCATCGAGTGCCTACTACACGTACCTTCATTCTCCCATTCAATCCACACACAACCTTATTCCTATCCCCATTTTACAGGTCGGGAGACTGAGGCCCAGCTAAGTCACACACAGATGTTAATTGATGGAACTGGGATTGGCGCCCACACCCACCCGGGTAGCCCTGGCCTCTGGCTGTGGCTTTCAACCCCTGTCCTGCTCCCCGCACTAGAGAGGAACTCAGGAATTCCACGTAGATGTTAATTGATGGAACTGGGATTGGCGCCCACCTGGGTAGCCCTGGCCTCTGACTGTGGCTTTCAACCCCTGTCCTGCTCCCCGCACCAGAGAGGAACTCACGAATTCCAGGTCCTGGCTGCTTT
>NW_005361573.1:700534-704852 GCF_000412655.1 Myotis brandtii
AGGAGAAGGAAAGGGAAGGAGAAGAAACCACTTTTTAAATCTTTCGTCCTGGCCAGGAAAATTGCCTGGGGGCGGGGACGGGGAGGGGGAGGAGGGATGAAGTAGGCAATGACCAGGCCAGGAAAAGGTTTCTCCTTCCTGTTTATCAAATGACTCCACTACTAGCGTGAAGCCTTCATTCAACAATAACAAAATCAGGGGGCTTATCTCTTTATACAACAAACACGGCCTTTTCACAATTCTAAGGCCCATAAATTAAAACTTCAAATTAATCCGTGCTCAGGACTCACCGTTTTGCCATTCTTGGCACGGATGCCAAGGGAAGTGGGAATAGACCATATGCCAAGTCAGGGAAGGACTGTCTTCCGGGTCCTCTTTTCCTCCTGACATAAACTGCGGTTGATGGAAATGGTCGTTTGTCCTCCGTAGAGATTCCGCAGCCCCCTGACCTCTGTCACGACTGGCCCAGGGGGCTGTGGTGGTTGAACCCTGCAAATGGGGACATGGAGCGGATGAGCAAGAAGGAAACCTTGATTGCTAGCAGTAGCAAACATTTTGGGATGGATTGTTACTGCATCTGAACGCGGCCTGTCTGCCTGCTAGTTATGCTGGGTGGGAGGGTGCCAGGGGACAGGAAGCCAGCAGGGAGACCTTTGAAAAAGCGATCTCCTTCCTCGAGTTCATTGTTGGTTGGGCCAGAGTCGTCGTGTAGAGGTGGGAGAAAAGAATGGATCAGTTATGTGTTTGTTGGAGCTAAAGAGGCTGTGACTTGCGAATGGACATAAAGGAGAAGGGAGAGAATTACTTATGTTAAGTCTCCCTGTCTCGTCCCTTGATTTGCTGTCGGACCACGAATTGGGCTGGAAGTTCCTCCCGCAGTCTCCTATTGGAGAATAAATTCCACTCATCGTCTCTCAAGAAATGGTCCCTGTTTTCCTTTTTCAAAAAGGGCAAAGCAGAGTTCCCTCCAGAGAAGCGAGGGGCCTAGGCCTGCTTCCCCCGCAGCCAAGGCGCCCTCTGCTGGCAAGGTCGTGAACTCTAACGAACATGACAGGTGCTGGTCAGCTGGCCTCGCAGTGGGCGATAGGGAATCGGCTTTGGCTTGATGATACTACCTGGCTGTCCCCACAGAAGTGAGAAAATAGACCTAAATCCCCCTGGCTTTGTGCCCCTCGCTCCTCCTCACGTCACCCCTTGCCTAACTGGTGGTTCAATCAGAAGATGGCTATTAAAACAGCTGCTTCAAAAGTGGGTTAGCTGGGGAAAATCTTATCAGAAGGAGAATTGTGTCAGGAGAAGGGGGGGGGGGAGAGAGAGAGAGAGATATGCAATTTAGCATTTATGCTTTCATTAAAAGGATTGTGTGCCTGGCTGGTGTGGCTCAGTGGTTGAGCATTGACCTATGAACTAGGAGGTCACAGTTCAATCCCTGTCAGGCACATGCCTGGGTTTTGGGCTCAATCCCCAGTGTGGGGGGGGGGGCGGTGCAGGAGGCAGCCAATTGATGATTCTCTCTCATCATTGATGTTTCTATTTCTCTCTTCCTCTCCCTGAAATAAAAACATATTTAAAATAAAATAAAATAAAAACATATTTCTAAAAAAGTAAAATAAAATGGTTGGGCACCTTTATAAAGGAACAGTACTGTCTCAGTGGGGCACGGCGAGAGAAATCCTGTAAATAATCCTGGGAACACATGTTCACACCTCCATGTATTTCTAGATTTTTTTTTCTATATATTGAAAATCATGATACCCCTGATTCTAACCCATCACCATAGAGTTCATTCTGCTTTTCGTTCTTCTCAGGTTTGAAACTCCCTTCTCCGATGGTGAGAAATCTGGCTGCCCTTATTCCAATATGTTTAATTTTCGATCAGTGAAGCCATCCTCCTGTTACTGCTGTCATTTCTATCTTGCGTGGACACCCTTGTCATCCTGACTATGCTCTCCTCCTACCTTGGCGGTCTGTTGTGTGTATAATACCCTCCCCATCCTGCTTGGACTCTTATTATTGTTCCTGTTGTTATTATTATCATCTTGGTAGGTTAGTGGGGCAATGGAGTGGGTGCTTCTCTCACTTAGACAATCTGCTTTTCTCTAGCCAAAAGGGCCCGTCCTCGAGGCTCACGGGCGTGTTTTTATATTCATAAGATGCTTCTCTTCAGTCCCCTCGAAGAGGTCAAAGCAATTAAAAATCCTTAATTAGTACCCAACGTTCAGCCATTGATGGCTGATTCTGAGTGCCGTGCCTTTATTCTCTTCCGCCGTCCCCCGCAGAAATCTAAGGGAGGGAGGGTACGTAGCAGCTGAAACGATCCCCCGCTCACTTTCTATAAAGAGGAAAATTAGCTGCTCTAATAATCATGAATATTAATGTATAGACAATTCCACTCAATTAAAGTGATGATCTACAATTTCGCCTCGGAGCTTTATGGAGGCCGTGCCAGTGACGACCGAGTGGAGTTGGGTGCTGTGCAGAGTTGACGCATTTGGCTTAACTCTCTCACCTCCATCTGCTGGCTTCCATGTAGGGTGGGACCTTGAGTTCTTCCCTGACCAAATGTTCAGTGCTCCGAGTTTATGCTTTTTCTGTTTCTAGGGCCCAGAAAATATCATGGTCATGGCAGGTTTATGAGTTTCTGTCCAACTCACACTGATTCTTTTTCCTGGACACACCCTCCCCATCCCCACCACTCCTCTGGTGCACAGGGTCCCTGGGATGTGAACTCAGGGGTCATAGTTGTTGAATGAAGTTCCTCTCTTCCTGGCCAGAGCTGATTGGCCAAAGCAGGAGACCCTAGCCCCGGATGGGCCCGTGAGAGACTCTTCTCTGGGAATTTGGGATTGGGAGCGGGAAGGACCAGTGTCAGAGGGATGCCTTTGAGAAAAAGCATAAAACTCAGGAGCTGCAGGCGATTTCCTAGCCCTGTAACTGGCATAGGGCAGTTGCTCAATAAATGTGAATTTTTGCTTGAGCTCCACTAAGAGACGTCGTTCTCCATTGTTGAGCAGCACCGGTTGTTCATTCCTTAGCACTCGGATTGGCTAGTTAATTCAGCCAACACAGGACTGTGCATATGGTGGCCAGATGACTTGCCTCTCCCAGGAAGAAGTTGCCTCGTAGAGGAGAACTCTCAGAATGCTGACCTCATGCACTCTCCAGGGCCACCAGCTGACGTCCTTAGGGTAGGATTTGGAGGTAGGACCGTGACCAGTGCCGGGGTGGTTTAGACAAATCTTAGAGTTGGGAGATGTGCGTTCTGGTTCCAATTTCCTGTTTAAACTTGGGAAACAGACGTCCCCTCGACTAGCCCATTTTCCCACCGGAAAAATGTGGGTGTGACACATTGAGATCATTTCGCCTCGGGCCTTCATGTGCATCAGAATTCTTTGGGGTGCTGTGTCACAAGACACACCGGGGCTCCGCCCCTCAGATGTCGGAAGGAAAGGTGCCCCAGAACACACTTCGAGCAACTGTGAACTACATGCTACGTGACATTTCCTCTCGGTGGTTCTGGCACTGTTGCAGCCGGCACCGTCTCCACCTTTAGCACTTCGCCTTCTGTGGAAGTTGGGATGAAGTAGTCCCCTTGTGCAACCTTTCCTGCCGCAGGGAGCTTTCCATGGTGCTGAAGTCAGGTCCAGGGCTCTGCAGAAATCCTCCCCCCGTTGGCATCATCCGAGTGGCTGTTCTTTCACAAAGGGAGAGCGAATCCACTGCAAGGGCTCCTCCACCTGCTCTGAAGTTGTTCCAGCCTTACCTCTGCTTGGCGGCGAAAGAAGAAAACCACGTTCTTATTCCCACGCCACGCTGCCAGCGAGCTGGTTTCCATGACAGCAGAGAGAGGGAATAAAAGCCAGGCTCTCACCTACAGAGGAATTACGGGCCGCCCTCTTGGAAAACAAACAATGACTGCAGGAGAGGGCTGGCAATGGAGGAGTCTCGGTTTTTTCAATTCGTCCAGCCACATAGGACGGGGCTCCGATAAGGAGAAGGCGTGGGGGTAGGCGCCCGGAGGGAGAGGGTGGTTTTGGAAGGGCATTCATGGGGAGAGGGATACAGAGTAATGACCAAGCAGTGACACCTCCCTAGTCCATCTCATTTTAAGTGTTTTGACAGCCACTTTAGGCCCTCAGTACGTCCTATGGATTTTATTACTCAGGCAGAAACTTGGACTTCAAGTGGAGAAGAGATTCACACAGCACCTTCGCGCTGGCTCTTTAGTGCTTGTGGCTTCTCATCCTCGGCCAGGACTTCCCCAAGCACTGACACTCCTTCCCCTCCTCTTCCTCCTCTTTCTCCTACTCCTCTTCCT
>NW_005361573.1:704917-714236 GCF_000412655.1 Myotis brandtii
CTCCAAATCTGCTAGCCCCCGTCCCATTCCCTCCCATCCCTGACAACGGATGCCCCCGAGAGGCCAATCTTAGCTAGAGACCAACAGTGAACGGAAGGGCTGCTCTCTCAGGTCAAGTTTATTTCTGGAGGCAGCATTCTAATCTAAACTAGCGACTCCAATGGCAAAGAACTGGCACTTTGTCAGATTAGGAAGGAGAAAAAAATGTGAATACAGGTGCATCTCCTCATTCTGCTTATATGAAGGGTTGCTCTCACATGACCCCGAGGGACTAGTTTCATGTTCTATATATTCTCAGGACAGCCCTATGGCAGGAGCTGTTATTATCTACATTTTGCAGCTGAGGGACATGAGGCCCAGAGGGGCTAAGTAACTTGCCCAAGTTCACACTGCTAGGAAATGCCAGAGCTGGGATTGGAACCCAGGCCACGGACACTCCAGTTGGACACAAGTGTCCTGCTGGACAAGAGCCAGGATAAGCCCGCTCCAGGCACCTTGCTTCTTGAAACCCAGGGCACTCCCGGGACTCTCGTTAATTTCAAAGTGGTTTCCTTAATCAGGAGGATTTTGAAACCTAGCAAGACATCTAGAGAGAAGGGGGGTTAGATAAACCCCGGAGGACTTCTTGGAGAAGGTGACATCTGAAGGGGAGAAGGAGCCAGCTGTGCAGACACCTGGGGGCTGAGAATTCCAGGGAGAGGGAACAGCAAGTGCACAGGCCATGGGGTGGGTGGAGAGAGCAGGGGTTTTCCCAGCATTAGAAGGAAGGTCGGGGTTAGTGAGGGGAATGCTACAGGAGACGAGGTCTGAAGTGCAGACAGACCATGTCTTTCCTTGTAGATCAGGGTGAGAAACAGGTTTAATTTCAAGTGCAGCCTGAGCTCATTTGCTGGAGGCTCCCAGATGGGGAGGGACACACGATCCAATTTAGATTTTAAAGAGAGGACTCAGGCTCTTCGTGGGAACGCCGGCGAGGGAGCCAGCGCGGGAGGGAGCCAGGAGAGCAGCGAGGAGGCGGTTGCCTGGGACGGGAGCAGCCTTGGCTGAAAGAAAGATCTGGATTCCCAATATATTTTGAAGGAAGAGCTGATGAACTTGCTGACAGGTTGGATTGGGTTGAGGGTGATAGACTTGAACTTGTCTGTCTCCATTTAGGTCCAATTCTATTTTAATATTAACCTTCCCATGATGATTAATATCACTGCGCCTCGGATTCCTGGGAGGGCAGGAGAAGGGAGCCGTAATAGAGACTCACACTGAAGTGGTGTCAGAGGCCTGGGTCATCGGCCGTCTCTGCTACTGTCTGGTTAAGTGATGTTGGCTAAACCCCACCCCCACCCCCTCATCCCCCACTCCCATCCCTAGATACGCAGGATCCCAGTGCCTGGCGGAGGGAGGACACATGAACACCCAACATGTAGAAAGCAAGGAAAAGGAAGCGTGTGTTAGGATTTCATCAGGAAATGTCCCCACCCCTCTCTCTTTTTTAAAAAAAAATTTAAATTGATTTCAGAGAGGGAGAGAGGGATAGAAACATCAATGATGAGAGAGAATCATTGCCTGGCTGCCTCCTGCACCCCCCACACTGGGGATGAAGCCTACAACCTGGGCATGTGCCCTGACCGGGAATTGAACCGTGACCTCCTGGTTCATAGGTCGACACTCAACCACTGAGCCACGCTGGCTGGGCAAAATGTCCCTCTCTCTGCTGGCTGGCCCGCCCTCCCCTCTGCTGTCTCACTGTGGTTCAGAGGACACTTGGCTCCTCCGTGCGATGGCACCAAACAGGGCGATGGATGCCATGTGGCTGCTACAGTGAGGGAGATGGTGAGTCCTTGGGCGCTGCTGTGACCTTCAGCTGTGACCTTCAGCTGTGACCTTCAGCTGTGGCAGGGAGAGTGCTGTCACCCCAGGCAGTGCTCTGACCCTGGGGAAGGGCCCTTCGCTACTGGCAACACCTCCTATGAAAAGGCTCCCTTTCCCTTTTAGGTTGTTCACTGGCCTTCACCAGCTCTGACTTGGCCTCCAGGATCACTCCTGTGCCTGGGGCGGTGGGGCGGGTGGAGGGGCATGGATGGGGGTCTTCCCTCTTCCCACCTCTGGGCTGGTGGCCCCCTCCCCACCTTCCCTCGCTGCTCTAGGCTTCTCCCATCTCCTTCCCTGTCTGTCCGTGTCACCCGAGCCAAGGAGGATTCCCTGCCCCCCAAGCGACAGTTGGTTTTCGGGTTCCCTTATTCATGTTTCTATTGCACAGGTGACGAGAGGTGCTGTTCCCCCTAAGCATTCCCCAGGAGCCTCCGTCCAATCGAACGAATGGCTCTGGTGGAGCAATGCCAGGCATCCTCACGGACCAAGGGGCGGAGTAACAGGGCTGGGCAGCAGTTCTGATTGGTCGTTAAGCAACACGCCCTGCCCCCCCTCAGTTTATAAAAGTTGTGCGGGCCCCATACATAACCCAATACAAAAAAACACAAAAGGGCACAGAGAAAATTAAATAGCAAATTCCTCTGTAATTCCTCCAGTCAACAATTTCCCCTGGCAACACACACACACACACACACACACACACACACAGATATTTACCCAAAATAGCTAACTTTGCATAGTCTTCTTAGTTCTTTTCATGTAGCAATATGCTGTGAGCATACACCCACAGCTATAGCTATGCTAACCCATGATTTTTTTTTCAAATGAAAAAATTTCAAACAACCCGAAACAGAAAAAAAAATACCTGGCCTGCCATCCTCACAGCCCTCAGGCTAACCGCGACCCCGTTCAATATTCCCAGGCTTCCTTTCTGTGCACAGAGGCACTGGAGTGCCAACCCTATGGAGTGTGGACTTGCTTTCTCCACCCCACTCCCTGAGCGTCGAGAGGCTGTCTGGCCTGTATGAGGTGCTCGGTAAATATGGTTGAATAGATGACAAAATAAAAGATGCATATTTAATAAGGTGCTTGCAGTAGAGTTCAACCTGCCCAAAAAGGGCCCCCCCGCCCCACCTCAAAAGCTTGGAAAGCCCTCATTGAATACATGACATGCATCTTTGACTTTCCAGGGAGAAGATTGGCGTTTACCTTTGAGCAAAACCATCCCTTGATTCTGGGTGTGAGCGCTTGGCGGGCAGGAAATAAGAACAATATCTATCTATGCACAGCTCTGAAACTAGAATGCCGAGGCCACAGATGGAGCCGTTAAGTATTCCGAAGAGAACCTACTGCAAACTGTGTGGGTTGGTGGAACGTGCCCTGCAGAGTTGGGAGAAAGATCTGTTTCCATACTCGGAGTCAGGTTGCTCTAACCCTGACGGTGCTTGCTTGCTCTTGAGAGATGGGGTGTGTCTTCTCACCCTAGCATCCGCTCCCTGGAGTTGGAAATCGAGGGCCAGAGCTGGTGGTATTAGGAGGTGGAGCCTTGGGGAGGTGGTTAGGTCTGAGGGTGGGGCCCTCATGAGTGGGATTAGTGCCCTTATAAAAGGGACCCCAGAGAGCTCCCTTGCACCTTTCTGCCTGATCCAATCAGACTGAGTTCTATGACTTCTGAGAGAGAGAGAGAGAGAGAGAGAGAGATTAATATACGCAGAGGAATTGTTTTCCTGCTGGGTCTCTAGTTGCTGGGATGTGAGTGAGAAGCAGCGGGGCAGAGTGGGGGGAGACACCTGATAGTGAAGCTAACACAGAGATAAAAGATAATAGAATTGAACCAAATCCTGACGCTATCTTGGGACACCTGGATCAAGCCACACTTGAACTCCCAAGTTATGTCAGTCAGTGAATTGCCCTTTAGGCTGAGTCAGTTTGAGTTGGGTTTCTGACACTTGCAAAGTCTTGCATCACATAGCAACGGAGGTCACCTTCTAAATCAGTTACTTGCACCTGGCCGGTGTGACTCCGTGTTTGAGCATCGATCTATGAACCAGCAGGTCACGGTTTGATTCCCAGTCAGGGCACATACCCAGGGTGGCAGGCTCGATCCCCAGTGTGGGGCTTGCAGGGGGCAGCCCATCAACATTGATGTTTCTCTCTCTCTCTCCCCCGCCTTCCTCTCTGAAATCAATAAAAACAATCAGCTACTTGCACTAGAACCCTTGTCTCAGAGTAAGTCTCAAGGGATCTCACACTTGCCCTTGACAAGCAGTGAATGGAGGAGGTGGGATTTGAACACCGGTCTGCCTCTCTCTGATGCCTGTGCACTTAGCTGCTGCCCTAGAGCTTTCTGTTAAGCTCCACACGCCAGCATTCCGGGTTGTCTGCAAGGCCGCCACGGTGTCTATGTTCTCTGCCACTCGACAAGCCTGCAGCCGTGACCCTGCTGGACCCGTGCACGGACGGTGGGCAGATTCCGCAGAGCCCCGTCTTCTTTATGATGGAAGCGGCAGGGAGAGCGGCCCCCCTAGGCCAGTCCCGGCTGGCGTTCTTTCCTATGGTGGGAAGGAGGAGGGGGAGTCTGTCGCTGTGAGGAACGGGGCCGGTGTGCCGATGCTCACGCTAGTTAGCATGCTGCCCGAGTACAGTGTCTCCGAGCTGGCCATCTCTCAGCCGGGCGATAAAGTAATTTAACGAGGGCTGTCTTCCAGGCTGGAGCTCCCGGAGATTGCTCCCCATTTATCACGGAGGAAAAATTTGGATCCGCAGCCCCACGGCTGCCAACCTCCTCGAGGCTGCACGCCATTGATCTTTGAATGGTGAAGTTCTGCCGTGGGTAATGGAGTCAGAGCCCATCCGCCCCAGTGGCCGCGAAAGCGCTTCTCAACCCAGTCCTTGGCCTGATGCGAATCCCCGGGCTCCATCTGGTCCTCGCAACAGAGTGCGAGTTGATGGACCCGGGGAAGAGCCTGCTGCCTGCAGACTCTGCCTGCTCTGCTGCTTTGCCATGATGTCACTCAACAGAGAAGGGGTGGGGAGTGGAAGAAATATGTTTCTGGGTACCATTGCAAAATGGGTGGGAAGTGTACATGGGCCTAAACGCAGGGACCTGCAGAAGTTTTCTATACAGACCCTGAGAGTAAATATTTTAGGCTTTGCAGACTGTATAGTCTCTGTGGCAACTGCTCAGTCCTGCTGCTCTAACATAAAAGCAGCCTCTGCCCTGACCGGTTTGGCTCAGTGGATAGAGCATCAGCCTGCGGACTCAAGGATCCCAGGTTCGATTCCAGTCAAGGGCATGTACCTTGGTTGCGGGCACATCCCCAGTAGGGGGTGTGCAGGAGGCAGCTGATCGATGTTTCTCTCTCATCGATGTTTCTAATTCTCTCTCCCTCTCCCTACCTCTCTGTAAAAAATCAATAAAATATATTTAAAAAAAATAAAAGCAGCCTCAGATACTACGCAGGTCAAAGAGTGTGGGTGTGTTCCAATAAAACTTTATTTATAAAAAAATAGGTCTGGATTTGACAGGCCGGCAGACCCTGGCCGACAGCATTCAATTTTTCCTTCCTGTGCTCCTGGGAGACTGACTCCACCCCCCAACCATTTGGGATGGGTTTTGATTGGCTTAAGCCAATCAAATTATTCCTCTCCTGGCAGGGCAAGCACTTAAGCCAATCAGGGTTGGCCTGTGACCTAAGGCAGTCCAATCAGAAGGACTGTCGGACCCTTGCTTCATGTTGGGAGGAGGATGCTCTTCTCTTGTGGAGTGTGTGGGTTTCAAGCATGAGGTCTGGAACTTCTGCAACTATTTTGCTTTCATGAGGAAAGACTTTTTGTGGATGCAATAAACCACAGGGAGGGAGTAAGGACCAAGAGAATTAGAAATGAAGAGTGGGCCCTGAGACTTTCCAGTTACTTGTTAGTTTTTTAAAATGCCAGTTTTACATAAGTTTTATCTATTTGTAGCTATAAAGCTCTTAATAGACTTTCATGTGGCTAAACATTGTGCTTTATGGATAGCATCTACTTTAGTAATCACAGCAACTCTGTTCAGAAGGCCTTCCGATCCCTACTTAAGAGAAACTAAGACATAAAAAGATTGCCCTGACCGGTTTGGCTCAGTGGATAGAGCGTTGGCCTGTGGACTGAAAGGTCCCAGGTTCGATTCCGGTCAAGGGCATGTACCTTGGTTGCGGGCACATCCCCAGTAGGAGGTGTGCAGGAGGCAGCTGATCAATGTTTCTCATCGATGTTTCTAACTCTCTATCTCTCTCCCTACCTCTCTGTAAAAAATCAGTAAAATATATTGCCCTGACTGGTTTGGCCCAGCGGATAGAGCATCGGCCTGCGGACTGAAGGGTCCCAGGTTCGATTCCCGTCAAGGGCATGTACCTGGGTTGCAGGCACATCCCCAATAGGGGGCGTGCAAGAGGCAGCTGAATCGATGTTTCTCTCTCATCGATGTTTCTAACTCTGTATCCCTCTCCCTCTCCCTTCCTCTCTGTAAAAAATCAATAAAATATATTAAAAAAAAGATTAAGTGGCCTGTCTAACGTCACACAATATAGACACTGTCACGCATGACGCAGAAACTCTCCTTTTTATGACCAGTCTCAGAAGCCACACACCATCATTCATTTATTAAAAGCAAGGGATGAAGTCCAGCCCACATTCTATTTAAACCACCACCAAGACTGATTCTTGGGTCAGGTTTCCCCCCACTTTCATCAACTGTGATCGGAGGCAGGGCCATGTTATAACATGGCGGTTCCCTCCACAATCTTTTGGAAATGAGTGGAAAATTTTTCTAGAAAGGGGAGATGTACAACCAGAGAAAAAAGTGTTCTCTTCCTCCAGCTCCAGAGAGAAAAATCCCAGGGAAGGATTCTGATTGGCTCAGCTTGCATCACATGCCCTTCTCCAGAGCCATCAATCACAGTGGTCAGGGGGCAGGGTCTGGTGCTAGAATAAGGGAATGGAAAAAGGGATCGCAGGTGGCCAGGCACAAAAATTATTTACTTATACTTGTGATAAGTATTATAAAGTACATAAAGGGACGGGGGGCAAGGATCTTCAAGAATATATAATAAACTCTCAGAGGAGGGGACAATGAAACAGGGACTTGAAGGATGAGTAGGACTTAGTAAGTAGACGTGTTGGAGGAACAGCTTTCCAGGCGAGGGGAACAGCAAGTGCAAAGACTCTGAGCTAGAAAAGAGCTCTCTGAGAAACAGAAGGCTGGTGTGGCTGCAGTGCAGCGAGCGAGGTTGTGGGGAGGGGACACGGAACAATACCGAGCAGGAAAGATGGACAGGGGCCAGACCTTTTCTTACTTTATGGAGTGCAAAGAATTTGTAACTCAAAATCAAGGGGAAGCCATGGAAGGACTTTAAAATACACATGCAACACAATCAGATATGGGGTGCAGGACGATCCCTTGGGCTGGCGTGGAGTAGAGCTGGGGATGGAGATGGGAAGAGGTGGACGGAGTCCAGAGGTGGTTAGGAAGGAGAGGGGAGAGGGAGACTTGGCTGTGGACTGGGTGCAGAGGGAGGCAGAGACACTGTTGAGCTCCAGGGATAAAGGGATGGGTGGGGACAGGAAGGGAAGCACAGTGAGGGGGAGGTCTGGAGTTGGGGTGAAGACGATCCATTTAGGTCTGTGCAGGTTGCGTTTGAGGCGCCTTGGAAACCTCCAAACACTAGCACTGCTGGCAACTGACAGATTATGCCTCTCCCTGCAGGGCGAGCACTCTACCTAGGAAAGCTGATTTTATGACCGCAATCAGGAGGCAAATGGGGGGCCAAAGGAAAACACCCCAACTGTACTGTGGACACTCAATTGTGTTCAACTCTGCAGCCCCAGAGAGAACCACCAGGCAAGGGGAGCGTGTAGGGAGACAGCGGGAAAGGGGCCTGCTCTATTCCCATCCTTTGAAGATTCTAGGGCCGCAGGCCCTGGATTCAATGCAATTGAACTGAGACCGACAGGGCTGTGGAGCACCTGTCTGACCGCGGGCTTCACGGTGCACATTGGAATTCTGCCTTTCTCTCAGGCCGCCCCGGAGAAGACACGGGAACTCTCTCTCCCTGGTCCGCATGGAGAGACCTTATGTGTGAACAGAGGCAAAGACCCCAAAAGTAATAATCGGGCCAAGTCATCAAAACGAAATGAAACTCACATGCTAAGTAGAAGCTCCGCCAGCTCTGCCAAGTGATTAGAACGGAATGGAAATCTCTGTTTTTCTTTCACCCCCTCTCCAGCCTTTTCCCAGTGTTGTGTGTGTGTGTGTGTGTGTGTGTGTGTATGTCCCTCTGAAAGTCAAGAGAAGTCTTAACAAGCACCTCAGTGAATGATGCGGAGTTCTCTTGGAGTTTTCAATTTGGCTGTATTGATTTATAAGGTCGTTTCAATTACTGGATTCTTCTTGGTGGCCGTGCGTAGGGCCGCGGTACGTGAGAATCATGCTCTATTGATCCCAGGTACTTAGACGGGGGGCATGCAGGTGTCTGCGTTAGATTGATGAAGTTGCAAATAATGAAGCTCCCCACGCAACATTTATTAAATGAAAATCTAGAATTCATTAACACAAGAACTTGTCTTATATGAGAAAAGAAGGGGGGGCTGGAGGAAAAAAGTAGGGACTACTGTAGTTATTGTGAACATAATATATGAAGCAATTTGAATGCAGGGGAAGGCAATTTGGAATCTTATTAAATTTTCTTCTCTCCTTTTATTGTGTGAGCATGGTTGGGTGGCTTCCGGGGAGTCATCGATCAAAACGCAGGTACGTGGGGAGGCAGGGACTGGTAACGAGACCAGTTCCCAAATCCTTGCTCTCGTTAAAATGGGATTGCTTTCCAGTGCCTAGTATCCGGCCTGATCAGGTACACAATACATATGAATGATAGATGATGGATGAATGAATGAATGAATGGATGGATGAAGATTGGGAGAGACCATTGAGCATTAGCCATGGCTGCCAAAGAGGCTGTCAGATTCCGTTTCCAATTCATTTCATTCATTCATTCATTCTCTCACTCAACAAACATGTATTGAGAATTGATCATGTGCAAGGTACTCTGTTAATCACTCCTAGTATCCTAGGGCTGTCCTAACAAATTACTACAAACTAGGTGGCTTAAAACAACAGCAATTTATTTTCTTACAGGCTGGAGGCTAGAAGTCCAAAATCAAGGTATTGCCAGGGCCTCGCCCCCTCCAAAGGCTCTGAGGAAGCATCCGTCCTTTTCTCTTCCAGCTTCCGAGGTCCCGGTCCCTTGCTTTGCGGCAGCATCCCTCTTGTCCTTATCTCTGTCTTCACAGCACCGTCTGTCCTGTGTGCCTGTGTCTCTAGATCTCCCTCTCTCTCTCTCCTTATAAAGACACTAGAGCAGTGATGGCTAACCTTTTGAGCTTGGCAGGTCAGCATTTTGAAAAACCCTAACTTAAC
>NW_005361573.1:723437-754445 GCF_000412655.1 Myotis brandtii
GTTGTACATAGAACTATACAGCGTCGGCGTGGGAAGCGTCCTAGAAGTCAGCTAGTCGAACTCCCCTCTGTTGCATTAAAGGGAAACGGAAGTCCAGAGTCCAGCGTGGCCGTGGCCGTGGAAGAGGAGGTTGCAACAGAACACCATTTACCAGCAGTTTATGAACTGCAGGTGTCATTTGCCCGGGCCCCTCCCTGCTCAGCACAATGGGGCCAAAGACGTTTTGCCACCTGAGGACTGTGGTCCCCTGACTGAGAGGCACTTTGAAGTAGCTTGTTCCCGAGTCACATCAGCCCTAGAGCAATAAGGACTTGGCAGATTCGCTCCTGCGGTGCCCAGGGCAGCTGGGCTGGGCAGGCCCTGGCTGGGTGCCCGGGGGCTAGGCAGCCTGTCTCCCAGGGGGCTGATTCTTCAGGTCAGCATGGTCCTGTGTGCACGCACAGATGCGGGCATGCGTTCTGCTTAATGCAGCCCGGGCGCTTCCTGTGCGTCTCCCAGCCCCAGGCTCTCGCTTCTGACTCCGTGAAACCATCGATTCCTCCATCCATCAGAGAAACAGACTCCGGGAGGCTATTCTGTGGGGGGTGGTCTTTACAGAAAGCATTGCTTTTGTGCATCTTGAGGAAACAGTCACCTAAAGCTGCCTCCCATGGAGGGCCTTCACGTGTCAAGTGCTTTATATATTGCCTCTGATCTTTATAAAAGATCATATTTTCATTGATTCAGAGAGGAGGGGAAAGGGAGAGAGAGATAGAAACATCAACGATGAGAGAAGATCACTGATCGGCTGCCTCCTGCGTGCCCCACACTGGGGATTGAGCCCACAACCCGGGCATGTGCCCTGACCGGGAATCGAACCGTGACCTTCTGGTTCATAGGCTGATACTCAACCACTGAGCCATGCTGGCAGTGCCGAGTCTCCATTTTACAGACGAGGAAGCTGAGGCGAAGGACCCTATTCTACTCACACAACTGGGGAGTGGCAGATAGTAAATCCAGGTCTTTCCTTTAGAATCCATATCTGTGTTTGGGGGTCTGTTTGGCCTATGACACTTGGGGCTCAGCCTCAACAGCTCTGTAAAGGGAGCTTAGGAGGATCTGAGGACAGAGCCGTGGTCTTTAGGGTACATGTACATGGCCTCTGGCAAGCCATTTCACCCTGCTCCCTGCCTCAGTTTCCCCATCTACAACCACACAGGTGTTTGCCATTATACGCAAGCAAGGTGATAAGGACCCCGAATGATATTTTCATAATAGCAGCAGCAGTGGCTGTGCTTTATTGAGCACCTACTGTGTGCCAGGCATGATGTCGGGAGATCCGTTAAGCTCTGTCTCCTTTAATCTTCACCCTATGAGATAGGTGGTTTCATTCCCCAGGGTGAGCTCTGGGCCTCAGTCCTTCCATCTGTACAATGGGGATGATGTCGTCACCACTGCACAGGGTGGTTTGGGTAGTAAATGAGTTCATGTATACATGTGATTAGAATGCGGCCTGGCACACCGCAACTACAGTATAAGCGCCCTATCACCAGGCACATCTTGTATCTGGGGAAACTGAGGCTCAGAAAGGTAAACGACTTGCTCAGGACCACACAGCCGAGAAGTGGCAGACCCAAGTCTCGCCTCCTGATCAGAGCCCCTCCGCCCCCCACTTGGCAGTGACCTGGTTTGGGGGGTACCTTGTCCTGTTCCAGACATCAGATGAGATACTCTGGTCTCTTTAGCTTTGGTCTGTCCTCTCTTAGCCCAAGGAAGCCCTAGTCCCTCTCTCTGAGCCCCCAAGGCCATGGAAATAAACACAAAATTAGCTTTGCACTCCCAGTGTCCAGAGGCAACGGCAGGCCTTGAATTATTCAGGCTGTTTGGGTGTGAGCTGTTAGTTTTCCGCGGCTCTCGCCTTGACGGTCGCCCTGACAGATTGATGGACGAGCCAGTAAAACACTCCGAGGCCAGGAGGAACATTCTTAATCATAACTCACTGATGGTTGCGAGTGTTTGCTCTGCACTGGCAGCTCCAGAGGTGCGGCCTGGCCTGGAACCTCCCTTGCTGTCCTCTGATGAGGCCGAAGATGCCAGCTGCAGAGTCACCCCAGCAACCGGCGGAGGGCTCGGAGCAGGACTTTTGAGACTGGAGCTCTTCCTTCATTTTATTTTATGCTTTTATTGTTTTAAAAATTATGCTATAAACTGGCCTGGCTCAGTGGTTGAGCGCTGACCTATGAACCAGGAGGTCACGGTTCAACTCCTGGTCAGGACATATGCCTGTGTGGTGGGCTCAATCCCCAGTGTGGGGCGTGCTGGAGGCAGCGATCCATGATTCTCTCTCATCGTTGATGTTTCCATCTCTCTCTCCCTTTCCCTTCCTCTCTGAAATCAGAGAGAGAGAGAGAGAGAGAGAGAGAGAGAGAGAGAGAGAGAAAGAGAGAGGGAGAGAGAGCTGCCTTTGGGGAAATGCTTGTTTCGTGTTTTTTTTTTTTAAAATAAGAAACAGCCAGACATTCTCTCCAAGTGGTTGTACTTTTTAAAATTCTCACCAGGAGTGTCTGAGAATTCCAGTTGTCCCACATCCTCGCCAACACTTGGTATTATCGGACTTTTCCGTTGTAGCCATTCTGGTGGGAAGCAGTGTTATCTCGTTGTGGTTTTATTCTTCTCATGTGCTTCTTGGCCATTTGCACTTCTTCTTTTGGCCAGTGTGTTTCCAACTGTACCTCACGCCCCTGTAACTCTGGTTCTTGGCATGAGGTCTTCCTCCCAGACGTAGGAGCTTGCGGGCTAGTGTCTGGAGTCGTGAGAGAGGTAACACCGCAGGGGCAAGCCTCACACAGTGGAGATGGAATGTCGTAGACACAGCTTCTCATTCCTTCAGTGGGTTGACTCAGAGGTACGTCTTCCCATGATTCTTAGGAGGGCCCCAGCGGGCCTGAGCCCACTTTCCATCACGGTCACCAGCTCATGTTCCTTCCCCGTCTGCCGATCCCACTCCCTCACCTGCTCTTTCTGAGATGCCTCCAAATGAAGCTGCATTCACCCAAGTCTTTGTTTCAGGATCTGCTGGTCGGATTCATGGAGCCCACGTTACGTGGACCGGAGGGAAGAGCGCAGGCTCTGGGGTCAGAGAGCACTGTCCAAGTCCAGGCTCCTCCGCTAAATCTCCGTACGATCTCGTGCCTCGGTCTTCTCATCTGCTAAATGGGGATAATAACTGTTCCATGCTCCCAGGGCTGTTACCACAGTGAAGTGAGACCATGTGAAGTGCTTGGCTCATGGTGAGCCCATAATAATGGGGAGTTAATGTATTGTTATTACTACGATTTTATTCAACCTTTAAAGCTGGTCTCTGGAGGAGGAATGAGGGGTAGGCATTGTGTCCCTCCCTGCCTTCCTCTCCCCCCCAAAGCATTTTCTCTTCCAACATCCCTGGGAAGGGCAAAGAGGGTAGGAGGGAGGAGGAGGCTTGACATTCCTCTCAATCCTGCAGTCACACCCGTCCCTGGCCTGTCCCCCTTGGCCTTGCAAAGAGTGGACAGAAAAACACTACATTCTGATAACAAAGGGTGTGACAAAAGGCAGGAGTGGCCTCGAGGAATATTGATGGGGCTGTCACACGGAGTGTCTCCAGATTTCCCCGACAGTCCCAAGGTGAAGAAGCAATTTTGTATCTGCCATTAATCTTGCAAATAAATGCACGACGTGGCCGCAGCTGGGAGTCCTCATATTAATTGATCGCTGCTGCGGAACTGAGTTCGGAGCTCATTAGGCAGGGCTGGGAGCGGCGGCCGTGGGCTCGCTGGGCCGTGGCCCCGGCCTGTTGGCGTGTGATGCTCGGGGCTCCCCGCTGGTACCAGGACTGGCATCCAGAACCCCAAAGAGATGGAGAAGGGGCTGCGGGTTGGACATCGGCAGGTGTGGAGGACCTGGGGTGGCTCTGACCCCTGAGTGACCTCAGGTCCTGAGAGAGTGTGCAGCTTCTACTTGGGAGCCCGGTTTCCAGGGGGGCCCCCACTCTGCACCTGCGGGAACTGGGTCACTGCTCCTCTTGAGTCTCAGGTTCCTCATCGTTGAAGTGGAGATTACACCAATGCTCAGTGCAGAGGGATGCTGTGAGGTTTACATGAACTGTGCCCATGTCTTCAGTCAGAGTAAATGCTGCTCGTGGGATGCGATGACCGGGTCCTAGGGGAACCGTGCCTTCCAGCCCCAGCCCCCTGTGCTGTGGGAGGGTGAGATGCTCACATTATCGCTCCATCTCTTAACTAGATGTCCAAGCATTTGTATTTATGGAAATGGGGTGCCATCCGTCACTGACACCCGGGCTGGGGGAAGGACTGAAGAGCAGGTGGGTAAGGGATTGGAGTTGTTTGGGGGAAGGGGTGGGAGCGTCCAGGAGGCACTGGGGACCTCCAAGGAGTGAGAGAGGACGCCTGGCATGCGTGTTGGGTTTTACAGTTTATAGTGGACACTCGTATTCATTGTCTCGTCGGCTCACCTCCCAGGCCAAGAAATGGACAAACTTGGCTCCTTTTCCTGCCTTCCCTTTTCCCGAAATCTCTGAGTAACACACTTCTCCCGCCACGCCTCAGGCCATCTGCGTGGGGCCTCTTTCATATGCTTTCTTCACATCTCAGAGCCTTTTCCAAAGCTCTCTATGCAACCACTAGCTCAGCCACTCGCTCATATTCAACCAGCCAATGAAGCAGTTCTCACAATGAACAAACCAGTCATCTAGTCAACCAGCTAGCACTCAATCAAGGAATTGACCATCTAACTAGCTAACTAACCACAAAATCAAGTAACTAAACAACCGACTAGCAATCAACCAACTGACTAACCAAGCAGCTAATCCACCAACTAGCCAACTAATCAATGAACCAGTCAATCAGACAACCAACCACTCAACCATTCAATGAGCAACTTAATAAATGATTCAACCAACCCACAGACCAACTGACCAATCAAATAACCAGTAACAAATCAGCCAAAATATTCTGGGCAAATGAACACAATGAGATTCTGACTTGACCCAGGAGAAGGGCCATCTATAAACTTATTTATGAATAAGTTTATAAATAAGAACCTCATTCTTGCACCACTCCCTGCACAGCCCTGGGCCAGGCATTTTCTCTATGGACCCCACTAGAGCAGCGGTTTGCAAACTGGGTTCCCTGGGGTCCAGGGTTCTGTGGAAGGGCCCTGGGGTTGTTTGGGAAGCAAAGGGCAGCCAGGTGGTGGGTGCTGGGACTGTCTTCCCTGCTTCCACTGTGGGATATGGAGTAAGACTTTGAATAAAGGTTAGATGCCTTAAAATTTTGTTTTAAATGTTTAAAACCCAGCACAGCGGGCCACCTCTTTAGCTCTAAGATCAACAACTGTGTGTGTGGGTGTGGGGGAGCCATGAAGGGGACCCCGGGCTCCGGCCTGCAGTTTCCAGCGGGCAGAACGCAGTGAAGGCAGCGGCAGCTCCCCCGCGTCACCCTGGGCCCCAGGGGGCACTGCGTGCCAAGGCCTGGCTGCTGGGAGCTGGATGGACTCAGAAGCTCCTGGAGACCACACGTCGGGGAGGGGCTGAGGACAAGCGCCCCCCGGCGCCCCCCCCCCTCCGTCCACCCCATCGCATCTCCTCACCTGTTTCCAAGCAGAGCCTGCTCCCCCTGGCCCGGGTCTGCTGGGATTTCCACACAGCTCCAGGCAGGCCGAGGGGTGACCTGGGACGCAGCACCCACTAGGACTGATGCCGAAAGGTCTTCAGATGAGGACCCCCATCTGCCCGTTTCTCAGTCGCAGCCGCTGGGGAAGGCAGAGCCGGGTGTGGGAAGACCGTGCGCATCAGGCCAGCCACCTGAGCGGGGTGTGCAGCTGGGAGTCCTTTGCGGATTTCAGCTCCCAACAGCGAAGAGCAGCCAGATGGAGCTCAGGGTTCTTCCCCCTGCGGGAGAGAGGGCACGGCGTTGGGGGTCGGGCCGTGGGTTGAACCCCGCTTCGCCGTGAGACCTCGGGCAAGTCACGTCACCTCCCTGTGCCCGTGTCCCCTCCTCTGTAAAATGGGGTTGGTCAGCGGTTACCACTGAGGAGGCCAAGAGTGGGACGCATCTCTGTTTAGGGGACCCCCCCACGTTATGAATGGAAAACTGGCCAAGCGGGGGATTTGGGGAAGAGCTGGGATTATCACTGAGGTTTCTGCGTTGATGTCTCTTTTCTTAACCCCGAGA
The DNA here is from genome assembly GCF_000412655.1 of Myotis brandtii. Lineage (NCBI taxonomy): Eukaryota > Metazoa > Chordata > Mammalia > Chiroptera > Vespertilionidae > Myotis > Myotis brandtii. The sequence goes on from NW_005361573.1 coordinate 729,647, forward strand.
CGTCTTTTCCTCTCTCTTTGGGGGCCGTTTCCTCTAGAAAGTTAGAACCACGCTCTGCTGCCTGGCTGTGTCCTAACACCCGGGCTGACTCCGGGAGCCTCTGGATCTCACTCTGCTCCCTGTTTTCTCAGCAATGCCCCCGCCCCCCCGCACTGGGTGTGGGCTTAGATGTCTCCCAAAGGTACATTAAACACCCCCAGGTGGCCTGCCCGCTGACCGGAGGGCTATCACTTATTCAGGAGCACCTCCTAAGTGCCTGATTTATGGGTGGCAGGCGAGCTATGTTCTGTAGGCAGCTAGGGTCGTGCCATTAATTTTTCAGAGATTAAGAGCATGATGGGGAAGATAAATGGGGTGATTCTGGGGATCCTGGGAGAGCAGCTCCCAGGAGGGGTCCCCCACCCCTTCATGCTCACCTGGCAAGAAGTGAGTCCCTTTCTGCTGCTTTTCAGGAGAAGATCTGCTCCCAGAACAGGGGGATGGTCCTTCCTGGAGCCACAAGGGGTTCTCCTAGCAGAATCAGAGATATTTCGATCGGAGAGTCACAGACGGTTAAGTCAGACGAGTTTTTGAAATCGTGCAGTCCAGTCTCCTCACTTTACCGACGGGGAAACCGAGGCCCAGGGTGGGGAGATGACCTCAGGGGGCCACTCCACCAGCAGCGGCACCCCGGCTCTCCCTGGGGTCTCCTCCGGTGCCTCCTTTCTCCTGGAGGCGGGGCTTCGCCGCGGGTGGAGGAGAAGGACTTCTGAGGGGCGCTGCCATCTTCCCAAGCTCCCCACTTACAGAAAAAGAAGCCGAGGTTCAGAGTGGACCCTGCACCTCTTGACTGTAACTTGCACAGGGATCCCTCAGCTTTGCGCTGCTTCTCCGGCTCCCACCTCGAGTGCTCAGGACACAACATGTGCAATAAATATCTGTTAAATGGATGCACGTTGACCAGCACGGCTGGTACCAGAATCACGTGATCTAGAGTCTGCCTGTGGGCTCCGTGGCCAGTTTCCGTAACAGCACAGCCTGTCTTGTTGCGTCTTATGTCCCAGGTCTCATGAGCAGCAGGCGGGGACATGGAATTCCCACAGGTGGGAGCTCCGCCTTCTGGACAGTGGGAATTTTTTTCTCGGGCTTTCTTTTCTGTTCTTTTCTTTTCTTTCTTTATTTTTATCCTCACCCAAAGGATATTTTTCCATTGATTTTTAGGGGGAGGGGAACAGAGAGGGAAAGACAGAAATATGGATGTGAGAGGAACACATTGATTGGTTGCCTCCTGCACTGCCCTGCAACCGAGGTACATGCCCTTGACCCGAAATCGAACCCGGGACCCTTCGGTCTGCAGGCCGATGCTCTATCCACTGAGCCAAACCGGCCAGGGCTCTTCTTGGGCTTTCAAACTCCCAAGGGAAACCCAAAGGGTTGGACAGTCCCCGAAATGCTTGGCTTTGGGCAGAGAACCCCCTCCTCTCCTTTGAGGAGAAATCCGCTGCTAGAGAAGCTACTCTGAAGGCTCCTTTGTGGGTTTCAGCGCCCAACAGAGGAAAAGCAGCCAGAGAGCGAGCCCAGGCTTCTGGGGCTGCATCTGAAATAGCTCCCAGGAGGGAGGCCTGAGAACTGGACTAGGGTGGGGAGGCAGCGAGACAAGACGGGAGGAAGAGGCTGCAGAGTCCGGAAGGAAGCCAGGGGAGCTGGGGGCTCCTTCTATGTGCAGACGGTGCCTGGTGACGTAGCACCAACTGAACATAGTGATGAGGACATGACCTGCCTCTGCAGAAACCATGAGCCCGTTCTCGAAACAGGAACACAAGGCCGGTTGAAAGGATAGCCTCCAATTCTAGTAGGTCCAATGCACAAAGACTGTTTCAACGTCACAGACGCTGCCTGAGCACCTACTGTGTGCTGTGCTCCGTGAGAGGCTCTGTGGGAGTTAGGAAACACGGGGCTGCGTATGGTTAAGAGAATGGGATCTGCCTGGAGCCGGACGACCCAGGTCTGAACCCCGGCTTTACCACTTAGGAGCTGTGTGGCCTTGGGCGAGTCCCTTAACGGAGCCTCGGTTTCCTCATCTGTAAAGGGAAGGTAACGGTATCACGGTTGTTGGGAGGATGAAACAAGGTAATACCCATAAAGCACTTGGCAAGAGGCCAGCACATAGTGTGTGCTCAGCAAGTGTTGTTGGGTAAAGGGAGTGCATGTCCCTGGCGTTGGGCAGACGGGGCTGCAGGGACAGCAATGCCCGGATCACCCTGGCAGTCGGCCCCTACTTGCAGGACCTCACTCACCTCCCCGCCTCCCCCAGGGACTTCTGGGGGTCTCCAGGGGCACTTCCGCCTGCTCAGGACACTGCCCGCCCACATCCCCCTGCTCTGAGCCTCCGGAGGAAGTCGCTGCCCACACGCCATTTAATTTTCCAAGTAATTCCTTGGGTCTGGTCTCTATTTCCGAGGTTACGCACTGACAGTCTGCATTCCATCTGTGGCCCTCAGGCACAGTTTGATGGATGGCATGGCGTTTCAAAACCATTTGAGGCAGCCTCCATACGCCGGGGGATTCCGGATTTAAAGAAACCATATTGTGAAGATATTTTCAAAAACCAAAATATGCACACATGGTTTCTGCTCGGCCACGAGGGGCTGGAGCTGAGTAGCCAACACCCTATTGGGTCCGCGACCACCGTCTCCACTTGGCCCCCAGGCCCACCGGCCCACCCACGGCTCCCTCTACTCACCACCCACCACGCCCACCAGCTCCTGTGACCAGTGTGGCCTCTGCAAGCCATCTGCGCCCCCTGGTCCATGGCTATCGGGCCCTCCCCAGGAGTCCACTCCAAAGACTTTCTAGATTCCGACCTCCGCCCCATCCCTCACCCTCGGAGTGCAGATTTTAAAACAGGCGCAATTGATTTGGCGAGGACGGGTGATTAATTAGACACGAACACTCGCTGCAGGAGAGCCTCCGAGGCCGTTTTGATCTCGGATGCCTCTTGAATTTCCCTGCCTTTGGGGCTGCTGCTCGCAGCTGGTTTAGTGTTAATGACAACCATCGGCCCAGCACCCCGCCTCCAGCCCCACCCTGGTCCCTTTCTCCTGGAGATCTGTCTGCCCCACCCTCTGGGGCTGGGTGTGGGTGGGGGTTCGGGGCTGTCATGGGGCTCTGGAGCCGGACACACACACACACACACACACACACACACACACACACACACACACACCTGGCAGGCTGCCAGCATACATTCTGTCTCTTCCCCACACACTGTTATCACCTCCAGGCGAGGCTCAGGACTGGCGATGCTCAGGGCTGGCGGAGGGCTGGAGAAATGGTGAGGAGCAGCAGCTGAGATGGGAGAGGTTTCCTTGAGGGAGCCGGCCGCCCACAGGCAGTGCTCGGCCCAGCAGAGACAGGAGACACAGGAAGCCTGTAGGAAGGGCAGACTCCCAGACCTGCTGAGTCAGACCCTGATTTTAACCGGACCCCCCAGGCAATTCTCCACCAAAAGCACTTTTCAGCTCGATCTGGGCCCCAGCACACATTTGTTCAGAGCCGGTGAAGCCTTCGGTAGTGGTTCTCAAATGACTGTGGGACCGGATTCTTACCAACCCCCACCTTGCCCCCGGCCCGGGGCCTAGTGCAGTGATGGCGAACCTATGACACGCGTGTCAGAGGTGACACGCGAACTCATTTTTTTTTGGTTGATTTTTCTTTGTTAAATGGCATTTAAATATATAAAACAAATATCAAAAATATAAGTCTTTGTTTTACTGTGGTTGCAAAGATCAAAAAATTTCTCTATGTGACACGGCACCAGAGTTAAGTTAGGGTTTTTTCAAAATGCTGGCACGCCGAGCTCAAAAGGTTCGCCATCACTGGCCTAGCGCATAGTAGGTGTGCAGGAAGTTTTTGTAGATTTGAATCCTCCATAGGGGTTAGGTTTTCTATGTAGTTCTCAGCCTTGGCCACACACTTGACCCCCACCTAGCGGAGCTTTAAACATTGCTGGTCACTGGGCCCCACCCCCAGAGAGACTAACTTAATGACTTGGGCATGGCCTGTTACGTCATAGGCGTGGCCTGTTATGTCCTAGGCATGGCCTGTTATGAGTATGTCCTGGGAATGGTCTGTTATGTCCTAGGCATGTCCTGTTATGACTATGTCCTGCGTGTGGCCTGGTCTTGGAGACTTGATAGCTCCCTAGAGTCCCAAGTACAGCCCTGGCTAAGAACCACTCGGCTGGTGCCTATGATAAAAATTCTGAGCAGCAAAGGCAAATCCCTCTTTCATATCCCACAGGGAGGCTGATGTTGGAGACCCACTCGCCCTCTCACTTTTCCCTCAGTGTAGGGATTGGATATCCGTTTCTGCCACTGAAGAATCCTTGCTGGCGAGCACTACGGGGTCAAGGCATTTGAAATACGTATCCTTGAATGCAAGGATCACACTTGGGGGTGATGGCACAGGGTGAGATGCTCACGGCATGAGGGGCGCACGGGATGTGAGGGCTCATGCACATACCTGGGTGCACCTGCCCTTTCACCTCCCTCTCCTCGCCCACCTCCTCTCGTCCATTCCTCTTCCATCTTTACATCTCAACTTAGCCACTTCCTCCAAGAAGCCTTCTCTGACTACCCTGGGGGTAAGAAGGTTCCTTGGTTCTATGCTAGCAAAGAATGGTGCTCTTGTCAGAATGCTGGTGGCAGGCGTGTGAGGTGGGGACGTGACATCTGGCGTCCCCTTCTGGGCTGGAGGTTCACTGCGGTCCTTCATTGTATTCCTGGGTCACATCACCGGGGCTCAGTTGAAATTGCAGTGAGTGATTGCATGACTAAATGAGCAAATGAATGACTGAATACATGCAGTTCTGCAGGCACAGGTGGTTGAGGGTCCACAATGGAGGGAAGGGCTCTTCCTTTCCACATGGCTTCTGTGTAGACATGTTTTATCCGATTACCACGGGGGCCCCTGTGGTGTGCAGTGAGACGCAGCTGTGTTTCTTAGGTCTATAATTTTCCAATAATTAGGTTTTCAGGCACGTATGTCTTGCGGTTTGAATAGGATTCAGTTATAGCTTTGTTGCTAAAGTAACCGCATACGTAAGCCCTCAAAAATGTGCTTTAATAGTGATGGGTTACTATGAATTTGTGCTATTTAGGTAACTTGCAATATACTGGCAGGGCAATATAATTACATGGCTGGGTTATTTTTAATTTCATGGGGCAGCGTTTCTCAAGCCTCTGTCATCCAGTCCCACCTTTTTGATTTTTGCCCTGCTTGTATACCACCTCTAAGGTGTCACGAATTTAATATTTTTCTTTAAATCTCATTTAAAAATGTCAGTAAATGTACTCATGAAAAAATATCAGTTAAGTGTCACTCACAAGGAAAATTGAGATGATCACAGTAAATAGAAACCAATGATTGCTTTTCTCAACTAGAAGGTAACCACCAACTATCCCTCACCCAAAAACAGTGAAAATAAAACAATGGTATTCAATGCTAGCTAGGCACTGTTGCCTGTCTAAAGCTCTGAGCCCAATCCGTGCAGGTTCTCTCTGTTATAAAAGGAGATTGGCAAGTGTTGGAGAAGGTGTTTAAGACTGTGAGCCCTACATTGAGACTTCCTACAGGAAGTGACCAAGTTGGAATAGGAATTTACGAGAAGTGGTGGGAGAGGAGAGGAAAGTAAAGTTATCTTGTTTTTCTCCAGTTTTTTCTTTCTTTTTAAAAAAAATCTTTTTTCACAGTTTATTTTATTTATTTCTTGTTATTTTTTATTGATTTCAGAGAGGAAGGGAGAGGGAGAGATAGACAGAAACATCAGTGATGAGAGAGAGTCATTGATTGGCTGCCTCTTGCACACCCCACACTGGGGATCGAGCCCAAAACCCAGGCATGTGCCCTGGCCAAAATCAAACCCCGGACCCTTCAATCTGAAGGCTGATGTTCTATCCACTGAGCCAAACCGGCTAGGGTTCTCCAGTTCTTTCTAATAGCCACATCAAAGGATGAGACTGAGTGAGTCTTAAGGTCTTTTTTTTTTTTTTTTTTTTACCTCAACTTAAGAACCACTGACAAAACACAGATACCTTTGAGGTGCAACTGACCAGGATTGGAACCCTGGTTTTACCACTTGTTTGCTCGGTGACCTGGGGCAAAGCACATCCCTTCTCTAAGTCTACATTTTCTCAGCTGTAAAATGTGACTACCATCGGCCTCAGAGGATTGGCATGAGGCTTATGAAAAGGCATTGGAGCCTGGCCGGTGTGGCTCAGTGGTCGAGTGTTGACCTAGGAACCAGAGGAATGGGGTTTGACCATGCAGACAATCTGATGATCATGAAGCTTGTGGTTTTCAACAGTCATTCGATGATGGATTCATCCCGCAAACATTTCTTGAGCATCTATGATGCACCAGCCATAGCACCAGAGGCCCAGATATGCATCCGATTTGTGGTCTCACGTTTATACCGATGTAAGATTCTGGAACCCTTTTGAAAATGTTGGACCTGCCTTTTCAGAAAGCCTTGTGCCACCCAGGCACACCCATGTAAATTTTATGTGGCCTCCAGGGAGGCCATCCATAGATTTCCTGGGGGGCAGGGGGAGGGCTCGGGCACAGGTCCCAGGTTCAGAATCATTGTTATAGCCTAATAAATGAAAAAAATAAAATAAAATAAAAAGATGTCGTCATATTTGTGTCATTGTACTTGCATAATCCCTTGACGCTTGACTCATTATCAAGAATTTTCTGCCTTTTATTGTCAGAGTCACAGACTTTGACATTTGAACATCAGTTTCAGCAGGAAGTCCAACAGATGTGGTCCCAGGCCTCACGGAGCCTCCAATCAGGGGAGGAATTCCCTACCTGCCCCGGACATCTGCCCCCTGGCTCTGACCAACAGTGGGTTGGGAAGAAATAGGGGGAAGTGAGCAGAAGAGGGGACATGCAAGTGGTGGTGGCATCGGGGTGCCTGGATTTCACCAAGCTTGGTGACCTCCAGTCAAGGAAGGGGCTGCGAGCCCTAGCCGGTTTGGCTCAGTGGATAGAGCGTCGGCCTGTGGACTCAAGGGTCCCAGGTTCGATTCCGGTCAAGGGCATGTACCTTGGTTGCGGGCACATATCCAGTAGGGAGTGTGCAGGAGGCAGCTGATCGATGCTTCTCTCTCATTGATGTTTCTAACTCTCTATCCCTCTCCCTTCCTCTCTTTAAAAAAGCAATAAAATATATTAAAAAAAAAAAGAAAGGGGCTGTGGGTGGTTGAGTTCAGCATGGTTTTTTAAAATTTTTATTTATTTTATTTTAAAAAATATATTTTTATTGATTTCAGAGAGGAAGGGAAAGGGAGAGGGAGAGAGCGATAGAAACATCAATGATGAGAGAGAATAATTGACAGGCTGCCTCCTGCTCGCCCCCCACTGGGGATCGAGCCCGCAACCTGGGCATGTGCCCCAACTGGGAATTGAACCGTGACCTTCTGAGCCGGCCGGCGTGGTTTTTATATTATTATTATTTTTTTAATTTATTTTTTTGCGTGGTTTTTTAGACGCCACCAGAGCCCAGTTAGGGTTTGGGGAACCAAGATGCCTCAAATAGTGAAAACCAAGGTGGGCAGCTGCGGGCACGAAACGAATCCCAGAGCGTGGCCACCCATGATCTTCAGCTCTGGGAGGTCCACCCATGACTTCGCGGGCAGTTTTCCATAACACACACCGGGTCCTGTGACAGCAGTGAGGGTGGGCAGATTCCCCCTCCCTCCCGCCCGCCTGCCTCCCGAAGGAGTGAATCGGGCCAGAGCCAGACAGACATCTTTCTGGGTGAATAATTCACAGTTTCCTTAGCTGAATTCGAGATGAGCCCTCGGGCCCTCATCCCCTTCCTCTTGCCCCGACATCACACGGAGGCATGTGGAGAGCACTGAAGCAAGAGGCAGCCAGCTGCCGCCAACAGGCTAGAGAGCGGCCCAGAGAGAAATCTTATTTATGAGCCTTCCAGGGCTCGGTGCCTTGGAGGGCGGCTGTCTGAGCAGGGACCAGCCCGGGAAATGAAGGAAGGTGTTGATTTAGACCTGGGCTGTCTCCTCACATGCTTCTGATCCTGTGATTGCGGCTTTCTTACGGATCACGGAGTGTTATAACGGATAAGAAATAGGTCCCTGAGCTGGTGGCTCAGGTGGTTGGGCCTTGTTTATGCACCGAAAGGCCGCTGGTTCGATTCCAGGTCTGGGCACATGCCCAGGTTGCGGGCTCAGTCCCCAGTAAGAGGTGTGCAGGAGGCAGCCCATCTATGTTCTGCTCTCACATTGATGTTCTTCTCTCTCTCACTCTCCCTTCCTCTCTCTAAAAATCAATTTAAATATCTTTTTTTTTTTTTTTAAGGATAGGAGCTAGGAAATGCTCGAGAGTCTATGTTCCAGGTACTATGCTAAGTGCTTGATATGGGTTAACCCAAGTCATTGCCACCACCACTCACTGTTACTATTACTGCCTCTCTGCCCTCTATTATAACCTCTCTGAGGCACAGAGAGGTTAAGCCACTTGCCTTAGGTCACTCAGCTGGTAAGCGGTAGGGCAGGATTCAGACCTCCACTGTGCTCTCAATGACCTCGGTTGCTACCTGGAAGCCCTTGGGCTGCGGGAATCTTTTCTGTATCATCTGATGGGCCCTGATCAATGACAAGGCCCCCCTGAGCCAGGCCCCCAGGCCCCCTGCTTGGGAATCGTTACCCCTCTGGCTCCTGGGTCGTGTGGAGATTCTAGGAGGCAGTCCTGTGGGGCTGGGCTTTCCTGGCTGCTCCGGAAATATTTTAATGTTTATAGAGCTGGTACAAGCCCTTCAGCTGTGCCTGCCAGGCGGGGTGGGAGCACGTGGGTGACCAGAAACCAGGGGCACCTGCGTGCCCGGGGGACATGCCAGATGAGGAGGATCTGAGGTCTGGGACCCCCAGGCGTCACCCACCCGGGCCCAGGGCCCAGGGCCAGGGCCCCCACCCCTCCCGTCTCTCCTCAGAGGCGGCCGCCTGAGTTTTGGGCTGGTCTCTGAGTCAGAGGCCCCGGCAGGAAAATAAACTTTCTGTACTAAGAGGAGGGGGGTGAAGCTCACTTTTCAAAAATAGGAGAAGCAGCCCCGTTGCTATGACGAATTTCTCGTGTTGCTCCGTGTTTTTAAAAATTTTTATTTTTTTAATGACCCACATAAAAAGGTACATACGGCCTCCTTGTAAAAATCCATGGAAAGATCTCCCTCTGAAGCCCGATTTGAGAGAGGCCCGAGGAGCGGGGGGGCGGCCGGGAGAGCCTGTTTGAAGGCCATGGAAGGCTCTGGGGTCGCTGGCATTTTGAGGACCCCACCCACATCATGGCAAAACTCAAAATGTCCCTCCAGGTCCCCGGACACATACCAACGTATACAAACAGCTGAAAAAGTTTTAAAATAATTCAGACGACATAGGGCTTTATGGGATGGACTTTTGTTGGAGAGCAGAGTGTGAGAAAGAAGCCCAACACCCCCCACCCCCCCCCCCCCCCGCCACGTCCGGGGCAGGCACTGCTAATCAATCACTGTGCTCTTTCCAGCCGGGCTTGGCTGTGACCTGGGATCCCCTGAACACAGAGCTCCCGGGTTCCAGAACCAACCGTCTGGAGTGGAGCATCAGGATGAAGCTGGCCCGATCGGTGTGGCTCCGTGGTTGGGAGTCGACCTATGAGCCAGGAGGTCACAGTTCCCGGTCAGGGCACATGCCTGGGTTGCAGGCTTGGTCCCCAGTGTGGGGCGTGCAGGAGGCAGCTGATCAACGATTCTCTCCCATCATTGATGTTTCATCTCTCTCTCCCTCTCCCTTCCTTTCTCAAATCAATATATATAAAAGATGAAGCTTGATCCGAAATCTTGGAACTACAGATTCCAAGGGAATAAACAGAGGCCTCTTAAATGCCCTGTAGGCCACTGCCTCTCTCTCAGGCCCCAATATCCCTACGTCAGGCCTTAATTTCCAAAATCCTGTTAAAAACACACATCCCACCCTCCCAACCCCTTTTCACTCCCAGGAAGACAATGCCAAACTTACCCAAGTGCAGAATGGTGGCTTCTGATGGTCTTCGTTCTTCAGGGGGGCGGTGGGGTTCTGTGCTCCATCCCCCACCCCTGGCATCCAGAGGCCTGGCCGGCCCGGAGCCACATGTGGCTCCCAGCTGATCAAGCCTCATCACAGCCTGGGGCTGCGGGGGAGGCCCGCAGCAGTGCACGGAAGCGGGGAGAGGCACTTCCCATAAGCCCATCTGTTCTAGGCCATTAGGCAGACACGAGCAGAGCCAGGACGACGGGCCAGGTACAGAAGGTGCCTAGCTGAGAGCAAAGCTGGGAAAACAAGGGCCTCACCCCGGGTGACCTTGCCTCCCCGAGCATCTCCTGGTCCTGCAGTTGGGACCCCCTGACCCTCCTCCTTAAAGATAACACCTAGGCCTCAGTTGTATTTCAGCTCCAGCCCCAGCAACGCAGCAAAACCAGACGCTGCCTCAGGACCAGCTGCCTTGACTAATGACCCCCTGCCCTGGCCCCGACCAATCAGTGGAGACCTAGACCCTGAAAGGACGCACCTGGAAAGCTGATGGATATTCTGATGAAACCTCCCCTAAGATTCCCACCAGCAAGAGAGAAAAATACCCCCGAACAAAGGGCCCCCCCCCTGCTCCCCCCCCCCCCCCCACCGTCCCCCCACCGGGGGAGCACTTCCCCCTTCTTCCCTCTAAGGGACCCTGGGAAACCTGCAACCAGGGGAGCCATGGGCAGCGGCAGCTCGTCCAGGGCTCACCCCTGAACCTGCCTCCAAGGCCCCCTTTCCTCTGACTTCTCGTGACCAGAGCAGCCCCGCTGAGGCTCTCCTGTTGTTCCTTCTGTGCCCTCCCTGTTTCACTGTCCTACGTGTGTTGTTGCTGCGGCCAATCAGTTCTTGCTTCCTCTGGTAACACATCCACAGGTGGGGCTCCCCTGGCTCCCCTTCCAGGATCCCCCAAGTGTGTTTGATTTTCCAGAAAGGCTGGCTCCCCACTCCTCCTCCCTCTTCTCCCCCTCCTTCCCCTCTCCCTCCTCCTCCCTCTTCCTCCCTCTTCTCCTCCCTCTTCTCCACCTCTCCATCCTTACCTCCCTCTCCTCCTCTTCCTCCTTCACTCCTCCTCCTCTCTCCTCCTCCCACAGCAGATGAGGAAATCGAGGCTCGGAGAGGTGAAAGGACTTGCCCCCATCACAGGGGTCACAGAAGTGGAGACAGGGGTTCAGTCAGATCTGGTCTATCTGACCTCAAAGCCCTCCCCCTCCTCCTTCTTTTTTCTTTTTAAATATATATTTTTATTGATTTCAGAGAGAAAGAAACATCAACGATGAGAGAGAACCATCAATCGGCTGCCTCTTGCACGCCCCCTACTGGGGGTCCAGCCCGCAACCCAGGCATGTGCCCTGATCTGGAATGGAACCGTGACCTCCTGGTTCATAGGTCAACGCTCAACCACTGAGCCAGGCCGGCCGGGCAAAGCCCCCCTGCTTAACCACGATTCTGTGGCCTGACGAGAAAACGTGTTCTGGGACCCAGACTGTATTCCTAATGGAAATGTCTGTATCTGTGATTTTCAGACTCGAGCGAGCTCCGGCTCCCCCAGCAGCTGGCTCCCCCACAGCCGGCTGGGCGCTGCCCCCGAGGGCCCCATTCTGCTGTCTGCAGTGAGGTCTGGGGGTGTGCATGTCCCCCAGGCTCCCAGGCAAGGCTGCTGCTGTGGCCCACCTGGTCTCTGTTAGTCACGGACCTTTAGGGGGTGATGCACGGGCTCCTGTCGTGTCGTGGAATGTCCTCTCCTTTGGGCCAGAAGGCTTTGGGCCACTGCGGGGTGACCTCGGGCGAGTCCCTTGCCTTCTCCAGATCCAGTTCTCCCCCCATCTGTACAGCAAGGCAGGATGAGATAGAAGCTTTTAGTCCACCGGGCAAGCCTGGCAGAGGGGGTAGGAGAGGGGTCTGGAGTCAGGCTGGGTCTGACTTCTGACTCTAGGTTGCTGTGTGACCTTGGGCAAGTGACTTAACCTCTCTGTGCTTCCAGTTATTGCCTCGGAAATGAACCAGTTAGACTAGATCGTCTTTAAGTGTAGATCTCACTGGATTAACAGTCGAGGATGGTGGGGAGAGAGAGGTGAGGTTCTAGGGCTGGTCAGATGGTGAAGGACACGTTCCCGCACCTGCCCAAGCCTTTGAGGTGAACCTACTCCCTCGCTCCCTCCCTCCCTCTCTCCTTCCGCTCTCCCCTGCCCTCCCCTTCCCTTCCTGTTTCCTTTGCACACAAGTTATTTTCAGCAGCCTGAGCTGAATCAATCAGATCTGTGGGCATGATTGGGGCGCCCTCGACAAAACCACTTCCCCTCTGTGGCCACAGCACCCTCATCTGTAAAATGGGCATGTGACACCTCCCCCAGCTGCATGGACAGCGCTTGGTCCAGGGCCATATGCTCGGTAGGCCCCTCTGTCAGTTCTTTAATGTGGAGGCGAAGGGCTGGGCTCTGGAGCCAGACAGCCCGCGTGGAATCTCTTCCAACCGACCAGCTGTTGGCCTTGGACAAGTGACCTAACCTTTCTGTGGCCCAGTTTCCTCGTCGGTAAAAAGGGGACAGGCGTAGTCACTGCTTCCTGGGGCTGCAGTGAGGATACACAGCAAGGGCCCAGCACACTGCCTGGCTGTCAGCCGTTTGGATGACTCTACTGATGATGGGATGGTGTGGACGCTAAGGCAGGCACGGTGCTGAGTTGGGGACAGAGCAGGGGACGAAATACATCCCTTCCCCAAGGGGTTCCCAGTGCAAGGGAGAGACACCCTCACAGGCAGGGACAAGTTCACAGCCGTCAGTGCTGTGATGGGGGAGCCCAGAGCAGAGCACCCCCCCGCCCTTCCCTCCCCCCCAGGCAGGGAAGGCTTCCCGGGAGCTGCTCCCCAAGCTGAGACCTGAAGGGGGAGCAGAGACCCTTTGAATAACATGAACATGTGTCCATAAGGATTTTGTATAAGAAAGTAATTGGACAAGCGTGTTCATTAAAGCTAAAAAGTTGAGAATAACTGAATCAACCACCAAGAAAGTATTAATCGAATAAGCTAGGGTGCATTGAGTCAATGAAATAATTAACAGCTGGTCAAACAGGGTGAGATACATGTACCTGGTCACTGAATGAAGAAGCAGGTTACGGCATGGCGCACAGAGTAGGACTGAGTCATTTTATATTTACATATGAAATACGTGTGTGTGTGTGTGTGTGTGTGTGTTTGTGTGTGTGTATGTGTTCATACCAGAGTGCTACTACTATGATTCATCTTGGAGGATCAGGGTTTGGGATGAAAACAGAATTTGTCTTTAAGCCACACAGGAGCCTGAACGTAGTTAAAGGTCTGATGTATTCTGCCCAGAAATGGTATGTCACTGCCTATCCCTATCACGTATGTGACTTTTGCTTTCCTATAACATTTAATAAAAGCAAACATGATAAAACATTGTCATCTTGGTTCATTTGATACTTAAAAAACCTCATTGCTGTTTTACAAAAAAAAAAAAGAGGGAGCAAGAGGTCATCAGGCCTGAACAGGGACAGGAAGGGCACCGAGGTGGGAGGAACAGCACGCACGGAGGCCTGGGGGGAGAGGTGCCAGAGCGGTGGGACACCCGGCAGCCAGCTGTCTGGAGGCCCTGGTGGGGAGCACAGTGCTTCCCCAGCTGAAGTGCTCCCCGTTTGTGCTCAGCCAGTGGGCACGGCTCCCAGCTGGGTTTGGCCACCAGAGGGGCGGGTCGACCCCAGCAGGCCTTGCCACCGGCCACCACCCAGCAGCCCAGGCCCTGGCTGGCAGGGACAGCCTCCCCGGCCGCCCCCACTCCCTGCAGCTGGCCGCCCCTGCCCTCATTCCGCCCAGTTTCCTGCCCCTCCCTCCCGCTCCCTCCCTCCAGCTGTTTCTCTGGCGGAGTCTGTCCCTTGCGGGACAGCAGCCCCAACCAGCTCGGAGCTCAGCACAGACTGGCCTCCCCAGGAGCCTCTCAGGGGGTGAGGGTGTTCTAGGGCGCGGGCCGGGCTGCGCTCTGCGGGGTTCGAGGAGATTTTGAATGAATGGATGAACTGCTTTCTGGGCAAACAGCCGCAGCCAAAGAACAGTGTGATTGGGAGAAAGAAGTCGGGAACGGGGCCTCCTGCACAGCCCGGCGTGGCCTGAAGCCGAGGGGAGCCCTCAGGAAGACCTGGGCGGAACCAGCCTCAAGGTACCATGCGTGGCTTTGACCCACCCGCAGGGGCCAGGACAGGGGCGTGCTAGTCCAGGAGAGAGGTCTTCCCCTTTGGTTCTTCTTAAAAGTTAACTTTTATCCAAATGACTGGAATTCTATCCTGATGTTCAGATTTCCAAAGGCACGCGTGCACATTGTAAAAACCAGCGAGCTCACCGGAATGTTAAAGGCAGGAAGCTCAGCGTTTCCCTCCGTTCCTCTGTTAATCTCACTACAGCCCCACGAGGGAGGTGCTTTCAGAGTCCCCATTTTACAGGCGAGGAAACTGAGGCTCAGAGAGGGGCGGGCACGGGCTCAGGGCTGTAGGGACAGTCAGCTGGGAGGTCGAGATTGGAATGAGCCTGGTCAGCGTGGCTCGGTGGTTGAGCGTCGACCTATGAATCAGGAGGTCACGGTTCAATTCCCGGTCAGGGCACAGGCCCGGGGTTGCAGGCTCCATCCTGAGCTGGGGGGCGTGCAGGAGGCAGCTGATCAATGATTCTCATCATTGATGTCTCTCTCTCTCTCTCTCTCTTCCTCTCTGAAATCAATTTAAAAAATTGTTTTAAAAAGGATTGGAATGAAATGAGGGTCATCACCACAGGGGCAGCACTGACTCTCAGGACAGAGACGGAAGAGGGGTCCTAGCGCAGAGGTGGTCTCCCAGGTGCCCTCCCCATCAGCCACTCGCTCGCTCTCTCACTCACGGACCCATGATGTCTGTTGGGTGCCTGCAATGTACCCGACACATGTAAACATGTAAATGTGGATACACACACTCACTTCCCCACCCCCTCACCCCCGTTTCTAAAATTAAATTTATTGGGGTGGCATTGGCTAAAACGATTGTACAGGTTTCAAGTGCACAGTTCTGCCGTACGTCACCCGTCTATTGCACTGTGGTTTCACACTCACTTTTCCAACTTCGTGTCCGGTCATCTTTCTTGTGCTTCACCTCGGACTGTGGGCCTCCTTCCCTGTCATCTTATTCCTCCACCATCCGAACGACGGCACGGAAAACGTGTCTTGTCTTGGGGTTTATTGAATCATTTCTCATCGGGGTGTTCCCGATTATGAATAGCGCTGCAGTGACCACTCTAGGAGGTCATCTTTGTGTTTGTTTGCTTTTTTCTTATTTTATTTTATTTTATTTATTTTTTTTTTGGTGTGTGTGTTTTTAAATATATTTCTTTATTGATTTCAGAGAGGAAGGGAGAAGGAGAGAGAAAAACATCAATGATGAGAGAGAATCATTGATTGGCTGCCTCCTGCACACCCCCTACTGGGGAACGAGCCCACAACCCAGGCATGTGCCCCTGGCCGGAATCGAACCTGGGACCCTTCAGTCTGCAGGCTGACGCTCTATCCACTGAGCCAAGCCGTCCAGGGCTGTGTGTGTTTGTTTTATGGACAGTTTTCCAGAAGTGAAATCGCTGGGTCAAAGGTTTGCCTGTTTTTAAGGATGTTGAGGCTTTGGGACATATTGCCCCCACTGGTTGTGCTGGCTTGCACTTCCCTGGCCCTGTCCTGGGTGCAATATCCTCCCAGCTCTTACTAGTAAAACGTCCCTGATGAGAAAGGTGAGCTAACACGGGGCCGCCTCGCTGTACGTTCCTTTATCAGCACCGAGTAGCCTTTATAATCTTATCGTTCCCTTGTCTTCTATAATTATCCTCTTCAAGTCCATTTCCATTTTCTGTTCCCTGTTGGCTTGTTCACCTTTTTCTTATTGACATTTAAGGGTTTTTTTTTTTGTCTAGGAAAGCTCTGAACCCTTTGCCCGCGGTCTCTGTTCAAAGTTTTCCACTCCCCTCTCTGTTTTCAGATGAGCGCATTTTAAAAGGGAAAGCCACAAAGATGGGGTTTTTGGGCAAAATTACAAGAAAATAACACGTAATAACTAAGTGCAGTCGGCCCTCCCTCCATATCTGGGGTTCCGCATCTGCAGATTCAACCAACCGCAGGTCAAAAAACTTTGCGAAATAAAAGAGAAAAGTGTTGCTGTTGCTGACATACACTACGTGTAATTTAGTTACAATAGATGCATCTGCATTTTTTCCTCATTATTCCCTAAACAATACAGCATAACAACTACTTACACAGCATTGACATCGTATTAGGTGTTATAAGCACCCAGAGATGACTCAAAGTATATGTGAGGGTGTGCGTGGGTTATGCGCAAGTACCACACCGTTTTATGTGAGTGACTTGAGCATTTGTGGGTTTTGGTATCCGCTGGGGTCATGGAGCCAACCGCCCCCCGCGGATACGGAGGGACGCCTGTCATGCTATTGGGTGTGGCTCAGAGAGGGGAGTGAGACAGCGGCCAGGCCCCGGGTCTGCTTTCTCTTTCCACGAAGGGCCTGGGCCCCAGTTTCCCTTCTGGAATCCCCGACTTCCTTTTCAAGACCAACCTCCTTGCCGCTCTCGCTGTCTCTTTAGCTTCCTCCAACTTGCCGAAAGGAAAAACTTCTCCAAATGTCTGTGTCGCTGAAATGATCAGCGTCGGCTAAGTCAGGCCTCTGCTGGCGGGAGGAAGGCGGCTTGACATTTTCTTAGAAGGTTTAACTGAAACCCGCGATGCTCAAGCCGTGGGGTGCCCGGCATTGAGAAGCCCAAAGGGAGGAGTTATTTATCGCTTGGTACACAGGGACCTTCGCTGGCCTCCTCCAACCTTCAGGGAATAGATAAACCTGGCTTTGGGTAAGTACTTCCCTCTTTGGCTGAGCCCTTATGAAAAGTCCTCCCACCCCTCCAACTGGGTCAACACCTGTCTCCACGAGGCTCTCTTGGTGCCGGTACTCACCCATCACAGTGCCCATCACACTGTCTTGTAATTGCCTGTCCTGCTGTCTGTCTCCTCTGCTGGCCTGGGAGCTCCTTGAGGCCAGAACAGGGTATTATTCTCTCTGTATCCCCAGCCCCCTGCACAAGACCTAGCATGTAGCAGGTGCTCAGTTAAACGTTCATCGAATAAGTAAAGTAGCCAGGCCTCAGTTTCACCATCTGCAAAATGGGATGAGGGAGCTCGACTAAAGTCTCATCTCTTAGATGTTTACTTAATAACTCCTGTCAATTGGCAAACCATGTTATTGCTATAATTTTCTCGAATCCTCAGCCTGGCTATGATGATAAAGGTGCTAGTCATACGTCTGTTTGACAGATTAGGGAACTGAGTCCTGGAGAGGGGTTCTGATGCTAGACCTCCATGAAAGGCCATAGAACACGATGGCTATGGGGTTGGGTTCTGTTGGGTGGGTTTGATCCTGGCCTGCCACCTGCCACCTTAGTGACAGAGAACAAGTTATGCCCTATCTTTATACCTCAGTTTCCTCATCTATAAAATGGGAGCATGAATAGTAATTCCCTCCTAGGATGATTAAAAGATTAAATGAGATGATAGATGAGGAGCACGTAGCAGAGGGCTTGCCAGGTAGCAAGGGCTTTGTAAACATTAGCTATTATTCTGTTATCATGTCTATACCACCATGCTATCTACACCCGTGACACTCATGGGAGCCAAGTAGAAATAATTATTGATTTCTTTACCAGTCGATCATTAATGCCCAGGTTCCTGCCAGTGTCCAAGAAAACCAAGAGCCGATTTCATTCTCTTTGAGCTATGCTTGCACAGGTGCAGTTACCAGGGCCAGTTTTGAGGCTACGAAGTAGACTCAAGACTTCTCCAAGTGGAATCCTGGGATTACTGACATGATGATCTATAATCAGAAGCATCATGAGTATTTCTTAAAGCTTCATTTTTCTGAGTCAGAATATCGGAGGGTAAGCTGTGCAAAGTCTGCATTTGGAAGCCACTTCACGGAGGGGTCTGATGTACCCCAACACCTAAGAACCATTACGCTAGAGTAGTTGGCCGTCTCTTTTCCTAGCCTTTGCCCAGGTCTCTGGGTTCTTCGCTGCACACCGAGGTTTGTTTTTTTTCCTTTCTAAGCAAATATCTATGTACTTTTTGCAAGTTATACCCTGTGTCAGCAGTTGAGGTCAGGCGGCATGCTGGAGAAGAAGTGAAACTTTGTTGTGTTGTACCACAGAAAGCAGATTCTGTGCAGACTTGGGAAGTTTCTTAAGCCACAGAATCCTTCTCTCCAATGAAAATATATGGGGGAAAACAGATAAAAGTGGTGCTATCCTAACTGAAATAGGAGTGGAGGGCTCCAGGCTTCAGCTCACTAAGCATCACTCTCACTGCTAAAGGACCTTTAAGAATCATGATAGCTCTGTGGAGCAGGGTGAAGCTTGCAGAACTACTCCCAATTGTTATGAGACCAAAGTTCTTGACCTTTGCTGAATATGCTCTGTGACCTTGGGCAGGGTACTCTCTGGCCATAATCATTTGTACATAAGGAGGTTGACTGTTGTATTTGTCAGGGTGGTAGCTGTCATAACGGATAGACCCGAACGCGTATCATGGCTCAAACAAACAGGCGTTTATTATAAGGCAGGCATTTCTGAATGGAGGGTGCTCCTCTTCCACACGGCGATTCAGGGACCCATCTCATGTCCCTACTGTCTCCATGGACACCGTCGCTGAGGAAGGAAAGCATGGAGGTAGCCTGCTTGCTTCTGAACTGCCTTCCACCACACCTAAGAGCTAATCATGTGGCCAATCTAGTTGCAAAGGGGGTTGGGAAACGGAGTTCCTAGCCAGGGTGGCTTCTTCCCAGTGATAGCTGTGTATTGTAGAGGGGAGGCTGGTTTTTGTGACATCTGGCTGTCTTGGTCACAGATATGGTGGCTTCTTGGGTCTCTTCCATTCTCTGATTCTCAGTCTACATTTTTGTCAATCCCCATCCAATATACCGAGGAAATGCCTACATTCCAGGCCCCTCAACATGGATTTCCCTGGAACTTAGTCAACAGCTGTCCTCTTTCCATTCTGGAAAAAGGAAGCAAGAATAACAATTCTATGGAGCACAGCACATTTATTGAGCCAAAGCTTTTCATCTCCATGATCTCACGTAATCCCCTTACAACCCTGTAGAGAAAAGTTTCAGGATTATCATCCCCATTTTACAGATGGAGAAAATGAGGCTCAGACAGGAAAAGGGGTCTGCCCAAGGTCACATAGGTCATAAGCAAAGGAACTGGGATTTGAACTCAGAAAATCCTACTCCTGCCCTAGGGTCTCATTGCCTGTGCATATGTATGCCAACACATGTGCACACGCAGGTGTGTGTGTATGTGTGTGTGGTTAAGTCAGGGTTTTCTTTGGGCTGTATTCCCCAGGGCTGGGCACTGGGGAAGTGAAAATGCAGGCATCATGCCCCAAGTCCCTAGAATGAGCCAAACTTACTGATTATAAGGCAGCTGGGTGTTGTTCTTGCCTGAGGAAGCCCAGGGCATCAGGGGCTCCTGGATGACGCTGAGGTCTGGACCAAGACAGGCACATAGTGGGTGCTTGGGATGGACTTCCTGTACGAATAAGCCTGCGGAGGAGGAAAGTTCTATGAATGTGAGAACTTCAGATGAGTCAGGCCCAGTTCCTGTTCTTGGGGCCTTCAAAGAAGGGGAAGTAAACTTATGACATATATTTTCATTTATTCATCCCCCAAAAAACATGTGTTCGGACCTTCTGTGTGTCTGGTACTCTGTAAGGCCGAATGATGAAAAAGACAGGATTACGTGCCCCCATGTGAGAGATGAAGAGAGTGAGGCCCTGATGGGTTAAGGCCGTTTGGTGGGACGAGGACCTGGGCCTCCTGGTTCTCAGTCTAAGACACTTTTCATGCCTCTTGGGCGAGGGGCTGGGCCGGGCCTGGGATGCAAGGAAGGAGGGTTGGCAGCCACTCTGCACTGCTTCTGGACTCCAGGACATGCTGGTTTCAGGCAAAGTTAGGAAACTTAGTTTTACTTCTCTTTTGGAACCTCCCTGTTTTTGCAATGTTGGGCACAAGCCTGGTAGAGAAGGAGTAGAGTGTCTTGCCCCGCTGGATGGAACCGGGCACAATGATTCTACGGGGTACGGGGTGCTGTTGAAGACAGAGATACCAATGTCTGCTTGGCATCTGTTGACCACAGAACACGGTCATACTGGTCTAGGGTTCAGATCCCAGCTCTGCCCCTTAACCTCTGTGGCCTCAGTGTCCCCATCTGTACAATGGGGACAATCTCAGTGCCCACTTCATAGGGTCCTTGTGGGATTAAATGACTTACCACCCATAAAGCACTGAGGACAGCTCAAGGTCAGCCCAATGAAAGCCCTTCTATTTTGATTCTCAGGGAAACAGGCATTGAGATGCGCCTTTGCACATCTGGGCTGATGTGGGCATCTGGCGCCCCGTGCCTTCAGGTTCCTGGGCCAGTCTCCTGGCTTCATGCCTCGCCCCGTGGAGAAGTCTGGGCTCCTGTGGTAGGAAGGTGCTCCATCCACCACAGACACACGCTGGTAACCTTGGCGTCGCAGCAGCTGACTCAGTCGGGTGGTCAGCTACTACCCAGGCAGAAAGTTGGAATCGGTTCTGCTTTCTTGGGATGTAACTTGGGTTCTCTGATCCCAGCCTTGGGCTCGTGCTGAGGGCAGCTCTTGTGCAAGGAGGTGGGTGAGTGTGAGTGGGCGACTGATGCAAGAATCAGCAGCTAGCGCACTCGCTTGTTCCTTCTTCGACCTTGGGCCAGAGAGACAGGAGAGCTGGTGAGAGGCCCCGCCTCCTGACACCATCACATTGGGGGGTCAGGACTTCAACGTATGGATTGTGGGGGAGGCCCCAAGCATCCAACCATAGCACTGAGCCAGTCCCCACTCCCATTTTTCAGATGGGAGGCTCAGAAAGTGAGAGGGACTTGTCTAAAGGTAGCGAGAGAGCTGGGACACAGCCTCCACACATTCTCCCAGCATTTGCTGAGCACCTACTGTGTGCCGGGAGCAGGGGATACCGGGGGAGACGAGCCCTGCCCTCAGGGGTGTCAACAGAGTGGGATTCATCTAGCCAGAAGGTTGGCTTTAACATGCACGGGGGCCAATTGCCCCTGTCTCTCAAGCCCCCAGGACAATCCCATCCACCATCCATTCAGCTCAGGAGGTGAACACTGGGCCGTTTGGACCGCACGCTTCTTGTTAAATGCACTTGAGTTAGTGCAGGTCCGGTGCATTCAGCGCACAAGGTCCTGCAGGCGCAGAGAGCGGGCAGCGCTGAGGGGGGCAGTCAGGAAATACTCTGAGAAGGAAGCCTGCATTTGAGCTGGTTCCAGGGATGAATTGGCCTTGAGTGCTGGGAGGAGAAATTGGCCAGAAATAAAAGATATCTCAGCGGGGAGAGCAGCGTGAGCAGAGATTGAGCGACTTGACGAGGAAGGGATGTCTGGGGTGGTGGGCGGGAGCAGGGCGCGGCCGGAGGCACTCTGGACCCTCTGTGGGGCCTGGCACGTCCCACCCAGTTTTCCGGGTGGTCCAAAGGCAGCCCGTGTCACCGGAGCAGCATCCCATTGTCCCCAGGCCTCGTCCTCGCCACACTCGGTGCTTGAACTTGAACATCTGGACGATGGAGGATTTCAGACAATCTCCAGCTGATGGAGTTGGAAATCCCAGAGGGCGTGTGGGTTCTCGGCTCACTCTCCTGGGTAGCCTGTTCCGTAAACCAGCGTGAAAAAGAGACGATTCCTTGGCTACGGTGGCTTTTTTGACTGAATCTTGGGTCCCCTCTCCTACCACGCTCAGGACTGGATGACAGAGGTAGGCACAGAGGTTGGGAGAAACGAGGAGTTTCTTCCAGGGTTAAAGAGAGTTGATTTAGGGCGGCACCTGTGGCCGGCCGGCGACATGTTTACAAGAGGGAGAGAGACTGGCGGCTGCCCTGCCCGCTGCTGCGCCAGGCTGGGCGTTAAAGTTTCCACTGGCCTCCCAGCCCGGCAGGAGGTGGGCTGACTGACGTCAAGTGCGGGCCCTTAGGGAGCGTGTGCGATTTCCAATCTCTTTTATGACAGCCTGAACTCACAGGGGGCCTCTTCAGCTGTCAGAGATGTGGGTCACGAAGAAAAAGGGTCTTCCTCCAGCAAGAATGGAGCGGCCGGCCGCCCGGTGGGTAGAAGCAGAAACCCCGCTGCTCCCAGGGACCTGTTTGGAAACCCGTTTCTGCGGCGTGCCGGCTGCGGGACCTCGGAAAGGTCGCTTCCCTGCTCTGAGCCTCAGTTTCCCCCGCTGTGACTCGGGGATCACAAAGGGGCTTTCCTCACGGGAGCAGGGCCGTGTTGTTTACGTGAGATCGTGGGTGGCACAGAATTGGGGCTGAAACCCAACACATGGGGCCCGGAAGCCCTGAGCCAGGAGGGGCTGAGAAATGCCAGGTTGTAGATGGTGCCAGAGGCGCAGCTTTGCCCAAGCCTTGCCCTCTGTCTCCTGTGTTGGCGGAAAGCCTGGCACGGCCGGGCGGAGGCCTTGGACTGCCAGCCTCGCCTCTCCTGGGGAAAGCAGGCCTGCCTGGCCTAAATGGGCCTTTCTTTGGCTGTTTTTCTCTCCCCTCTGGTGAAAAGCCGCAGACACGGAGGAAATCAGGAGCAGGGCTCTGGGGAAGGGCAGGGCGGCTTCCCGGAGCCTGGCTGGGCGATGCCCTCACCTCCCCATCGCTGAGTCCTGGCGGCCTGGGAGAGGGCACGCCTCAGGCGGGGGCCCTGGGCTGCCCCCTGTCCTGCCGGGTGGCTCCTGGTCCAGGCCGGCTGGCTTCCTTTTTCGTTAAATGTATTGGAGTGACATGGTTAATAACATTACCCAGGTTCCCAGGCTTTCTGGTCACTCATATCTGGGTCCTCTCCCAGCTCCAGGGTCTCACATTTAGCGCCCCGGGAAGCCTGCAGCGCCCCGGGAGAGTCCCTCCTTCCAGGAGCCCCCCGTGCTGTTCCCCAGCCTGAAGGACAGGTAGCTTTCACTCGCAAGTCCCGGCTGAGCTCCTGCCCAATCCTGTCACTGTCAAAATGGTCTTCTGGGGCCAGCTGCCCCTCTTGGAGGGATCATGGCAAACTCATTGGAAATGTGGGAGCTGGGGCAAACGGTCCCATTTTACAGCCAAGGAAACTGAGGCCCAGAGAGAGGGCGTGTGCTCACTCACTTTTCTCTGTCAGCCAGCCTCCCTCTCTGCCTTTGACGTGCGTCCCTCTTCCCCAGATCCCTGGCTCCCCTCGCCTCCCCGCCCCTCCACCCCAGCTCCTGTCCTTCTGGGCTCTCTACCGAAAGCCCCCAGAGCTGAGGGGCAGGGCCACTTCCCGGGCGTGTGACCAGGGCAGCCGCACGGCCTCAGCAGGGCCTGCCCCGGGCTTCACGCTCAGCAGTTACCGTCTCGAGATGCTGAACACTTTCTGCATAAGGTGTCTGCGTGTTCACGCTGCACCGGCCCCCACGAAGGGTGTGGCTGGTTCGCCGAGCGAGGGGTGTGAACATCCTGGGAGGGGTTGCACTGGGGCTGGGGTGCTGCGTCCACGCCCTAGTCCTGTTCCTGCTTCTCGTCCCCCCCGGTAGTCACTACCACCCAGACGTGCCTCGGGCCTCCCGGGGCGCTCCCACTGGGTGGCCGTCCTTCCACAGCAGAAGGCAGAGGCCAGATTCACTCCCATTTTACAGATGAGACCACCAAGGTGCACAGAGACCGAGCCCCCTGCCCGGGGCCCGAAGCTGGCGAGCCTGGCTAAGCCGTCTCTGAGCCCGAGCATCCGGGCTGACACCGTAGGGGCCCGGCAGACCCCTCTTCCGTGTGTGACTAAGGCTCGGCCTTCACACCTACGAAGAGAGGGGACGAGGGAAGCTGTCCCTGTGGAGAGCCAGAAATGTCTGAGTTCTGGAAAGTTCCTGACACGGGGGCCCGGCACGGGGCCGCCTTCTTAAACGGTAGCCCGGCTTCTCTGAGCCTTGGTTTCCGCATCTGCCCGATGGGACCACGGCAGCACTTGCCTCCCTCTCTGGACGAGTTCTGAGCACCGGGCCCGGCACAGGTGGGCGGGCAAGGTCAAGGTCGGGTCGTGCGTGTCCGTGCAGGCCTCAGGACGCGGTGACAGACAGGCGGGGCGTGAGCGTGGCCCCAGCGGGTGGCTGAGTTCTAGGGGTGCCGCAGGGAACAGGGTGGCACTCGCCGCTGCTGGTGGTGCAAAGACGCAGCGTCAGCCACCTGCTCAGGCCCTCGGCCAGCTGTTCTGGAAACCTCTTCAGAGGAAGCCAGCGATGCCGGAACCCGGATGCCTGGACTGGAACGCGTGGTCTAGGGACAGTGGCTCCCGGCTCAGGAAGGTTCGGGAAGGCTCGGCGTTCCCCCGGGGCGGGCTGGTTGCCAACGAGGAGGCTGGGAGTGGACGGCGCGGCCCACCCAAGGGAAGTATTCAGGACGCTACTTATCGTCTGTGTTTTTCTCCTCGGCCTTGGCGGTACTTTCTGTCCCCACCCTCGTTTCCCTTCCTCCTTTCTCTCTTGATTTATGTCCTCCTGGACCCGCCAGCCTCTGTGCAGACGTATTCTCCCTCCCTTCTGGACCGAGCCAATAGACAGACAGACAGACCTGCAAGCCAGGACATTGGGTGGCTCCCCTCCCCCTGCTCAGGGGG
>NW_005361573.1:755064-755568 GCF_000412655.1 Myotis brandtii
TTGTGGTGACCCCCAATTTCATTGTTACACATTGAACATAATGAAAGCATAGTGATTCATCACAAAAACAATATGTAATGATATAGGTGTTTTCCGACGGTCTTAGGCGACCCCTGTGAAAGGGTCGTTCGACCCCCAGAGGGGTCGCGACCCACAGGTTGAGAACCGCTGGCCTAGAGCATTCTGGTTTGCGTGTTGAAGGCCCGCCTCTCGGGACACGCCACGCGGTGCGCCCTGTGGATGCGAGCCCGTGTCCTCCTCACATCGACCCCAGTCGCAGGCGGAGAGAATGCGTCTGTGACCCGAGACCGCACGGCAGGCGCAGGGCCGGGCGGCTGGGGACCTGGCTCTGCTGCAGCCTCGGGGGCTCCGGGGCCACTTGCCCTTATCTGTCCCGTGAGGGTGGCAGGGCTTCCGAGCCTCCAGCCTCTCCAGCAAGCGTTCAGGATCCTGGCATTTCCTCTCGCCTGGAACCAGCTGTTTTTTTTTTCTGTTGAGGGCGGG